>NC_091284.1:663067058-663370088 GCF_032444005.1 Ranitomeya imitator | reverse complement strand
TAGTGCAGCAAGAAGGCACTCATGTGTCTTGCGCATCCAGGAGGACCAAGTCCTTGTTGTCTTGGTGGCGGCAAGGTGAGAATCATGCTTCCTTCCTCTGCCCTCTCCCCCCAACCTCGCACAACAGAAGTTTGATCAAGGTCTCCCTCATCTGATGAGTCTTCCATGCCCAGTGCCAGTTCATCCTCCACTTCTTTCTCGCCTCCTGCACCTTCCTCAACAGTTTGGCTGCTACCATGCGCCCTCGGTAATCCCTCTCCCCCAGCCTCCAATGCCAGCCGCCTTGGTGCTGTCGACCGTCTTGACCTTGGAGATATGATCCCTTCCGCATACGACTCTTCCTGTTCCTCCTCCTCCTCCTCTTGTTCCACCACCTGACTCCGAATACTGTTTAAGGTGTGCTCCAGCATGTAAATCACTGGAATAGTCATGCTGATAATGGCATCATCAGCACTAAACATCTTCGTCGCTATTTCAAAACTGTGTAGAAGGGGGCATAGGTCCCTGATCTGAAACCACACCTGCAGCGTGATTTGCCCCACCTCTGGATCTCGTTGGCCCAGGCTATACATCATAACACATTGCACCAGGGCTCGTAGGTGCGGCCACAGTCGCTGCAACATGTGCAGAGTTGAATTCCACCGTGCACACAGCGACCGTGCCCTCTGCAGAAGCCCATCTAGTCAAGGATAGTTGGATAAAAATTGCTGGACAACCGGGTTCAAAACGTGAGCCATACAAGGCACGTGTGTGACATTGTCCCAGCGAAGGGCCGCACCCAGGTTTGCAGCATGGTCGCACATGGCCTTCCCTGGCTGCAGGTTGAATGGAGACAACCATTGATGGAACTCGGTCTCCAGAGCTGACCACAACTCCTCAGCTGTGTTACTCACATTTCCCAAACATTTCAATGTAAACACCGCCTGATGCCGTTGAGCCCTGGTGACAGCATAGAAAGGAGGTGTTCAGGATTCCTTCTTCGCAGTTAGAACGCGGGTGGCATTACCAGACAGGCTTTGGGTGCAGGTGGAGGACCGAGAGGAGGTTGAGGAGGCAGAAGCAGTGGAGGAACTTCTAGATTCAGAGGATCGATGAGCAACTTGGGATGGCAAGACTTGGACAGCAGCCTTTTCTCCTGATGTCACCATAGTTACCCAGTGCCCAGTCACCAACATGTAATGCCCCTGTCCATGTCTACTCGTCCAAGTGTCTGTGGTGAAATGCACCCTGTCACACACAGAGTTTCTCAAGGAAGCAGTGATGTTGTGTGCGACATGCTGGTGTAGCGCAGGCACAGCTTTCTTTGAGAAGTAGTGGCGACTGGGCATCTGGTACTGGGGCACTGCGATGGACATAAGGTCTCGAAAATCCTGTGTCCACCTGGCGGAAAGGCAGCATTTCTGTAGCCAACAGCTTGCAGATGGTGAAATTCAACCTCTTAGCTTTGTCATGGCTAGGAGGAAATGGTCTTTTACTTGTCCATATCTGAGGGACTGAGGGCTGGCTGCCGTGCTTAGACGGGGTTGAGTAGGGTGTCCCTGGCAAACTGCTGATCTGTGAGGAAGGTGCAGGCGAGGATGTTATGTTACCTTATTCAAAATGTGGTCTCGATGTCAGAGAGTGCTCAACACCAGCAGGTGTTTCCACTTGCAAATGTCCTGATGACCTGTCAATCGCACTGGCTGTTGCAGGTAAAGAGGTGGAAGGTCTGCGTCCAAAACCCTGTGCGACTGCTGTCCCCACAGTCACAGAGGATGAAGAGGACGTGGATGCACATGGTGGGGCAGACGGTGGTTGACCCAGCCCACTAGGCCGCATTGTAGCACAGTGAGCTTCCCACTGCAACTTATGCCTCATATCCATGTGACGGTTCATGCATGAAGTACTCAAACTAGTAATTTTTTGGCCTCTACTGAGGTTTTGGTGACAAATCTTACAGACAACATGAGTTGGGTCATCCTTTGCGATCTCAAAAAATGCCCAGGCTATGCAAGGCTTAGAGCCAGTGCGACCTGAAGAGCCACCATGACTTCTGCTCAAAGCACAGTTGGGGTTGAGGATGCAGTTGTTAATGTGCTTCCAGTACTCCGTCTCTGTCCAGGAAGGCGCAACCTAACCTTGTCGTCAGACTCGTCACTAGCATCCTCCTCCACCTCCTCTGCTGACCTCATGGACTGGCGAACTGTGGGTTGACAGTAAGTGGGGTCTCCAACCTCATCATCCTGTTTGTTCTCACACCCGTCGTCCTCAGAGCCAACCCCTTCCTGCCCTGACCGAAAAGTCAAGTTTTCGTTCCAATCAGGTATCTGTCTCATCATCATCTTCCTCATTGTCTACACCAACAGGAGTTACAGTTTGGGAACGAGGGTCTACATTATGCTCAGAACCTTCTTCATCTGGGCCTGGATCTGACTCACAAAGATTCTGGGTATCAGAGCAGATCATTTCCTCTACTGGATTCATAGAAGCTCTGGAGCAGACCTCTGATTCCCAGGCTATAGTATACAGTATATATATAGTGTACAGGTACGGACTGGGGCTGAATTTCAGCCCTGGCATTTGAAATCACACAGGCCCAAGCCGTCCCCAAGCACCAGATGAGGAGAAATTATTAATATTATCCAGGATGGAAGAAAGCAAGATTTACTAAAGATCAATATTTCTAATGATACCTGTGGCCAGCTGGGGTAAGTGACGGAGTCAGCAACTTTGTGTTCCATCACAACTTTTAACAGTGTGGGTGTCTTGAGAACACCGGTTCTGCTAACAACGTAGCAGACAAGGCGGCCTACGACCAGACAGGCCCTTCTGGCATTTGCCAGAATTGACAGATGGCCAGTCCGGCTCTGATAGTGTATATATAATAAACAGCTCTGCAGACTCAACCATCTGAGTTACTCCATACTCAGACAGGCGGCTGGAGACTTGGGAGCTGTGAGGAAGCAAGTGCGATTGGGGTGACACCTCTGAGGACTGGAGTAGTTGTGATGTTGAAGTTGACATGGAGGAGAGCCCACTTGAACGAGCACTTGATATCCGTTCAAGCACCTGCTGTTTTTGTGCCTCATCTGGAATTTGTAGCGATGCTCGTAGCGATGGTCGTAAGAAAGGGATCCTATCAGATTGTCCACGAAAAGAAGTAGACATCTTACTTTGGCTGGAAGATGGTCTTTCTTCTGCAAATGTTACTGTTGCTTTACCACCTACCCCACGGACACAAACAACCTTTTTTCCCTTTCCAACATGCCTATTCCCCTTTCCACCAGCAGCAGGCCTTTTGCCACTCATATTGGTGCTTAACTAATTGGCAACTCTTTATCTGTAGTTGTTGGCACAAAAAACGATGGATGAAAACCGAGCAGAGCTGAGTGGCCAAACTGTGGTACTAGGCCCAAAAGGTTTTACTGGGTTAGATGCAGTAAAAATTGAGATACACAGGTGGTGTAGTTAGCTTCACAGGTGGGCTACTCCGCTGACATGCAGACACTGCTCCTAGGCCCAAAACTATTTACTGGGTTAGATGCAGTAAAAATTTAGATACACAGAAGGTGTAGTTAGCTTCACAGGCTGGTACTCCGCTGACGTGCAGACACTGCTCCTAGGCCCAAAACTATTTACTGGGTTAAATGCAGTAAAAATTTAGATACACAGGCGGTGTAGTTAGCTTCACAGGCGGGCTACTCTGTTGACGTGCAGACACTGCTCCTAGGCCCAAAACTATTTACTGGTATAGATGCAGTAAAAATTCAGATACACAGGCGGTGTAGCTAGCTTCACAGGCGGGCTACTCCGCTGATGTGCAGACACTGCTACTAAGCCCAAAACGATTTCCTGGGTTAGATGCAGTAAAAATTTAGATACACAGGCAGTGTAGCTAGCTTCACAGGTGGGCTACTCAGATGACTACCAGACAATGCTACTAGCCCAAAAGGATTGGCTGAGCTAGCTCACACCAAATGCTATGAAAAATACTTGCACAGCACTGGCACAGACCTGCCTGGCAAAAAGTGCTATGAACTGCTGTAACCTATCCTGCATAGGGCTGATATTACAACTAGTCCCGACTCCCTAAACCTATCTCTCAGAAAATTTGCTTCCAAAAAAAGACTCTTTGACTGTATAGCACCCACAGCAGCAGCGGTGCCACCTAACACTAAGCTGCAGCAGTGAGGAAATGGTGGCGATGGGGAAAATAGCTTGTTCTTATAGGGCAAGGACATGTGACATACACAGCCAATGACACATGCCCTTGCTTGTGAGCATCACATGCAGTTTGCTGTGTGTGTGTGCACTACTGATAGGCTGAGAGACTGCACCGCTCCACTGTAAATGCGGGAAAGAAAAAAAAATGGAGAAAGGCATTATTACAGCACAGATCTATCCCCCGCCCACTATACACTGAAACAGTTTATTAACAATGATAAACAGTTTTAATGTGCGAATCAAGTTAGGCTTTTGGTGAATGAACAGTTATCGAACAGAAACTCGAACAGCCGAATTTTAAGCAAATTGTTCGAGTGACTCTAACACTGCCCAAACAGCTCGAATTTGAAATTGGCTAACAGTTCGACTCAAACACCACTCATCTCTAGTTGTAAGGTGCTGTGGAATGTTTTGGAATTACATAAATAAAAATTACTATAATTTGTAAGATATTTTATACAAACAGCCCTTTTAGTTTTTGAAAGAACAGCTCTAGAAAAATAAAAGCTGCAATGTGATATAAAGGACACATTTTTGGTGCAATATAAACACATGGTCAAAATTGTTGGTACCCCTCAACTCACAATGGTCACAGAAATAACTTGAATCTGACAAAAGTAATAATAAATAAAACATCTATGAAAATGAACAAATGAAAGTCAGTTATTGCTTTTCATTAAACGAGGGATACCAACAATTTTGACCACATGTGCGTGTGTTATAAATAATAACTAAAATAGTTAATATATAAAAAAATAGAAAATCCCATTAACTATAAACTGACATGTAAGTTTCCAACTTTTTAAGTGATATAATAATTTAATGTATTACTTTCTCTGTAAAACATCTTCAAAGGGAGACAACACATATTCTGAAACCATGATGTGAGCAATGGGACTTATATATGAATTTTTTTCCCCAATGTGGAGCTTACTCTTTGCCACATGGTTTTTTTTTGCCTTCCTCTGGATCAACATGTTAGGGCATGTTAGGTTAGGCTATGGGTTGAACTAGATGGACTTATAGTCTTCCTTCAACCTTAATAACTATGTAACTATGTAAGTAGGATGTGAATGCAGCATACATACTGTTTCTAACCTAATGAGGAAGATTACTTCAAGAGCACCATGCAAGGAACTTGCCAGCATCTTTCCTCCATGCAGTGTGCAACACATAAATAAATAAGGCACACATCTAAGGCAACGTTCACATTAGCGTCACGTCGCCGTTGCGTCGGCGACGCAGCGGCGACGCACGGAAAAACGCGCGCAAACGCGCGCAAAAACGCGCGCGTTTTGCGACGCGTGCGTCGTTTTTGACGAAAATCGGACGCACAGAAAATGCTACATGTAGCGTTTTCTTGCGTCCGACGCTAGCGTCGGAAACGACGCACGTGGCGAAAAACGCCACCAAAACAACGCACGCGTCCCCTATGTTAAACATAGGGGCGCGTCGCCGCTGCGTCGCCGCTGCGTCGCCGACGCAACGGCGACGCGACGCTAATGTGAACGTAGCCTAAGGCCTTTTTCACACTCCTATCTTTGTAGTCCCGTCGAGATACGTTGTTTTTTGAGAAAACAGGATCCTGCAAAACAATTTGCAGGATCCTGCATTTTCTCATAGACTTGTATTAGTGACGTATTGTGACGGATATCCACACGTTTCGTCCGTTGTGCACTGGATCCTGCGGAATTTGACAGGCCATCTTTTCTGTCAAAACACTTGATGCACATGTTTTTCACTATTTTCACGACGTCCGTTGATACGTCACAACAGCGTATTACGACGCCCACCAGCAGACGGAAGTGTGAAAGAGGCCTAATACATTTTGAAAAAACAGGATCCTGCAAATTTTTCTGTTTTTTCCCATAGACTTGTATTAGCGACGGATTGTGATGGATGGCCATCCATTTCATCCGTCGTGCACTGGATCCGTCGGAAAATAGCGGTCCGTCGTGCGGAGAAAACTTTCAGAGGAACGTTTTTTCTGCACGTCAGAAAATTGGTCAGCAACGGGTCCTGCGCTGTCCGTCGTTGGCTACAATGGAAGCCTATGTATAATAGCATAGAAGCAAAGCTGACCGCACCACCGCTTCTAATAATAGCCGAGCTTGCTCACATGCAGCAGAAGCTAGCCGTCGGACCACGGGTGCTATAGCTGAAAACACATGCTGAATATTCCATGAACGAAGAACAGAAAGGCAGCACTCACCAATCCTCCGAGTCAGGTAACTTTATTAGCCTACAATAAAATCTTCATGGCCGGGGGTGTTGAACATGCAGAGTGTGCAAAGCCAGACGACGGCCATTTCGCGCCTGTCGGGCGTTTCTACGGGTCAGTGTTGAAGAAAATATGAAGAAAATATGCAAAGTTTTACAGTACAAGCAAAGTAAATGAGATCTCTGAAGTCTCATGTACATGTTGCTTATTTTTTCCTTGCAGATTTGCAGCAGATTAAAATCTGCATAATGTGCAGTTGGTTTAGGGTCTGATAACATGGAGTGGTTACCTAATATCGTTTGCAAAGATTTACCTATTTGCCAATTTTTCATCAAATCTTTATGTGATTTACCTCTATTGATCTGCTCTACAGTGTGTATTCTGGTTTGGTTCCGAGATATATAACAGCAAGTGGTCATTGAATTTGGTTTGCAAGCCTGTATCTATGTGCCAATCCTTCATGATATTTTGAGGGGGTCTATATATATCGATCTGCACTAAGCATTACTGAGATAATAGCATTATATAAATGGGACTTATGCCATCTATGTTAATGAGCATAATTTGTCTATTTGATATAACTAAAGGATATTTATTTATGAGCATTGTGAAACCAGTCTCAATATATACAGCATTTACAGTGGGGCAAAAAAGTATTTAGTCAGTCAGCAATAGTGCAAGTTCCACCACTTAAAAAGATGAGAGGCGTCTGTAATTTACATCATAGGTAGACCTCAACTATGGGAGACAAACTGAGAAAAAAAAATCCAGAAAATCACATTGTCTGTTTTTTTATCATTTTTTTGCATATTATGGTGGAAAATAAGTATTTGGTCAGAAACAAACAATCAAGATTTCTGGCTCTCACAGACCTGTAACTTCTTCTTTAAGAGTCTCCTCTTTCCTCCACTCATTACCTGTAGTAATGGCACCTGTTTAAACTTGTTATCAGTATAAAAAGACACCTGTGCACACCCTCAAACAGTCTGACTCCAAACTCCACTATGGTGAAGACCAAAGAGCTGTCAAAGTACACCAGAAACAAAATTGTAGCCCTGCACCAGGCTGGGAAGACTGAATCTGCAATAGCCAACCAGCTTGGAGTGAAGAAATCAATAGTGGGAGCAATAATTAGAAAATGGAAGACATACAAGACCACTGATAATCTCCCTCGATCTGGGGCTCCACGCAAAATCCCACCCCGTGGGGTCAGAATGATCACAAGAACGGTGAGCAAAAATCCCAGAACTACGCGGGGGGACCTAGTGAATGAACTGCAGAGAGCCGGGACCAATGTAACAAGGCCTACCATAAGTAACACACTACGCCACCATGGACTCAGATCCTGCAGTGCCAGACGTGTCCCACTGCTTAAGCCAGTACATGTCCGGGCCCGTCTGAAGTTTGCTAGAGAGCATTTGGATGATCCAGAGGAGTTTTGGGAGAATGTCCTATGGTCTGATGAAACCAAACTGGAACTGTTTGGTAGAAACACAACTTGTCGTGTTTGGAGGAAAAAGAATACTGAGTTGCATCCATCAAACACCATACCTACTGTAAAGCATGGTGGTGGAAACATCATGCTTTGGGGCTGTTTCTCTGCAAAGGGGCCAGGACGACTGATCCGGGTTGTTAGGACTGGCGGAACGCACCAAGACAGATGATAAAGGTGCGTTCGCAGTCCGGGGTCCACCGTGCAGGTGAGAACCTGCTGCTAGCAATTAGCAGACAATATGGCGGTACACTAAAGTATACACGCGTGGGTTAAACCTCATCCAGCGTGAAGAAAGCGATCCTGTTAATTCACAGGACCGCAGTACCGCACTAGTGCGTGAGCAAGTGGTCAGCGGACTTAACCCCAGAAGGGATTGGAGCCCGATTAGACCCTTGCTGGCGTAACACCGCAACTGGGTGTGTAGAGAACCTTAAGCAATCTGTGCACAAGAGTGCGAGCGATGCCGCACTAACGGACGCCACTAACCACCCAGACTCGGGTATGGAAAGCGCAAGGCAGGCGCACGGCGCCGTACTGGCAGGCACAGCTACAGGACGCTGTGATGTGTGTTAGTGCTGTAGGCTAAGTCGGGCGCTAGGTAGCAGCCATACACCTTCCGCGAACAGACATTCAATAGGGTAGGGGTTTCCAAGGACGACTTGCACTCACAACATACACACATAAGCAATTGTAAAACAATACTAGCGCATGGCCGTGCGGTCATGCGCAGTTTATATAACAGCAGCACAGGAAGTGGCCACAGCACTTTTGCCCTTCTAGGACCTGCCAAGAGGACCAATGGAATGTGCTGCAGAGCCTGAGCACATGACCCTCGATCTCCAACGGGAGACCTTACGCTGGGCATGCTCAGTACATGCAGACAAGGACTTAGTCCCAGAGAAGTCCGCTCGCTGCTGACCAGCACTGACTTTAAAGGCAGAGACTGGAGAAGCAGCACTAACTCTCAGAACAGAGTGAGAATGAGCAAGACGCTGGGACCGACGTCCTTGCTGAGCAGGCTCCACTGCGGCTGGACAAGAATGGGAGACCGCAGCGGAAGTGGCTCGAGATTCCCCCTGTGCAGAAGCGGGAACTCGACCCATAACACGGGTACATGAAAGAATGAATGGGGCCATGTATCGTGAGATTTTGAGTGCAAACCTCCTTCCATCAGCAAGGGCATTGAAGATGAAACGTGGCTGGGTCTTTCAACATGACAATGATCCAAAGCTCACCGCCAGGGCAACGAAGGAGTGGATTCGTAAGAAGCATTTCAAGGTCCTGGAGTGGCCTAGCCAGTCTCCAGATCTCAACCCTATAGAAAACCTTTGGAGGGAGTTGAAAGTCCGTGTTGCCAAGCGAAAAGCCAAAAACATCACTGCTCTAGAGGAGATCTGCATGGAGGAATGGGCCAACATACCAACAACAGTGTGTGGCAACCTTGTGAAGACTTACAGAAAACGTTTGACCTCTGTCATTGCCAACAAAGGATATATTACAAAGTATGGAGATGAAATTTTGTTTCTGACCAAATACTTATTTTCCACCATAATATGCAAATAAAATGTTAAAAAAACAGACAATGTGATTTTCTGGATTTTTTTTTCTCAGTTTGTCTCCCATAGTTGAGGTCTACCTATGATGTAAATTACAGACGCCTCTCATCTTTTTAAGTGGTGGAACTTGCACTATTGCTGACTGACTAAATACTTTTTTGCCCCACTGTATATTGTATAGCTGCAAGCCACGGGCTGACAGATCTTATCTCTTGACTGCTATATTTGAAAAACTCATCATGTGAAGGGTCTATTTTGATACCCGTATTACATATCAACATAGGACATATTATGAATTAGTATCTCTGGGTTATTTGATATATTGCCCCTGTTTGTCTATAGGCATCCATTTATATGTGGCCATTAATAGGGCAAGGGCAATCACATCATATATCAAGTCTTAACTACAGTCATCATACTTGGCACCTATATATTGATTTTTTTTTATAACCACCTGACTCCTTTGCTTATCGGTAACCACTTGACTCTTTACCCCCAAATCTGGAGTAAAAATATATATGCTATCTATTTTCTTGAACTGAGCCACTATAAGGATATTGAGAACATATTAATTTCAGCACTGAGCACTTTAGACCACCCTCACTACCGTTCATTCCAATAGAGAGGGATATCAGGGACAGCCACCAAGGAGCTGGGGCGCCAATCTTGTTTTCATAGGGTGTCAACCCCCACAGTTAGGCTGACAACTAGAAACACAGGGACAGAATATAAACATCTCTCGATACAGACCCTGCATTGTAACTTTACAGTTATGACATATATATCTATGGGTATTTTTTCTAGGCTACATTAATTGATTTTTGTATATCAAGATATCTAGCACATATCATTTAAAACCTACCTACTCTCTTATTCCCCTGCTCAACTTAGGGCCTATAGGGCTAGCATGGCAAAACGTCGACAAGCGGGGGTGCCAATGTGCAGATTTATGGGGTGCCAACCACTGCTGGTAGGTAGGTTGGCTCATTGATTTGCAGGGACAGGCACCTCCCAGTGGTATTCCTATCTTTTAGTTTTTGGTGATCGTGTGTGTTTTAACGATTTGTGTATATTTTATATTTTGATGAGAATTAAAAGTTATATTTTAATCTTAAATAATATAGAGTTTTTTCGGTGAGATAATGTTAATTCATGCAGTGTATTTCACACATACTAATAAGTTGGGGAAAATATGAAACAAAAGCATGTCAAAATGTGGCCAAAAATTTTATTTAACGCAGCGTTCTTCATGCCAACACCTTAGAACATGCAGCAGAATTTTATTCTGCTAATTCTGTACGCATAACCTTTGCCTCTGCATTGTGTCCCCCCCATTCATTATAAGTCCATGACAGCATTGTTATGAATTTGGGGGTGGGAGGAGACATTCTCAGGTACTTAACATCCTCCGCCACTTTCCAATTAACTAAAGGTCTCTTATAGCATCTTTTCCCACCTTTCAATTCATCATAAAGTGTCCTATGAACCTTACCCCCTCCTCTCCCACTCACCAATACATTTTAAGTCCCTGATAGTGTCACCATGAATTGTGGGATGGGGGAGGATGTTATCAGGGACTTGGACCCCTTTTCTACAACCCAATTCATTTTACATCCATATCTAATTTCTTGCCCCCCTCCCCTGTTCATAAGTCCATTATAAGTCCCCCTTACTCCCATCTCAATCTCTCCACATGCCTCATTGTCCTCTCACCCATCCATCATTGTCATCTCCCCCACCCTAGCATTGTTTTCTCCCCCATATGCATTCATTATCCTCTCCTCTACTCCCATCATTGTCCTCTGCTCCACTCCCATTGTTGTCTTCTCCCCCACTCCCATCATTGTCCTCTACCCCAACCCATCATTGTTCTCTTCACTACCGCCATCATTGTCCGCTTCCCACTCCTATCATTAATCTCTCACTACTCGCATCATTGTCCTCTCCCCTCTTCCATCATTGTCCTCTCTCCACTACCATCATTGTCCTCACCCCACTCCCATCATTCTTCTCTTTCCTCCACCTCCATCATTTCCTTCTTCCTACTCCCATTGTCCTCTCCATACTCCCATCATTGTAATCTCTCCACTCACAACATTGTCCTCTCCCCAGTGTATTGGGGAAAAAAACATACTCACCTCTCCGTCCGTTTCCTTGCAGCATTGCTTAATTCTTATCTTATCTTATTCTTATTAATTCATATCATACCAATATTTGTGGTATGTCCTGATGAAGGGGTCACCTGAACCCTGAAACGCATAGAATAAACCATGTTGAAACCTCTACAATTTTTGGAATTCTTCTTGCGGCAGCGCGGGGATGATCCTTTTTTCCTATCTAAGTGTATGTTTCAATCAGGTCTTGCACTGACCTGTGGATCTACAGCAGCCACCATTAATATATGTCCTTCCTTCACTCTCACCATGTGAGTAGTTCTCTTGGGGGGCACCGCTGTGTAACATTTGATAAGACCCTATTTGCGCTTTTGTGTCTCCCTCTTTTCTCTGACAGTCTAAGGCGGTCAGATTAATTGTAGGAATGCTCGAACCTGATACCCATAAGGTGGTGGTGCACCATTTTGCTGGAAAAACTCAGGGAATGTGCCATCTTCAGTGCATAAAGAGGGCAACACATCATCATGTAGCAATTTCAGATATCCAGTGACATTGAGATTTCCATTGATGAAGAATGGCTCCACTATCTTTGCACCCCATATACCACATCATACCATCAATTATGGGGGGTCAGGTCTGAGCATTCTGCAGACCTCAAGAAGGGTAAGGCCTTAACTCCTATAGCATCTCATTACCTCAAGCGGCATGATGGAAACTCTATTAACACCCAAATTTTTGGTCTGCAGAAAATCTTTTGTAAAGAAAGAGGGGGTGATCGGCGTAGACTCCTTCTTCAACATGAAGCTCGCTGGATTTTTCGCCTTAATTCCATGGCGCCTTCCGGACTAAACGAGGAACTACTCTATACAGGGTTTCTGGGCTAACCGTGGTGTCATCAGGTGGCCCTGCCTTCCTAGTACCCTATTCATTTGTGCCCGCTTTTTTGCCTTCTTTCTTCTGCCATGGTCCTGACAGAGCTGCCCTTCCCCAGGATGCTCATATTGGCAGTTTAAAGTGGATACATCTTTACCCGCGTGAACGTATGGATTGCTCATCTGGGCTTTCAGGACCAAAATTTGAGTCTATTGTTTTTAAGGACTGGCGGAACGCACCAAGTATAGATGATATGAAACTAGGTGCGTTCGCAGTCCGAGGTCCACCGTGCAGGTAAAAACCCTGCTGCTAGTAAGACAGACTATATGGCGGTACTATAAGTATACACGCACGGGTTAACTTCACCCTGCGTGAAGGAAGCGATCCTGTTGAGTCACAGGACCGCGGTACCGCACATAGAGCGCGAGCAAGAAGTCAGCGAACACAACCCCAACACAGGATTGAAGTCCGATTAGACCACTTGCTGGCACAACACTGCAACTGGGTGTGTAAGGAAACTATTAAAATAGTAAATAAAGGCACGAGAGTGCATGCAGTGCCGCACTGACGGACGCCACTAACCACCCAGGCTTGGGTAAGGAAAGCGCAGAGGAAGCTCACGGCGCCGTACAGGCTGTCACAGCAACTAGACGCTGTTATGTGTGTAACGTGCTGTTGGATAAGTCGGGCACTAGATAGCAAACATACACCTTCCGCGAACAGTCATCCAATAGGGAGGGTATTTTAAAGAGCGACTTTCACTCACAACACACACACACATATTATCAAGACAATACTAGCGCATGGCCGTGCAGAGGAAACTCGACTCCTAACATTACCCCCCCTCCTAGGGCCCCCCCCTCCTTGAGCCTCACTACGCTCAAAAGCTGCAATAAGCAGCGGAGCCCGAATGTGCTCTACAGGCTCCCAGGTTCTATCCTCTGGGCCGTGACCCTTCCAGTCCACCAGATAAAATTTCTTGCCACGTACCACCTTGCACCCCACAATAGCATTCACCTCAAACTCATCCGTGGATGAACCCGATGTCCCAGCAGATGACTCAGAAAACCGGGACAAACGAACGGGCTTTAAGAGGGAAACGTGAAAAGTATCGGTGATACCAAGGCGTGGGAGAATAGCCAAACGGTAGACCACAGGGTTGACCTGTTCCAGAACCTTAAACGGGCCAATGTAGCGAGGAGCAAACTTAGTGGACTCACCTCCCAGCCTGATATTAGGGGCGGAGAGCCACACTAAGTCGCCAGGAGCAAAGACCGGAGCGGGGCGCCGGTGTGTATCAGCCGAAACCCTCATTCTCTCCTTGGAGGCCCGGATGGCATCCTGTGTGCGGTCCCAGATGTCACGTGCCTCCACCGCCCAGTCTGCCACCCTAGAATCGGTGGATGACACGGGCATGGGCACAGGGACACGCGGATGCTGGCCGTAATTAAGGAGAAAAGGAGTCTGACCAGTGGAATCGGCTACGGCGTTGTTCAAGGCAAATTCCGCCCAAGGTAGCAAAGATGCCCAGTCGTCCTGCCTAGCAGAGACGAAATGACGCAAATATGTCACCAGAGTCTGGTTGGTTCTCTCCACCAACCCATTCGTCTCGGGATGGTATGCAGAGGAGAGGTTTAACTCTATGCTGAGTAAACGGCAGAGCTCTCTCCAAAACCGAGACGCGAACTGGGGACCCCGATCGCTGACAATCTTATCAGGCATACCATGCAATCGGAAAACGTGCTTAATGAACAACACCGCCAAGGCCCGTGCTGAAGGTAACCAAGGAAGCAGCACCAAATGCACCATCTTAGAGAAATGGTCGGTGACAACCCAAATAATGGAGCAGCCATGCGACTTGGGTAAGCCCACCACAAAGTCCATCCCGACCATCTCCCAGGGCCTGTCTGCCACCGGTAGAGGGTAAAGCAACCCAGCAGGCCGTTGCCGAGGAGACCGATTCTGGGCGCAGGAAACACACGCCTGAATATAGTCCCTGACATCTCGGGCCATATGCGGCCACCAGTATGTTCTCGCCAAAAGCTCAGATGTCCTCTTGGTCCCAAAATGCCCACCCACTCTGGAGGAGTGAGCCCAAGAGAGAACCTCCGGTCGCAAGTTAGCTGGCACGAAAGTCTTGCCCGGGGGCACAGACTCTAGCGAAACCGGAGCTACAGTTCTCAGGCTCTCAGAAGTGACAATAAGCCGAGGCTCCTCCTCCTCCTCCTCAGATGACACTACGGAGCAGGAGAGAGCGTCGGCACGAACGTTCTTCTCCCCGGAGAGAAAATGGAGAGTAAAATGGAACCGGGAGAAGAACAGGGACCATCTAGCCTGGCGAGAATTCAGCCGCTGGGCCGTTTGTAGATATACCAAGTTCTTGTGGTCAGTGAAGACTTGGAAGGGAAAGCGAGCTCCCTCCAAGAGATGTCTCCACTCTGAAAAAGCCAACTTCATGGCTAGCAACTCCCTGTCCCCGATGGAATAATTCCTCTCCGCTGGTGTGAAGGTCTTGGAGAAGAAGAAGCAAGGATGCTTCCGACCTTGAGCATCCTTTTGGAAAAGGACTGCTCCAGCACCAACAGATGAGGCATCCACCTCCAAGATAAATGGTTTATCAACATCGGGGCGATGTAGGATGGGAGCGCTAGCGAAATGAGACTTGATCGAGAGAAAGGCTTTGGAGACCTCCTCTGACCACAACTTGGGATTTGCTCCCTTTTTGGTGAGGGCAACCAAGGGAGCTACCAAAGTTGAGAAGTGTGGAATGAACTGGCGATAGTAATTAATGAACCCCATAAAGCGCTGCACCGCTTTAAGAGAATGGGGTTCCTGCCAGTCCATTACAGCCTGTAGCTTGGCAGGATCCATAGCCAAACCCTGGGCAGAGATGATATAACCAAGGAATGGCAAGGACTCCTGCTCAAACACACACTTCTCCAACTTGGCGTAGAGGGAGTTTGCCCGTAAGAGGTCGAAGACTTTGCGAACATCTCTCCGATGGGAGTCAATATCTGGAGAGAAGATGAGAATATCATCCAGATAGACTACGACCGAGGTGGTGAGCATATCTCGGAAGATGTCGTTCACAAAGTCTTGGAAAACGGCTGGGGCATTACAGAGCCCGAAGGGCATCACCAGATATTCATAGTGCCCATCCCTGGTGTTAAAAGCCGTCTTCCATTCATCCCCCTCACGGATGCGAATCAGGTTGTAAGCACCCCGCAGATCTAACTTTGTAAATACCCTCGCTCCCCGTAGCCTATCAAACAGCTCAGATATCAGGGGTAATGGGTATTTGTTCTTAACGGTGATGGCGTTAAGACTAGGGTTGAGCGAAACGGGTCGAACATTTTCAAAAGTCGCCGACTTTTGGCGAAGTCGAGTTTCATGAAACCCGATCCGACCCCTGTGCGTGGTCGGCCATGCGGTACGCGACTTTCACGCCAAAGTCACGTTTCAATGACGCGAAAAGCGCCATTTCTCAGCCAATGAAGGTAAACGCAGAGTGTGGGCAGCGTGATGACATAGGTCCTGGTCCCCACCATCTTAGAGAAGGGCATTGCAGTGATTGGCTTGCTGTCTGCGGCGTCACAGGGGCTATAAAGGGGAGTTCCCGCCGACCGCCATGTTACTGCTGCTGATCTGAGCTTAGGGAGAGGTTGCTGCCGCTTCGTCAGAAGCAGGGATAGCGTTAGGCAGGGTCCATTAACCACAAAACCGCTTGTGCTGTAGCGATTTCCACTGCCCAACACCACCTTCGGTGTGCAGGGACAGTGGAAGCTCCTTTTTTTTTTTTTATCCTCAGCGCTGTAGCTCATTGGGCTGCCCTAGAAGGCTCCCTGATAGCTGCATTGCTGTGTGTACGCCGCTGTGCAAACCAACTGCTTTTTTCAAAGCACAAATCCTCTTGTTCCTTCCTTTCTGCACAGCTATCTTGTTTGTTTGTCCACACTTTTTATTTAATTTGTGCATCAGTCCACTCCTTATTGCTGCCTGCCATACCTGGCTGAGATTACTGCAGGGAGATAGTAATTGAAGGACAGTTCCTTTTTTTTTTTTTTTTTTTTTTGTGGGAGATTAAGATTGACATTTCTGCTAGAGTGCCATCTCTGTCTGTGTCATCTCTCACTCAGTTTGCCATAGAAAGCCTATTTATTTTTTTGCTTGATTTGGGTTCCAAAATCTACCAGAAAAAATCACAACATCAATCAGTGGGAGAAAAATATTGGCCTCAGGGCTTGTGTGCCACTCCTTACTCCTGTGTGTGCCACCTCTCACTCAGTGGGCCATAGAAAGCCTATTAATTTTTTTGCTTGATTTGGGTTCTAAATTCTACCTGAAAAAATCACTAAATCAATCAGTGGGAGATTAATATTGGCCTCTGGGCTTGTGTGCCACTCCTGACTCCTGTGTGCGTCATCTGTCACTCAGTGGGCCCTAGAAAGCCTATTTTTTGTTTTATTTGTTTTCTAAATTCTCCCTGAAACAATCATTTTATTTTCTTTGGTTTCTAAATTATTCCTGAAAAAAAATCATTTTTTTTGTATTTTTTTTTCTCTCAAGTCTCCCTGAAAAAAAAAAAAAAAAAAAAATCTGTGGGAGATTCATATTGCCCCTTCTGCTTGTGTGCCAGTCTTGACTCCTGGGTGTGCCATCTCTCTCTCTCTCCCCAATTGTGGGCCATAGAAAGCCTATTAATTTTTTTGCTTGATTTGGGTTCCAAAATCTACCAAAAAAAATCACTAAATCAATCAGTGGGAGATTAATATTGGCCTCTGGGCTTGTGTGCCACTCCTGACTCCTGTGTGCGTCATCTGTCACTCAGTGGGCCCTAGAAAGCCTATTTTTTGTTTTATTTGTTTTCTAAATTCTCCCTGAAACAATCATTTTATTTTCTTTGGTTTCTAAATTATTCCTGAAAAAAATCATTTTTTTTGTATTTTTTTTCTCTCAAGTCTCCCTGAAAAAAAAAAAAAAAAAAAAATCTGTGGGAGATTCATATTGCCCCTTCTGCTTGTGTGCCAGTCTTGACTCCTGGGTGTGCCATCTCTCTCTCTCTCCCCAATTGTGGGCCATAGAAAGCCTATTAATTTTTTTGCTTGATTTGGGTTCCAAAATCTACCAAAAAAAATCACTAAATCAATCAGTGGGAGATTAATATTGGCCTCTGGGCTTGTGTGCCACTCCTGACTCCTGTGTGCGTCATCTGTCACTCAGTGGGCCCTAGAAAGCCTATTTTTTGTTTTATTTGTTTTCTAAATTCTCCCTGAAACAATCATTTTATTTTCTTTGGTTTCTAAATTATTCCTGAAAAAAATCATTTTTTTTGTATTTTTTTTTCTCTCAAGTCTCCCTGAAAAAAAAAAAAAAAAAAAATCTGTGGGAGATTCATATTGCCCCTTCTGCTTGTGTGCCAGTCTTGACTCCTGGGTGTGCCATCTCTCTCTCTCTCCCCAATTGTTGGCCATAGAAAGCCTATTAATTTTTTTGCTTGATTTGGGTTCCAAAATCTACCAAAAAAAATCACTAAATCAATCAGTGGGAGATTAATATTGGCCTCTGGGCTTGTGTGCCACTCCTGACTCCTGTGTGCGTCATCTGTCACTCAGTGGGCCCTAGAAAGCCTATTTTTTGTTTTATTTGTTTTCTAAATTCTCCCTGAAACAATCTTTTTATTTTCTTTGGTTTCTAAATTATTCCTGAAAAAAAACATTTTTTTTGTATTTTTTTTTTCTCTCAAGTCTCCCTGAAAAAAAAAAAAAAAAATCTGTGGGAGATTCATATTGCCCCTTCTGCTTGTGTGCCAGTCTTGACTCCTGGGTGTGCCATCTCTCTCTCCCGAATTGTGGGCCATAGAAAGCCTATTAATTTTTTTGCTTGATTTGGGTTCCAAAATCTACCAAAAAAAATCACTAAATCAATCAGTGGGAGATTAATATTGGCCTCTGGGCTTGTGTGCCACTCCTGACTCCTGTGTGCGTCATCTGTCACTCAGTGGGCCCTAGAAAGCCTATTTTTTGTTTTATTTGTTTTCTAAATTCTCCCTGAAACAATCATTTTATTTTCTTTGGTTTCTAAATTATTCCTGAAAAAAATCATTTTTTTTGTATTTTTTTTTCTCTCAAGTCTCCCTGGAAAAAAAAAAAAAAAAAAAAAAATCTGTGGGAGATTCATATTGCCCCTTCTGCTTGTGTGCCAGTCTTGACTCCTGGGTGTGCCATCTCTCTCTCTCTCCCCAATTGTGGGCCATAGAAAGCCTATTAATTTTTTTGCTTGATTTGGGTTCCAAAATCTACCAAAAAAAATAACTAAATCAATCGGTGGGAGATTAATATTGGCCTCTGGGCTTGTGTGCCACTCCTGACTCCTGTGTGCGTCCTCTCTCACTCAGTGGGCCCTACAAAGCCTTTTTTTTTTTTTTTTCCTAAATTCTCCCTGAAACAATCATTTCATTTTATTTGTTTTATAAATTCTTCTGTAAAAAATAACTTTTTTTTTAATTTTTTTTTTCTGAAGTCTCCCTTTTAAAAAAAACAAACACAAATCAGTGGGAGATAAATATTTACATTTGCGCTTCAGTGACAGTCCTGCGTGTGTGCCATCTCATTTGTTGCCAACAACAACAGAGTGTGTAACATTGTGGCTGATTTTCGTTGTGGTCTCACCCACCTGTAAAGGGGTAGCTAAATCATACTGAAGTTATAGCTCACCGTGTAAGTTGTGTGACAGCAACAAATACCGTTCGTTTGGTAACGTTTTTAAAACAATGAGGAAGTCTGGTGGAAGAGGTCGTGGCCGGGGGCGTTCATTGTCAGCTGGTAATGAGGGTAGTGGTAGTGGTGGAGCATCAGCTGGTCGTGGGAAAAAAAATATTGCACCTAAGTCTGGAGCTGTGGAGCCAGGTTCGTCGTCTGGCTACACAAGGCCTCGAACGCTCCCTTTTCTGGGAGTAGGAAAATCGCTTTTAAAGCCGGCGCAGCAAGAGCAAGTTTTGGCTTATCTTGCTGACTCAGCCTCTAGCTCTTTTGCCTCCTCTCGTGAAACTGGTAAATGTCAAAGCAGCGCGTCGTTAGTGGATGTTCACGGTCAGGGACAAGTCGCTTCCTTGTCCTCTTCAGCAAAAACAACAACAGAGAAGAATGCAGCAGGCGACACAACGGGTTACTCCATGGAGCTCTTTACACATACCGTCCCTGGCTTAGAAAGTGAAGCAGTTAACAGTCCATGGCCATTACAAGTTGAATCTGACATGGAGTGCACTGATGCACAGCCACAGCCAGACTACTATCCTGGTCCTTTGACTCAGACCACAACATTGCCCTCGCAGGGTGCTGATCAAGAATCAGACCCTGATGAGACTATGTTGCCCCATCACGAACGCTATACCACCGACCGACACGGTGACACAGACGAAGTTGCACACGAGCTACAAGAAGAGGTAATAGATGACCCAGTTCTTGACCCCGATTGGCAGCCATTGGGGGAACAGGGTGCAGGCGGCAGCAGTTCTGAAGCGGAGGAGGAGGGGCCGCAGCAGGCATCAACATCGCAACAGGTTCCATCTGCCGGGCCCGTATCTTGCCCAAAACGCATGGCAAAGCCAAAACCTGTTGGAGGACAGCGTGGCCATCCGGTTAAAGCTCAGTCTGCAATGCCTGAAAAGGTATCCGATGCTAGAAAGAGTGCAGTCTGGCATTTTTTTAAACAACATCCAATTGATCAGCGCAAAGTCATCTGTCAAAAATGTTCAACTACCTTAAGCAGAGGACAGAATCTGAAAAGTCTCAATACAAGTTGCATGCATAGACATTTAACCACCATGCATTTGCAAGCCTGGACTAACTACCAAACGTCCCTTAAGGTTGTAGCACCCTCGGCCAATGAAGCTAGTCAGCAACGCAACATCCCTTCCGGCAGTGTTGGGCCACCATTTTCCGCACCACCTGCAGTATCTGTGCAGGTTTCTTTGCCAGGCCAAAGCCGTCAGGGTCAGCGAATCACCAGTTTCGTAGTAGGAAACACTGCATCTAGGGCACCGGTGGCAACAATACCATCTCCCACCGTCTCTCAGTCTGCCATGTCCACCGGCACCCCCGCTAGTTCCACGATCTCCAGCTCTCCAGTCCAGCTCACCCTACATGAGACTATGGTTAGAAAAAGGAAGTACTTAGCCTCGCATCCGCGTACACAGGGTTTGAACGCACACATAGCTAGACTAATCTCGTTAGAGATGATGCCCTACCGGTTAGTTGAAAGCGAAGCTTTCAAAGCCCTGATGGACTACGCTGTACCACGCTACGAGCTACCCAGTCGACACTTTTTTTCCAGAAAAGCCATCCCAGCCCTCCACCAGCATGTTAAAGAGCGCATCGTCCATGCACTCAGGCAATCTGTGAGCACAAAGGTGCACCTGACAACAGATGCATGGACCAGTAGGCATGGCCAGGGACGTTACGTGTAAATCACGGCACACTGGGTAAATGTGGTGGATGCAGGGTCCACAGGGGACAGCAAGTTTGGGACAGTTCTGCCTAGCCCACGGTCTAGGAAACAATTGGCTGTAGCCGTTCGCACCCCCTCCTCCTCCTCTTTGTCCTCCTGCAGAAGCGAGAGCTCGTCCACAGACCGCAGTCGCACAACCACTCCATCCGCAGCTGCCACTGTTGCACACCAGGTCTCCCATTATGGGGCAGCTACTGGCAAACGTCAGCAGGCTGTATTGGCTATGAAGTGTTTGGGCGACAACAGACACACCGCGGAAGTTCTGTCCGAGTTCTTGCAGAAAGAAACGCAGTCGTGGCTGGGCACTGTAGATCTTGAGGCAGGCAAGGTAGTGAGTGATAACGGAAGGAATTTCATGGCTGCCATCTCCCTTTCCCAACTGAAACACATTCCTTGCCTGGCTCACACCTTAAACCTGGTGGTGCAGTGCTTCCTGAAAAGTTATCCGGGGTTATCCGACCTGCTCCTCAAAGTGCGTGGACTTTGCTCACATATCCGCCGTTCGCCCGTACACTCCAGCCGTATGCAGACCTATCAGCGTTCTTTGAACCTTCCCCAGCATCGCCTAATCATAGACGTTGCAACAAGGTGGAACTCAACACTGCACATGCTTCAGAGACTGTGTGAACAGAGGCGGGCTGTTATGTTTTTGTGGGAGGATACACATACACGGGCAGGCAGTAGGATGGCAGACATGGAGTTGTCAGGTGTGCAGTGGTCGAAGATTCAAGACATGTGTCAAGTCCTTCAGTGTTTTGAGGAATGCACACGGCTGGTTAGTGCAGACAACGCCATAATAAGCATGAGCATCCCCCTAATGCGTCTGCTGATGCAAAGTTTGACGCACATAAAGGATCAGGCGTCTGCAGCTGAGGAAGAGGAAAGCCTTGATGACAGTCAGCCAATGTCTGGCCAGGGCAGTGTACAGGACGAGGTAGCGGGCGAAGAGGAGGAGGACGAGGAGGATGATGGGGATGATTATATTTTTAATGAGGAAGCTTTTCCGGGGCCACTGGAAATTGGTGGCGCGGCAAGGCCGGGTTCTGGTTTTTTGAGGGACACAAGTGACGTTGATTTGCCTGAAACTGCCCCTCAACCAAGCACAACCGCAGATTTGAGAACTGGAACTTTGGCCCACATGGCGGATTATGCCTTACGTATCCTCAAAAGGGACACACGCATAACTAAAATGATGAATGATGACGATTACTGGTTGGCCTGCCTCCTTGATCCTCGCTATAAAGGCAAATTGCAAAATATAATGCCACATGAGAACTTGGAACTAATATTAGCAACCAAACAATCAACTCTTGTTGACCGTTTGCTTCTGGCATTCCCTGCACACAGCGCCCGTGATCGTTCTCACACGAGCTGCAGGGGCCAGCAGACCAGAGGAGTTAGAGGGGCAGAAATCAGAAGTGGCGTTGGCCAGAGGGGTTTTCTGACCAGGTTGTGGAGTGATTTTGCTATGACCGCAGACAGGACAGGTACTGCAGCATCAATTCAAAGTGACAGGAGACAACATTTGTCCAGTATGGTTACAAACTATTTTTCATCCCTTATCGATGTTCTCCCTCAACCGTCATTCCCATTTGATTACTGGGCATCAAAATTAGACACCTGGCCAGAATTGGCAGAATATGCATTGCAGGAGCTTGCTTGCCCGGCAGCTAGTGTCCTATCAGAAAGAGTATTCAGTGCTGCAGGTTCAATACTAACAGAAAAAAGGACTCGTCTGGCTACCCAAAATGTAGATGATCTAACCTTCATTAAAATGAACCACAACTGGATTTCGAAATCTTTTGCCCCACCTTGCCCGGCTGACACCTAGCTTTCCTATGAAAAGGTCTTGCCTGTGGACTATTCTGAATGCCTTTTCCAATCTCGTAATTTTCAGCACCTGATTGTCCAGCATACGACATGTTTACACCTCACTAAATGGCCAAACTCCCCACACGGGGCCGTGGTATCGACACTTGGCGACAGCACCCGTGAGAGTGCAGTTTGTCTGAAGAGGTGGGTGAGCCCGCTTTTGGTCGACGGCACTGCCACTGGGTCCCTCCTAGTACAATAAAGTGTCTCTGGCGGTGGTGGTGCGCACCCAACGTCAGACACACCGTTGTAATATGAGGGGCCCTGGGCCTGTACCGCCGGCCGCAAGACAGTTTCCCCCCACCCCAGCTCAAACAGTGCTCTACCACTTGCAAAATTATCTCACAGCTCCACCAATGTTTAGTCTATGCGCTGACATCCTTCAATGCCTGCCACTGACAATACCATTGTATTGACATTTTTGTTATGTTAGGCCTTCAATGCCTGTCTGTGGTCACTCCTTCCACTAGGCCTCCACTGACCACACCACTGCTGCCCGTGTACCCCTGGAACCAATTTAAAATTGCCTACAGCCATGTGTTATTATTTTAGGCCTTCGATGCCTGTCTGCGGTCACTCCTTCCACTAGGCCTCCACTGACCACACCACTGCTGCCCGTGTACCCCTGGAACCAATTTAAAATTGCCTACAGCCAGCCCAATTTTTTTATTTTAGGCCTTCGATGCCTGTCTGCGGTCCATTCTTTCAACTACTACTACACTGACCAGGGCACTGCTGCCCGTGTACCCCTGGAACCAATTTAAAATTGCCTACAGCCATGTGTTATTATTTTAGGCCTTCGATGCCTGTCTGCGGTCACTCCTTCCACTAGGCCTCTACTGACCACACCACTGCTGCCCGTGTACCCCTGGAACCAATTTAAAATTGCCTACAGCCAGCCCAATTTTTTTATTTTAGGCCTTCGATGCCTGTCTGCGGTCCATTCTTTCAACTACTACTACACTGACCAGGGCACTGCTGCCCGTGTACCCCTGGAACCAATTTAAAATTGCCTACAGCCATGTGTTATTATTTTAGGCCTTCGATGCCTGTCTGCGGTCACTCCTTCCACTAGGCCTCCACTGACCACACCACTGCTGCCCGTGTACCCCTGGAACCAATTTAAAATTGCCTACAGCCATGTGTTATTATTTTAGGCCTTCGATGCCTGTCTGCGGTCCATTCTTTCAACTACTACTACACTGACCAGGGCACTGCTGCCCGTGTACCCCTGGAACCAATTTAAAATTGCCTACAGCCATGTGTTATTATTTTAGGCCTTCGATGCCTGTCTGCGGTCACTCCTTCCACTAGGCCTCCACTGACCACACCACTGCTGCCCGTGTACCCCTGGAACCAATTTAAAATTGCCTACAGCCAGCCCAATTTTTTTATTTTAGGCCTTCGATGCCTGTCTGCGGTCCATTCTTTCAACTACTACTACACTGACCAGGGCACTGCTGCCCGTGTACCCCTGGAACCAATTTAAAATTGCCTACAGCCATGTGTTATTATTTTAGGCCTTCGATGCCTGTCTGTGGTCACTCCTTCCACTAGGCCTCCACTGACCACACCACTGCTGCCCGTGTACCCCTGGAACCAATTTAAAATTGCCTACAGCCATGTGTTATTATTTTAGGCCTTCGATGCCTGTCTGCGGTCACTCCTTCCACTAGGCCTCCACTGACCACACCATTGCTGCCCGTGTACCCCTGGAACCAACATCAGAAAATATAAAAATAAGTATTTTGCTTATAAAAAAGAAAATACTGGTGAGATATCAAATGCAGACATTTTAACATTAAAAACAAACACACAACTAAAATCTGGTACAGTACTAAAAATGGCCACCAGCTACAATTACTTTCTCCTGCAAGTAGTTAACTGAAAGGTTTTTTAAATTGAAAACACAGATATGGCATCCACCGAGTGTTGTCCTGTCGCGTCTTCTTTATATTATTGCCGAGAAGATGCAAAACAATGAAAATAATAAAATCATTAATTACCAAAATAATAGAGAAAGTCAACACCACATTGCAAATAAACATTCATTCCAAATAAAGAAGCAGGGCGCGTCCGAGGGTGAGTATATACCTAATAAGAATATAATCACCCTCGGACGCGCAATGCTTATTTCCAACAGCCTTCCTTCCTAAGAATCAGCCCTTCCGTGGTGTAGAGAGACGTTGTGTTACACTCCAAGGTGTTCCCCAGGTTGCCTTTCCTGAGCTTCGATCTTCCGGCTCTCGTTTAGTAGTTGTTGGAAACTACGCTGCATTAGGCCTTCAAATTGGGTATGGGGTGTAGAGAGATGGTGTGTTCCACTCCAAGGTGTTCCCCAGGTTGCCATTCCTGAGCTTCGATCTTCCGGCTCTCGTTTAGTAGTTCTTGGAAACTACACTGCATTAGGCCTTCAAATTGGGTATGGGGTGTAGAGAGAGGGTGTGTTACACTCCAAGGTGTTCCCCAGGTTGCCTTTCCTGAGCTTCGATCTTCATGCTCTCGTTTAGTAGTTGTCGGAAACTACGCTGCATTAGGCCTACAAATTGGGTATGGGGTGTAGAGAGAGGGTTTGTTACACTCCAAGGTGTTCCCCAGGTTGCCTTTCCTGAGCTTCGATCTTCCGGCTCTCGTTTAGTAGTTGTTGGAAACTACGCTGCATTAGGCCTTCAAATTGGGTATGGGGTGTAGAGAGAGGGTGTGTTACACTCCAAGGTGTTCCCCAGGTTGCCTTTCCTGAGCTTCGATCTTCCGGCTCTCGTTTAGTAGTTCTTGGAAACTACACTGCATTAGGCCTTCAAATTGGGTATGGGGTGTAGAGAGAGGGTGTGTTACACTCCAAGGTGTTGCCCAGGTTGCCTTTCCTGAGCTTCGATATTCCGGCTCTCGTTTAGTAGTTGTTGGAAACTACACTGCATTAGGCCTACAAATTTGGTATGGGGGAAACATTGGCGCATCTGCGGTCCCTCCTTCCTCTAGGCCTCCACTGACCTGTCTACTGCTGCCCGTGTTCCCCTGGAACCAATTTTAAATTGCCTACAGGCATCCCAATTTATTATGTTAGGGCTTCGAAGCCTGTCTGCGGTCCCTCCTTCCACTAGGCCTCCACTGACCTGTCTACTGCTGCCCGTGTACCTCTTGAACCAACATCATAAAATAAAAAAAAAAGTATTTTGCTTATAAAAAAGAAAATACTGGTGAGATATCAAATGCAGACATTTTAACATTAAAAACAAACACACAACTAAAATCTGGTACAGTACTAAAAATGGCCACCAGCTACAATTACTTTCTCCTGCAAGTAGTTAACTGAAAGGTTTTTTAAATTGAAAACACAGATATGGCATCCACCGAGTGTTGTCCTGTCGCGTCTTCTTTATATTATTGCCGAGAAGATGCAAAACAATGAAAATAATAAAATCATTAATTACCAAAATAATAGAGAAAGTCAACACCACATTGCAAATAAACATTCATTCCAAATAAAGAAGCAGGGCGCGTCCGAGGGTGAGTATATACCTAATAAGAATATAATCACCCTCGGACGCGCAATGCTTATTTCCAACAGCCTTCCTTCCTAAGAATCAGCCCTTCCGTGGTGTAGAGAGACGTTGTGTTACACTCCAAGGTGTTCCCCAGGTTGCCTTTCCTGAGCTTCGATCTTCCGGCTCTCGTTTAGTAGTTGTTGGAAACTACGCTGCATTAGGCCTACAAATTGGGTATGGGGTGTAGAGAGATGGTGTGTTCCACTCCAAGGTGTTCCCCAGGTTGCCTTTCCTGAGCTTCGATCTTCCGGCTCTCGTTTAGTAGTTCTTGGAAACTACACTGCATTAGGCCTTCAAAATGGGTATGGGGTGGAGAGAGATGGTGTGTTACACTCCAAGGTGTTCCCCAGGTTGCCTTTCCTGAGCTTCTATCTTCAGGCTCTCATTAAATTGTGGTTAAATGGAACAACTGCATTTGGCGTACTAGTTGGTTTGGGGCCTACTATCGGTGTCTGCCACTCCTTGCTGTTCTCCTGGTTTCCTGTCCTGAAATTCCATTTTCAGGCTCTCGTTAAGTAGTTGTTAATGTTAGACTGCATTTGGCCTACTAGTTGGGTTGGGGCCTACTATCGGTGTCTGCCACTCCTTGCTGTTCTCCTCCACTGAACAAAGCTGTGCCGCCTGTTTACTACGGTTGCCAATTTTGAACTGCATTTCGACTACTTACTGATTTGGCCCTACTCTCTGTGTCAGCCTCTCATTCCAGTTGTCCTCCACTGCAATGCCCCCTGGTTATTCCTGTGTTACCAATTTTGAACTGCATTTAGCCCACTTTATTCTTTGGGCCTATATCTGTGTTTCCACTTCATCGTGCCCATTGCCCAGCCAGTGATAGATGAGTCTGCTGGTACATTGACCCATAACGCAACATTCCCCGTGCATGCTACACAACAACATTGTGACCCTGCTGAAAGTCAGGTTGCTCTTCCCGCATACCATACCACCTTACACGGGGACAAAGAGGAAGGTGCAGATGAAAGTGCAGGTTCCTTCATCAGGTGGGGGGAGGAATACTAGTTGGCGACGTCACTGGCACAGGGCCTCTCATAGTACGCAAAAGTGTTGCTGCCGGTGGGAGGCGCCCCCGCCGTGCAAACACACCGCTGTACTTTGAGGGGCCCTGTGCCAGTGCCAATGCCAACAAGTGGGCCCCCCCTGCTTGCTCAGGATCACAGCACTTGCAAAGTTGAAATACTTACCTCTCCCTGCTCCACTGCCGTGACGTGGTCCAGATTTCCTGGGCCCACTAATTACTTGAACCAGCCCTACCCCACACAACTTTAGCCAAATGACCCCCAATTTCAAATGCCTTCCAATTATTATAAGGTAAATTACGCTTGACAAGCTTCATTAAGAAGAATGGATGGTTTTGACATTAAAATGGGCACTCTAGGTGTTTTCCTGGCCCCCACTCACTGCCGACTATGCTGCCCCATTGACTTGCATTGGGTTTCGTGTTTCGGTCGATCCCGACTTTACGTCATAATCAGGCGATTTCACTCGACCCGACTTTTGAGATAGTCGGGTTTCGCGAAACCCGGCTCGACTCTAAAAAGGTCAAGGTCGCTCAACTCTAGTTAAGACCCCTGTAGTCTATGCATGGACGTAAGTCTCCAGTCTTCTTCTGTACGAAGAAGAACCCAGCCCCTGCCGGTGACACTGACTTCCTAATGAATCCTCTTGCCAGATTCTCTTGGATATACTGAGACATTGCCTCCGTCTCCGGGAGAGATAACGGATAGACTCGACCCCGGGGAGGCTCAGCACCAGGCAAGAGGTCAATAGGACAGTCATAGGGGCGGTGAGGCGGAAGGGTCTCCGCAGCTCTTTTGGAGAACACGTCTGCATAGGGCCAATAGTGCTTGGGGAGAGAGGAAAAATCTGCGGGTACCTGTGTAGTAGCAACCTGAACGCACTCCCTCTGACATCTACCCTCGCAGGATTTACTCCATCCCAAAATTCTCCCAGAGGACCACTCAATATGAGGAGAATGGTAGCGAAGCCATGGTATCCCCAACAGGACCTCATCAATTCCCTCAGGAATGACTAATAGGGAGATTATCTCCTGATGTGATGGAGACACAGAAAGCGTGAAAGGAATGGTTTGGTGGGTAATCTGTGAGGGTAGTGTTGACCCATTTACCACTCGAACGGTTACTGGCTTGGCGAGCATCACAAAGGGTATTGCGTGACGCTGGGCAAAAGCGGAAGACATAAAGTTACCCTCTGCCCCAGAATCCACGCATAGCTCGACCATAAGAGTGGATGGGCCTATGGTAATTGTCCCCTTGAAGGACAACTTTGAGGCAAACGTCGCCGTGTCTAGTGTACCTCCTCCAACTGCCACTAGACGCTGACGTTTCCCCGACCGCTGAGGACCCCTGGAGGCAAGATGTCCTGACTGCTGGCAAACATGACCTTATGTGTACGGGCGGACAGAGATTTGGATCCCGCTCGTGTCACCTCTAAGGCCTCATGTGATTTGGATGCCTGGATTGGAGATTCCAAAGGTTTGGCAAAGGTGGGAGCCAGCCGAAACCTCTGCCTACACTGGGCTCGCTCTAACCTCCGCTCGTTAAAACGGAGGTCAATACGAGTAGAGACTAGGGTTGAGCGACCTTGACCTTTTTAGAGTCGAGTCGTGTTTCGCGAAACCCGACTATCTTAGAAGTCGAGTCGAGTGGAATCGGCCGATTATGGCGAAAAGTCGGGTATCGCCCGAAACACGAAACCCAATGCAAGTCAATGGGGGAGCATAGTCGGCAGTGAGTGGAGGCCAGGAAAACACCTACACTGCCCATTTTAATGGCAAAAACATCCATTCTTGTTACAGAAGCTTATCAATCGTAATTTAGCTTATAATAATTGGAAGGCATTTGAAATTGGGGGTCATTTGGCTAAAGTTGTGGGGGGTAGGGCTGGTTCAAGTAATTAGTGGGCCCAGTAAATCTGGACCACGTTACGGCAGTGGAGCAGGGAGAGGTAAGTATTTCAACTTTGCAAGTGCTGTGATCCTGAGCAAGCAGGGGGGGCCCACTCGTTGGCATTGGCACTAGCACAGGGCCCCTCAAAGTACAGCGGTGTGTTTGCACGGCGGGGGCGCCTCCCACTGGCAGCAACACTTTTGCGTACTATGAGAGGCCCTGTGCCAGTGACGTCGCCAACTAGTATTCCTCCCCCCACCTGATGAAGGAACCTGCACTTTCATCTGCACCTTCCTCTTTGTCCCCGTGTAAGGTGGTATGGTATGCGGGAACAGGAACCTGACTTTCAGCAGGGTCACAATCTTGCTGTGTAGCGTGCACGGGGAATTTTGCGTTATGGATCAATGTACCAGCAGACTCATCTATCACTGGCTGGGCAATGGGCAAGATGAGGAGGAAACACAGATATAGGCCCAAAGAATAAAGTTGGCTAAATGCAGTTCAAAATTGGTAACACAGGACTAACCAGGGGGCATTGCAGTGGAGGACAACTGGAATGAGAGGCTGACACAGAGAGTAGGCCCAAATCAGTAAGTAGTCGAAATGCAGTTCAAAATTGGCAACCGTAGTAAACAGGCGGCACAGCTTTGTTCAGTGGAGGAGAACAGCAAGGAGTGGCAGACACCGATAGTAGGCCCCAACCCAACTAGTAGGCCAAATGCAGTCTAACATTAACAACTACTTAACGAGAGCCTGAAAATGGAATTTCAGGACAGGAAACCAGGAGAACAGCAAGGAGTGGCAGACACCGATAGTAGGCCCCAAACCAACTAGTACGCCAAATGCAGTTGCTCCATTTAACCACAATTTAATGAGAGCCTGAAGATAGAAGTTCAGGAAAGGCAACCTGGAGAACACCTTGGAGTGGAACACACCATCTCTCTACACCCCATACCCAATTTGTAGGCCTAATGCAGTGTAGTTTTCTACAACTACTAAACGAGAGTGGGAAGACCGAAGCAATGTGGACGAAACCTGGGGAACACCTTGGAGTGGAACACACCATCTCTCTACACCCCATACCCAATTTGTAGGCCTAATGCAGCGTAGTTTCCAACAACTACTAAACGAGAGCCGGAAGATCAAAGCTCAGGAAAGGCAACCTGGAGAACACCTTGGAGTGGAACACACCATCTCTCTACACCCCATACCCAATTTGTAGGTCTAATGCAGCGTAGTTTCCAACAACTACTAAACGAGAGCATGAAGATCAAAGCAATGGAGAGGAAACCTGGGGAACACCTTGGAGTGGAACACACCATCTCTCTACACCCCATACCCAATTTGTAGGTCTAATGCAGCGTAGTTTCCAACAACTACTAAACGAGAGCCGGAAGATCGAAGCTCAGGAAAGGCAACCTGGAGAACACCATGGAGTGGAACACACCATCTCTCTACACCCCATACCCAATTTGTAGGCCTAATGCAGTGTAGCTTCCAACAACTACTAAACGAGAGCATGAAGATCGAAGCATTGGCGAGGAAACCTAGGGAACACCTTGGAGTGGAACACACCATCTCTCTACACCCCATACCCAATTTGTAGGCCTAATGCAGCGTAGTTTCCAACAACTACTAAACGAGAGCCGGAAGATCGAAGCTCAGGAAAGGCAACCTGGAGAACACCTTGGAGTGGAACACACCATCTCTCTACACCCCATACCCAATTTGTAGGCCTATTGCAGTGTAGTTTTCTACAACTACTAAACGAGAGTCGGAAGACCGAAGCAATGTGGACGAAACCTGGGGAACACCTTGGAGTGGAACACACCATCTCTCTACACCCCATACCCAATATGTAGGCCTAATGCAGCGTAGTTTCCAACAACTACTAAACGAGAGCCGGAAGATCAAAGCTCAGGAAAGGCAACCTGGAGAACACCTTGGAGTGGAACACACCATCTCTCTACACCCCATACCCAATTTGTAGGCCTAATGCAGTGTAGTTTTCTACAACTACTAAACGAGAGTCGGAAGACCGAAGCAATGTGGACAAAACCTGGGGAACACCTTGGAGTGGAACACACCATCTCTCTACACCCCATACCCAATTTGTAGGCCTAATGCAGCGTAGTTTCCAACAACTACTAAACGAGAGCCGGAAGATCGAAGCTCAGGAAAGGCAACCTGGAGAACACCTTGGAGTGGAACACACCATCTCTCTACACCCCATACCCAATTTGTAGGCCTAATGCAGTGTAGTTTCCAACAACTACTAAACGAGAGCATTAAGATCGAAGCAATGGCGAGGAAACCTGGGGCACACCCTGGGTAGGCAGACACCGTTAGTAGGCCCTACCAAAGTTGTACCCCCAATGCAGTTTTAAAATTCCTAGAGGCTGAAAACAAGACTATTGATGCTCAGCTTTTTTCAAAGGAACACAGCTGAATTGAGTGGCGCAGACAGACACAGGTAGTAGGACTTAACCCAAAAATGTGGCTCACTGCAGCTTAAAAAAGTTACAGGGGTACACAAGTAGCAGTGCTCTGGGCAGTGGAGGACAATTTAAATAGTGGACCGCAGACAGACTTTGTACGCCTACTATTAAAAAAAGGATGCTCTATGCAATTAAAAATAGGTTCCAGGGGTCCACGGGCAGCAGTGGTGTGGTCAGTGGACGAGTATTGGAAGGAGGGACCGCAGACAGGCGTAGTAGGCCTAACATAACAAAATTAGGCTGTAGACACTGTAAAATTGGTTCCAGGGGTACACGGGCAGCAGTGGTGTGGTCAGTGGAGGAAAATTGGAATTAGGGACTGCAGACAGACTTTGTAGGCTGTCCCCTGTGGACCATGCATCCAACACATTAACCCAGTGCGCCGTAATGGACACGTAACTTTTTGTGGACATGCCTACTGGTCCATGCGTCTCTTGTCAGGTGCACCTTTCTACTGTTTGATTGCCTGAGTGCTATGACAATGCAGACTTTTTCATGCCGGTGGAGGGCTGGGATGGCTTTTCTCGCAAAAGAAATGTCGACTGGGTAGCTTGAACCGTTGCACAGCGTAGTTCATCTGGGCTTTCTAAATATAAAACAAAGAAAAAAAGGAGGCTACATGCACTTTCAGCTGGGTTCCAGGGGTACACGGCCAGCATTGGTCTGGTCAGTGAAGAACTATTGGAAGGAAGGACCGCAGACACGCTTCGAAGGCCTAACATAATAACAGATGGCTGTAGGCAATTTTAAATTGGTTCCAGGGGTACACGGGCAACAGTGGTGTGGTCAGTGGAGGCCTAGTGGAAGGAGGGACCGCAGACAGGCATCGAAGGGCTAACATAATAACACATTGCTGTTGGCAATTTTAAATTGGTTCCAGGGGAACACGGGCAGCAGTGGCCTGGTCAGTGTAGTAGTAGTAGAAAGAACGGACCGCAGACAGGCATCGAAGGCCTAAAATAAAAAAATTGGGCTGGCTGTAGGCAATTTTAAATTGGTTCCAGGGGTACACGGGCTGCAGTGGTGTGGTCAGTGGAGGCCTAGTGGAAGGAGTGACCGCAGAAAGGCATCGAAGGCCTAACATAATAACACATTGCTGTTGGCAATTTTAAATTGGTTCCAGGGGAACACGGGCAGCAGTGGCCTGCTCAGTGTAGTAGTAGTAGAAAGAACGGACCGCAGACAGGCATCGAAGGCCTAAAATAAAAAAATTGGGCTGGCTGTAGGCAATTTTAAATTGGTTCCGTGGGTACACGGGCAGCAGTGGTGTGGTCAGTGGAGGCCTAGTGGAAGGAGTGACCGCAGACAGGCATCGAAGGCCTAACATAATAACACATTGCTGTTGGCAATTTTAAAATGGTTCCAGGGGAACACGGGCAGCAGTGGCCTGGTCAGTGTAGTAGTAGTAGAAAGAACGGACCGCAGACAGGCATCGAAGGCCTAAAATAAAAAAATTGGGCTGGCTGTAGGCAATTTTAAATTGGTTCCGTGGGTACACGGGCAGCAGTGGTGTGGTCAGTGGAGGCCTAGTGGAAGGAGTGACCGCAGACAGGCATCGAAGGCCTAACATAATAACACATGGCTGTAGGCAATTTTAAATTGGTTCCAGGGGTACACGGGCAGCAGTACAATGGTCAGTGGAGGCCTAGTGGAAGGAGGGACCGCAGACAGGCTTCGAAGGCCTAACATAAAAAAATAGGGCTGTTGGCAATTTAAAATTGGTTCCAGTGGTACAAGGGCAGCAGTACAATGGTCAGTGGAGGCCTAGTGGAAGGAGGGACCGCAGACAGGCTTCGAAGGCCTTACATAATAACACATGGCTGTAGGCAATTTTAAATTGGTTCCAGGGGTACACGGGCTGTAGTGGTGTGGTCAGTGGAGGCCTAGTGGAAGGAGTGACCGCAGACAGGCATCGAAGGCCTAACATAATAACACATTGCTGTTGGCAATTTTAAATTGGTTCCAGGGGAACACGGGCAGCAGTGGCCTGGTCAGTGTAGTAGTAGTAGAAAGAACGGACCGCAGACAGGCATCGAAGGCCTAAAATAAAAAAATTGGGCTGGCTGTAGGCAATTTTAAATTGGTTCCGTGGGTACACGGGCAGCAGTGGTGTGGTCAGTGGAGGCCTAGTGGAAGGAGTGACCGCAGACAGGCATCGAAGGCCTTACATAATAACACATGGCTGTAGGCAATTTAAAATTGGTTCCGTGGGTACACAGGCAGCAGTGGTGTGGTCAGTGGAGGCCTAGTGGAAGGAGTGACCGCAGACAGGCATCGAAGGCCTAACATAATAACACATTGCTGTTGGCAATTTTAAATTGGTTCCAGGGGAACACGGGCAGCAGTGGCCTGGTCAGTGTAGTAGTAGTAGAAAGAACGGACCGCAGACAGGCATCGAAGGCCTAAAATAAAAAAATTGGGCTGGCTGTAGGCAATTTTAAATTGGTTCCGTGGGTACACGGGCAGCAGTGGTGTGGTCAGTGGAGGCCTAGTGGAAGGAGTGACCGCAGACAGGCATCGAAGGCCTAACATAATAACACATGGCTGTAGGCAATTTTAAATTGGTTCCAGGGGTACATGGGCAGCAGTACAATGGTCAGTGGAGGCCTAGTGGAAGGAGGGACCGCAGACAGGCTTCGAAGGCCTATCATAAAAAAATAGGGCTGTTGGCAATTTAAAATTGGTTCCAGTAGTACAAGGGCAGCAGTACAATGGTCAGTGGAGGCCTAGTGGAAGGAGGGACCGCAGACAGGCTTCGAAGGCCTTACATAATAACACATGGCTGTAGGCAATTTTAAATTGGTTCCAGGGGTACACGGGCTGTAGTGGTGTGGTCAGTGGAGGCCTACTGGAAGGAGTGACCGCAGACAGGCATCGAAGGCCTAACATAATAACACATTGCTGTTGGCAATTTTAAATTGGTTCCAGGGGAACACGGGCAGCAATGGCCTGGTCAGTGTAGTAGTAGTAGAAAGAACGGACCGCAGACAGGCATCGAAGGCCTAAAATAAAAAAATTGGGCTGGCTGTAGGCAATTTTAAATTGGTTCCGTGGGTACACGGGCAGCAGTGGTGTGGTCAGTGGAGGCCTAGTGGAAGGAGTGACCGCAGACAGGCATCGAAGGCCTAACATAATAACACATGGCTGTAGGCAATTTTAAATTGGTTCCAGGGGTACACGGGCAGCAGTACAATGGTCAGTGGAGGCCTAGTGGAAGGAGGGACCGCAGACAGGCTTCGAAGGCCTAACATAAAAAAAATAGGGCTGTTGGCAATTTAAAATTGGTTCCAGTGGTACAAGGGCAGCAGTACAATGGTCAGTGGAGGCCTAGTGGAAGGAGGGACCGCAGACAGGCTTCGAAGGCCTAACATAAAAAAATAGGGCTGTTGGCAATTTAAAATTGGTTCCAGGGGTACACGGGCAGCAGTACAATGGTCAGTGGAGGCCTAGTGGAAGGAGGGACCGCAGACAGGCTTCGAAGGCCTAACATAAAAAAATAGGGCTGTTGGCAATTTAAAATTGGTTCCAGTGGTACAAGGGCAGCAGTACAATGGTCAGTGGAGGCCTAGTGGAAGGAGGGACCGCAGACAGGCTTCGAAGGCCTAACATAAAAAAATAGGGCTGTTGGGAATTTAAAATTGGTTCCAGGGGTACACGGGCAGCAGTACAATGGTCAGTGGAGGCCTTGTGGAAGGAGGGACCGCAGACAGGCTTCGAAGTCCTAACATAACAAAAATGTCAATACAATGGTATTGTCAGTGCCAGGCATTGAAGGATGTCAGCGCATAGACTAAACATTGGTGGAGCTGTGAGAGATAATTTTGCAAGTGGTAGAGCACTGTTTGAGCTGGGGGGTGGGAACTGTCTTGTGGCCGGCGGTACAGGCCCAGGGCCCCTCATATTACAACGGTGTGTCTGACGTTGGGTGCGCACCACCACCGCCAGAGACACTTTATTGTACTATGAGGGACCCAGTGGCAGTGCAGTCGACCAAAAGCGGGCCCACCCACCTCTTCAGACAAACAGCACTCTCACCGGTGCTGGCGCCAAGTGGCGATACCACGGCCCCGTGTGGGGAGTTTGGCCATTTAGTGAGGTGTAAACATGTCGTATGCTGGACAATGAGGTGCAGAAAATTACGAGATTGGAAAAGTCATTCAGAATAGTCCACAGGCAAGACCTTTTCATAGGAAAGCTAGGTGTCAGCCGGGCAAGGTGGGGCAAAAGATTTCGAAATCCAGTTGTGGTTCATTTTAATGAAGGTTAGATCATCTACATTTTGGGTAGCCAGACGAGTCCTTTTTTCTGTTAGTATTGAACCTGCAGCACTGAATACTCTTTCTGATAGGACACTAGCTGACAGGCAAGCAAGCTCCTGCAATGCATATTCTGCCAATTCTGGCCAGGTGTCTAATTTGGATGCCCAGTAATCAAATGGGAATGACGGTTGAGGGAGAACGTCGATAAGGGATGAAAAATAGTTTGTAACCATACTGGACAAATGTTGTCTCCTGTCACTTTGAATTGATGCTGCAGTACCTGTCCTGTCTGCGGTCATAGCAAAATCACTCCACAACCTGGTCAGAAAACCCCTCTGGCCAACGCCACTTCTGATTTCTGCCCCTCTAACACCTCTGTTCTGCTGGCCCCTGCAGCTCGTGTGAGAACGATCATGGGCGCTGTGTGCAGGGAATGCAACAAGAGTTGATTGTTTGGTTGCTAATATTATTTCCAAGTTGTCATGTGGCATTATATTTTGCAATTTGCCTTTATAGCGAGGATCAAGGAGGCAGGCCAACCAGTAATCGTCATCGTTCATCATTTTAGTAATGCGTGTGTCCCTTTTGAGGATACGTAAGGCATAATCCGTCATGTGGGCCAAAGTTCCAGTTCTCAAATCTGCGGTTGTGCTTGGTTGAGGGGCAGTCTCAGGCAAATCCACGTCACTTGTGTCCCTCCAAAAACCAGAACCCGGCCTTGCCGCGCCAACAATTTCCAGTGGCCCCGGAAAAGCTTCCTCATTAAAAATATAATAATTATATAATATAATTAAAAATAAAAATATAATCATCCCCATCATCCTCCTCGTCCTCCTCCTCCTCTTCGCCCGCTACCTCGTCCTGTACACTGCCCTGGCCAGACAATGGCTGACTGTCATCAAGGCTTTCCTCTTCCTCAGCTGCAGACGCCTGATCCTTTATGTGCGTCAAACTTTGCATCAGCAGACGCATTAGGGGGATGCTCATGCTTATTATGGCGTTGTCTGCACTAACCAGCCGTGTGCATTCCTCAAAACACTGAAGGACTTGACACATGTCTTGAATCTTCGACCACTGCACACCTGACAACTCCATGTCTGCCATCCTACTGCCTGCCCGTGTATGTGTATCCTCCCACAAAAACATAACAGCCCGCCTCTGTTCGCACAGTCTCTGAAGCATGTGCAGTGTTGAGTTCCACCTTGTTGCAACGTCTATGATTAGGCGATGCTGGGGAAGGTTCAAAGAACGCTGATAGGTCTGCATACGGCTGGAGTGTACGGGCGAACGGCGGATAAGTGAGCAAAGTCCACGCACTTTGAGGAGCAGGTCGGATAACCCCGGATAACTTTTCAGGAAGCACTGCACCACCAGGTTTAAGGTGTGAGCCAGGCAAGGAATGTGTTTCAGTTGGGAAAGGGAGATGGCAGCCATGAAATTCCTTCCGTTATCACTCACTACCTTGCCTGCCTCAAGATCTACAGTGCCCAGCCACGACTGCGTTTCTTTCTGCAAGAACTCGGACAGAACTTCCGCGGTGTGTCTGTTGTCGCCCAAACACTTCATAGCCAATACAGCCTGCTGACATTTGCCAGTAGCTGCCCAATAATGGGAGACCTGGTGTGCAACAGTGGCAGCTGCGGATGGAGTGGTTGTGCGACTGCGGTCTGTGGACGAGCTCTCGCTTCTGCAGGAGGACGAGGAGGAGGAGGATGGGGTGCGAACGGCTACAGCCAACTGTTTCCTAGACCGTGAGCTAGGCAGAACTGTCCCAAAATTGCTGTCCCCTGTGGACCCTGCATCCACAACATTCACCCAGTGTGCCATGATGGACACGTAACGTCCCTGGCCATGCCTACTGGTCCATGCATCTGTTGTCAGGTGCACCTTTGTGCTCACAGATTGCCTGAGTGCATGGACGATGCGCTCTTTAACATGCTGGTGGAGGGCTGGGATGGCTTTTCTGGAAAAAAAGTGTCGACTGGGTAGCTCGTAGCGTGGTACAGCGTAGTCCATCAGGGCTTTGAAAGCTTCGCTTTCAACTAACCGGTAGGGCATCATCTCTAACGAGATTAGTCTAGCTATGTGGGCGTTCAAACCCTGTGTACGCGGATGCGAGGCTAAGTACTTCCTTTTTCTAACCATAGTCTCATGTAGGGTGAGCTGAACTGGAGAGCTGGAGATCGTGGAACTAGCGGGGGTGTCGGTGGACATGGCAGACTGAGAGACGGTGGGAGATGGTATTGTTGCCGCCGGTGCCCTAGATGCAGTGTTTCCTACTACGAAACTGGTGATTCCCTGACCCTGACTGCTTTGGCCTGGCAAAGAAACCTGCACAGATACTGCAGGTGGTGCGGAAAATGGTGGCCCTACACTGCCGGAAGGGATGTTGCGTTGATGACTAGCTTCATTGGCCGAGGGTGCTACAACCTTAAGGGACGTTTGGTAGTTAGTCCAAGCTTGCAAATGCATGGTGGTTAAATGTCTATGCATGCAACTTGTATTGAGACTTTTCAGATTCTGCCCTCTGCTTAAGGTAGTTGAACATTTTTGACAGATGACTTTGCGCTGATCAATTGGATGTTGTTTAAAAAAATGCCAGACTGCACTCTTTCTAGCATCGGATACCTTTTCAGGCATTGCAGACTGAGCTTTAACCAGATGGCCACGCTGTCCTCCAACAGGTTTTGGCTTTGCCACGCGTTTTGGGCAAGATACGGGCCCGGCAGATGGAACCTGTTGCGATGTTGATGCCTGCTGCGGCCCCTCCTCCTCCGCTTCAGAACTGCTGCCGCCTGCACCCTGTTCCCCCAATGGCTGCCAATCGGGGTCAAGAACTGGGTCATCTATTACCTCTTCTTGTAGCTCGTGTGCAACTTCGTCTGTGTCACCGTGTCGGTCGGTGGTATAGCGTTCGTGATGGGGCAACATAGTCTCATCAGGGTCTGATTCTTGATCATTACCCTGCGAGGGCAATGTTGTGGTCTGAGTCAAAGGACCAGCATAGTAGTCTGGCTGTGGCTGTGCATCAGTGCACTCCATGTCAGATTCAACTTGTAATGGGCATGGACTGTTAACTGCTTCACTTTCTAAGCCAGGGACGGTATGTGTAAAGAGCTCCATGGAGTAACCCATTGTGTCGCCTGCTGCATTCTTCTCTGTTGTTGTTTTTGCTGAAGAGGACAAGGAAGCGACTTGACCGTGAACATCCACTAACAACGCGCTGCTTTTACATTTACCAGTTTCACGAGAGGAGGCAAAAGAGCTAGAGGCTGAGTCAGCAAGATAAGCCAAAACTTGCTCTTGCTGCTCCGGCTTTAAAAGCGGTTTTCCTACTCCCAGAAAAGGGAGCGTTCGAGCTCCACAGCTCCAGACTTAGGTGCAATATTTTTTTTCCCATGACCACCTGATGCTCCACCACTACCACTACCCTCATTACCAGCTGACAATGAACACCCCCGGCCACGACCTCTTCCACCAGACTTCCTCATTGTTTTAAAAACGTAACCAAACTAACGGTATTTGTTGCTGTCACACAACTTACACGGTGAGCTATAACTTCAGTATGATTTAGCTACCCCTTTACAGGTGGGTGAGACCGCAAGGAAAATCAGGCACAATGTTACACACTCTGTTTTTGGTGGCAACAAATGAGAGAGATGCCACACACGCAGGACTGTCACTGAAGCATAAATGTAAATATTAATCTCCCACTGATTTGATTTTTTTTGTTTTTTTTCAGGGAGACTTTAGAAAAAAAAATAATAGAATAAAATGATTTTTTAAGGAAGAATTTAGAAACCGAATAAAATAAAATGATTTCTTCAGGGAGAATTTAGAAAACAAATAAAACAAAAAATAGGCTTTCTATGGCCCACTGAGTGAGAGATGACGCACACAGGAGTCAGGAGTGGCACACAAGCCCAGAGGCCAATATTTATCTCCCACTGATTGATTTAGTGATTTTTTCAGGTAGATTTTGGAACCCAAATCAAGCAAAAAAAATAATAGGCTTTCTATGGCCCACAATTGGAGAGAGAGAGATGGCACACCCAGGAGTCAAGACTGGCACACAAGCAGAAAGGGCAATATTAATCTCCCACTGATTTTTTTTTTTTTTTTTTCAGGGAGACTTTAGAAAAAAAAAATAATAAAAAAAAAATGATTTTTTCAGGAAGAATTTAGAAACCAAATAAAATAAAATGATTTTTTCAGGGAGAATTTATAAAACCAAAAAAAAAGAAAATAAATAGGCTTTCTATGGCCCACTATTTGTGAGAGAGATGGCACGCTCAGGACTGGCACACAAGCCCAGAGGCCAATATTAATCTCCCACTTTTTTTTTTTTTTTCAGGGAAAATTTATAAACCCAATAAAAAAAATAAATAGGCTTTCTATGGCCCACTATCTGAGAGAGAGAGATGGCACGCTTAGGACTGGCACACAAGCCCAAAGGCCAATATTAATCTCCCACTGATTGATTTATTGATTTTTTTCAGGTGGAATTTAGAACCCAAATAAAGCAAAAAAAAAAAATAGGCTTTCTATGGCCCACTGAGTGAGTGATGATGCACACAGGAGTCAGGAGTGGCACACAAGCCCTGAGGCCAATATTTTTCTCCCACTGATTGATGTAGTGATTTTTTCAGGTAGATTTTGGAACCCAAATCAAGCAACAAAAATAAATAGGCTTTCTATGGCCCACTGAGTGAGAGATGGCACACACAGGAGTCAGGAGTGGCACACAAGCCCTGAGGCCAATATTTTTCTCCCACTGATTGATGTAGTGATTTTTTCAGGTAGATTTTAGAACCCAAATCAAGCAAAAAAATAAATAGGCTTTCTATGGCCCACTGAGTGAGAGATGGCACAGACAGGGATGGCACTCTAGCAGAAATGCCAATCTTAATCTCCCACAAAAAAAAAAAAAAAAAAGGAACTGTCCTTCAATTACTATCTCCCTGCAGTAATCTCAGCCAGGTATGGCAGGCAGCAATAAGGAGTGGACTGATGCACAAATTAAATAAAAAGTGTGGACAAACAAACAAGATAGCTGTGCAGAAAGGAAGGAACAAGAGGATTTGTGCTTTGAAAAAAGCAGTTGGTTTGCACAGCGGCGTACACACAGCAATGCAGCTATCAGGGAGCCTTCTAGGGCAGCCCAATGAGCTACAGCGCTGAGGGAAAAAAAAAAAAATTTAGCTTCCACTGTCCCTGCACACCGAAGGTGGTGTTGGACAGTGGAAATCGCTACAGCACAAGCGGTTTGGTGGTTAATGGACCCTGCATAACGCTATCCCTGCTTCTGACGAAGCGGCAGCAACCTCTCCCTAAGCTCAGATCAGCAGCAGTAACATGGCGGTCGGCGGGAACGCCCCTTTATAGCCCCTGTGACGCCGCAGACAGCAAGCCAATCACTGCAATGCCCTTCTCTAAGATGGTGGGGACCAGGACCTATGTCATCACGCTGCCCACACTCTACGTTTACCTTCATTGGCTGAGAAATGGCGCTTTTTGCGTCATTGAAACGCGACTTTGGCGCGAAAGTCGCGTACCGCGTGGCCGACCCCGCACAGGGGTCGGATCGGGTTTCATGAAACCCGACTTTGCCAAAAGTCGGCGACTTTTGAAAATGAACGACCCATTTCGCTCAACCCTAGTAGAGACAGTTATTAATTCCTCCAGTGTGGCAGGAATCTCCCTAGTGGCCAGAGCGTCCTTAACGTGATCAGCCAGGCCCCTCCAAAATATGGGGATAAGGGCCTTATCCGACCACTCCAGCTCGGAAGCTAAAGTACGGAAGCGGACGGAAAAATGGCTGACCAAGGACTCACCCTGAGTTAAAGCCAGTAGTTGGAGCGCTGTGTCATGGGTGACTTGACGTCCTAAAAAGACCTTTTTCAGAGTGCTCAGGAACAACGGAGCACTCTGCACCACATGATCACCACGCTCCCACAGCGGTGTAGCCCACTCCAACGCCCTGTCCGACAAGAGAGAGACAATAAATCCCACCTTAGCCCGCTCTGTAGGAAAACGTGCAGCCAGGAACTCGAGATGGATAGAGCACTGACTCACAAATCCCCTACAAGTTTTGCAATCTCCAGAAAATTTTTCTGGCAACGGGAGGCGGGATAATGTCGGAACTGGGGTGGCAGTGGACAAGGTTGCTGCAGCCACGCTAGCAGCCTGTACAGCAACTGCGGTAACATCCACAGCGGAGGTTGAGCTCTCGAGAGCCGTCAACCTACCCTCCAGCTGCTGGATATACCGCAAAGATTGCTGAATGTCCGCCATTTACTAGCCAGACCTTGGCGCTAGTATTATGTTAAGGACTGGCGGAACGCACCAAGTATAGATGATATGAAACTAGGTGCGTTCGCAGTCCGAGGTCCACCGTGCAGGTAAAAACCCTGCTGCTAGTAAGACGGACTATATGATGGTACTATAAGTATACACGCACGGGTTAACTTCACCCTGCGTGAAGGAAGCGATCCTGTTGAGTCACAGGACCGCGGTACCGAACATAGAGCGCGAGCAAGAAGTCAGCGAACACAACCCCAACACAGGATTGAAGTCCGATTAGACCACTTGCTGGCACAACACTGCAACTGGGTGTGTAAGGAAACTATTAAAATAGTAAATAAAGGCACGAGAGTGCATGCAGTGCCGCACTGACGGACGCCACTAACCACCCAGGCTTGGGTAAGGAAAGCGCAGAGGAAGCGCACGGCGCCGTACAGGCTGTCACAGCAACTAGACGCTGTTATGTGTGTAACGTGCTGTTGGATAAGTCGGGCGCTAGATAGCAAACATACACCTTCCGCGAACAGTCATCCAATAGGGAGGGTATTTTAAAGAGCGACTTTCACTCACAACACACACACATATTATCAAGACAATACTAGCGCATGGCCGTGCGGTCATGCGCAGTTTATATAGTTGCAGCACAGGAAGCTGCTACCGAAGTTTTGCCCTTTCAGGACCTTCCTGGAGGACCAATGGAATGTGCTGCAGTACCTGAGCATGTGACCCTTGATCTCCAACGGGAGATCTTGCCCTGGGCATGCTCAGTGTGTGAAAATAAGGACTTAGTCCCAGAGAAGCCTGCTCGCCGCAGATCAGTGCAGGGTACAACAGGAGAGCCAGAAAAGGCAGTAGTAACCCTCTGCACAGAATCAGTCCCAGCAAGACGCTGGGAGCGACGCCTCCGCTGAGCAGACCCCACTGCGGCTGATGCAGAATGGGAGACCGCAGCAGACACGGATCGAGATTCCTCCTGTGCAGCAGAGGAAACTCGACTCCTAACAATCGTCTCTACAAATTTCCATTGGAGATACCTTCAGGCCTTTGACCTTTTCCCATTCAAGATCACGGACATATCTCACTAACTTTATCTGTTTTTGACCTATTTCTCATGCTGGACCATTTATTTCTGTGGGATGGATGCATTGTCCGGATTTCAGGACATGTACTTATATATTATGGTCCTTTTTCAAGGTCCCTTATTTTGGAGTGCTCTTATAGTACACATACTTCGTCAACAATGGACATTGTCTTCTTACTTAATATAATTATATAAAATTTTCCTTGGTATTCACATCTCTAAATATGTGCAGGATATATGTTGTGGAGTTCTACATGTTGATTAGCTTATATATGTAATTAGACTCTTTTCGGGAATTCATAGCCTAGTATAAATATTTTTCTTTATAATTGTTTATGCATGCATATTATTCATATGTTTTTTCTTTTGCTTTGATTTTTTATGTTATTTGCATAGTTTCTTTACATTAATAAATATTTTTCCCTAGGTGATCTTGCACATCTCGGTCTCCTAAAGCATGTCCCATGCCATGTCCGGCACATTCTTTGCCTCACGGCTTTTTTTCACTTCATTATTCCTTTTCCCCACCAAGCATTTCCATGCATGCATCCTATTTTTTGTTGTGTGGCCGCACACTGCGCTAGCCCCTCCTTCCCGTTCCTCTTTCACTTTCGGCTGTGTCAGAGCTCACGCAGGGGCTGTACCCTGCAGAGTTTTTTTCAATTCCTGCGCCTGCGCCGTCCCCATTCACTGGCTTCCAGCTTTCTTCAGCGAACGTTGCACACCGGTAATGACTTTTCATGTTTATATCATTGCTATACATAGCGGACATTTACTCTTGGGAAGCCACTCTCCCTGACGAAGCTGCTTGTTGGCAGCGATACGCGTGGGATCTTCCTACACCCCGCCTCTTGCCATGCTTTGCCCTACCACTTTTTGGACTTGCACTCCAGCTGTATTTGTCTTCATGCACTGAACAGATCCTGCTTTCCTCAAGGTCTGATCATTTACACCATGCTTTAGGCTGGTTTTCATGCATTATTACTATCATCATTCGTTATACTAGACCTTGTTCCTTGATCTGGAAGACTTCTCAGTTTACATTTGCATTTTTGCATACTGCAGGGTCCATCTTTTTTGCAGTCCTCCTGTGATTTTGATAGGGTTATTGCTTTATTTCATACATCTGCACGCTACATGCTCACGGTCATCATTTTGACATAATTGGGGACGCCCATATTTTGTCACTTTCAGGTCACGGTTTAGCGTTATTGGTTGTTATGTATAATATGTCGGTTTCACATGTGATTATTGTACCATACGTGAAATTCCCATAGTGCCTTGTGTTATGGTCAAAGCATTAGCAGCGTGTGTACTATATTATCTATTGCTTGATACAGGCTGTTTGGTAGGGGTGTCGTGTTTTGTTATATGTTTTTAATTGATTTTATATTCTGTATCTGTCTTTGCTATTGTAATAAAAATTTATACTATTTTTCGGGCATCATGTAGCAGGTGTGCACATTTATATGCATTGGCTTTCTTTTTCTTGGTTAGGTCTGAGCATTCCGACATGAACAGTTTCCTGGAAAGAGGATTGGTTGTCTTGGGTCAGCAACGTCTTCAGATTTGACCCCCTTAGACTTTTATCTTTGTGGTCATCTGAAGGCAATTGTCTATCCTGTGAAGAAACGAGATGTGCAGCATCTGAAACAACGGATGCTGGAAGCCTGTGCTAGCATTTCTTATGCAGTGTTGCTATCAGTGTGTCAAGAGTGGGAGAAGAGGGTTGCATTGACAATCAACACAATGGGCAGCACTTTGAACACATTTTATAAGTGGTCATAAACTTGTAAATAACTCATGAAAAAAATAAAGTTACGTTAAAACCAAGCACACCATTGTTTTTATTGTGAAATTCTCAATAAGTTTGATGTGTCACATGACCCTCTTCCCATTGAAAAAAATAAAGTTGGATCCAAAATGGCCGACTTCAAAGTGGCTGCCACGGTCACACCACCCATCTTTAAAAGTTTCCTCCTTCCCATATACTAATGTGCCACAAACAGGGAATCGATATCACCAACCATTCCCATTTTATTTAGGTGTATCTATAGAAATGGCCCACCCTGCAGTGTCAGATTTGACAGATAATGTGTGTTGGGTCATACTTTGCGGTCTCAAAAATTCTCCAGGCTAGGCAATCCTTTCTGCCCCTGCGAACTGCACACTCACAACCGGTGCTGGCCACAGGGAGAGTTGGGGGCTGAGGATGCAGTACTTGTCATGGTTGCGTCACTTAGTGCCTATGTGGGAAGCGACAACATAACCTCCTCATTGTCCTCCACCTACACCACCTCTGCTGAGCTACTCAGCTGTGTACCTCTAGGTTCATACCAAGTGGGATCTACAAACTCCTCGTTATCCTCTCTGTTCTCACACTCCTCACCCTGAGAGTCACCCTCCTCCTCTTCCTGCCCTGATGCCACAGTACAGTCCACATGTGCCTCTGGTATCTGAGTCTCATCAGGATCATCTCCACCCTTGTTGGTTGACGTTTGGTAATGAGGGTGTGGTTTCTGCTCAGACCCTACTTCATCTGGCCCCAGATCCAACATTAAAAATTTTGAGCATTGGTGCAGATGCTTTCCTCCTCTGGATTCTGTGATTCTTCGGAACACACCTCTGATATCCATGGAATACAATGTGCGACCCGCTCTTCAGAATTGCCCATCTGAGGTTCCCTACAGTCAGTTGGGTGTTTGGAAATATTTGACGCAATTTAAACAAGTGGGGGTGCCACCTCTGAGGATTGTACTGTGTGTGATGTAAAGGTGGACGAAGAGGAAGAGAGGCCACTTGATGCAGTGCTTGCACTTGAGCACATGCTCTTTCTGAGCTTCATCTACAAGGCGTACCACTGTGCGGCTGCAAAGAAAGGGAGTCACGTAGGCTGGCCAGTAACAGATGTTGTCAATGGTCTTTGGATAGGATGAGACGGTGCTTGTTAATTTGAGCTTCATTCACATTTTTACCTAACCCATGTACACGTCGAACACCTGTTTTCCTTTCCACCACGACTTTGCTTTCTCCAACTTATTTTGTAAGCAGCCTTCCCTTCTTGTACCCTGCTGTTTCACAACTTTAGGCTAACACCTGTCACTAAATGAACAATTGCTATTTATTTTCTTAGTGTGCCTGAACAACACTGTTATGCCTAATGATTTTTACTTGGAAATCTGGCTGAAACACAGTTTTAGCACAAACGATTTAAGTAGCTAATTTTGCCTAGTGGCTGCACCACTGTATTAGACCTTACAATTTTTTGTGGAAATCTTGCCTTCTGATTTGCCACTGAAACACAGTGCTAGCACCAATGATTTGGAGTAGCTAATGTGGCTTCCCGAGATGGCCACACAGTTTTTGTACAATCTATTTTGATGCGGAAGATTTATTTCACACAGAATGAGTTCACTTTCAGCATCAGCACTAGTGCAGGAGCGATGTCCACTTTTTATTAGGCCAGGGACATGTGACTTTGGCAACCAATCACAGAAGACCTTGTATCATGACATTGTGGAGGGTTTCTATGCCCTGATTGGTTGCTGGAATCAACTCACATGAAGCTAAGGGAATTAAGAAAAGAAAAATATGCGCTTTTGCATTATATTGCATGCCAATAAGTGGTCTAATCCTATTGAAAGTGCATAGTCATTCTAAGGTGCTCTGGGGTACATTTCTGTGCCATATACATAACACTACAAAAAAGCATTGACTTTTTTCTGCAATAAATTACTCGCCTATAAAGAATCTTGTGCTCTGGGGTAAATTTCTGTGATCTATAACACTAAAAAAAAAGAGTTAAAAAATGTTTATGGATTAAATTACTCACCCTTACAGTATTTCATGCTCTTGTGTATATTTCTGTGATATCAAACATTTCAAAAAAGCATTAACATTTTTTGCTGTAGTCATTTACTCATCCATACAGGACTACGTGCTCTGGAGTTTATCTCTGTGATGTATAACACTCTGATAATCATTATCATTTTTTTCTGTATACAATTAGTCATCCACACAATGTAACGTGCTTAGTGGGCGACAAAGATGGCAGAATTACACAAGACTTTCAAGGGAGTGAAAGGAGAAATATTGGAGCCAGAGGAAGCTGGCTCGACAGCAGAGGTGGCAGGAGCTTGTGGTACTGATTTCTGGAACCACTTAGTCCGGACCAATCCCAGGCCACAGCCTTCACCCCTGGGGTTTTTGCAGACTGCAGACAGGAGAGTCAAGATCCAGGAACTGGTAAGAGGACTACAGGGCCTAGGCTGGTCCGAAAAGACAAGTAGGTGAGCCGGGACCAGGGCTGGAGAAATGCTATCATTCCTGCTAGCAGCAAGGTACTGATAGTCGGCATCCCAGGGAGTGGTCGTTATGTATGACCGGCAGAGGAGAAGGGGGTCCATCAAAGTGTTTGGGACCTGCAATAACATTTTGTTCAAATTTCGGACAGTGGAGATGAAACACTGACCTTGAAGGCTGCAAAAGCTGACAGCTGGAACAAGGTCATGTCCCTCAAAATAGAGGGTCAACATCGCTGGTATGCGGTGGGTGTGATCCCAGAAGGAACGGAGCAGGATGACCTCATATTGAGAAATGAATGGTCCTGGGAGAGACTCCTCAAGGTGGCTCAAGAAGGCACTAACACCCCTGAGAGATTGTACTGTCCTAGGGCTTCCCCACCTCCTATGCGGGAGCAGGCGGCACAAGGAGCTGTCCCCCATTTCTACATGTTGGGGGCTAGGGCACAACCCAGGTCACTTACAGTCCAGACACCTAGGAATCAGGCTTCAGGGAGCAGATGGAGGCAGGTCCCATCAGTCTCCTGAGGAAGGAGAAGAAAAAACAGACACCTGAAGAGGAATACTATGTTACTCTCTTTTATTATTTTTTCCTGGTTTTGCACTTTCTGAAAAGCAGTTTTGAGTGTAGACATACATGAAGAACACTTTCAAAACATTTATGTAATTATTTTTTCTGGATTCAATTAGTTATAAATACAGTTTAACACAGTTATGTTACATTACAGTGTTATCTAAAACTCAAAAAAAATGTGAGAAATTTGTTCTAGATTCAGTTATCATCATACAGGTTAATGTCATGCATGCAATTTAACATGTTTGTTTAAAATTGCATTGGGTTTAAATCTATAAAGAACAATTGGCCTGGTACTGTGTATACTGTTACACCTGCTTTATGTGAATTTTTTTGGGTTTGAAATAAAAGCAAAAATTAGCTTGCTACAGATTTAGAAATTTGGTTCTTCAACAATTGACTATTACCATCTTTTTTTGTTATTTATCTTTTTGCAACAAAAATATTTTCTCCCAAAGTTTTCTTTTAGTTAACTATATCTGCCGTAAGAGATTTTTCATATCTTGAAAACTGTACAGATAAAAAAATAAATTAAAATAAATTAAAATAATGGAGAAAAAAGGTGGATAAATTGTTATATATACTGTACAACTTGGTTCGTGAGAAATTTCATTGGTTTAAAATTAAAAGCAAAAATTATCCTGCAACACGTGTACAAATTTGGTCCCTCTGTATTCGTTCCCCATCCGCCACATTTCTCCTGTTTGGCGACTCTGTCTTGTACCAGCACGTGTCCAGGATTATCACTCGTGTACTTACCGATGAAGTTAGTGGTATTGTCCACTAAGCGACTGACACGTGTACAAGCGCTTGTGGCCAGGAATGCTACATTTCCCTGATGCACACTGAGTAAACATTGTGGAAGCTGGGGCAGAGTCACACCGTAGAACGGCAAATGTGCTATCGAAGCCGAGGATTGCTGGCCCTACTTCCACCGGGGTTTCCTTCACCTCTCAAACCAGTTCCTGCACCCCTTCCTGCTCATCCTCCATCTTCAATGTGCTTTCCCAGAGCATGTTATCCATATGAGCCTGAAGCTGGAAGTTCTTCAGCACTGCCTCAGCAAAGAGAAATTGGGCTCTGCTGAAGCCAATTGGTCTAGGAGACAAACCTCACATCGTGGCAGAGTTATTGAAAGGAATAACAGAACATACAAATTTGTGGCTCTCACCACTGAACCTACAACCAGGTATGGTTGTGCATGATAATGGCTATAACCTGGTGGCAGCTGTGAAGGTTGGCAAGCTCACACACTGCACATGCTAGCAAGACTTTGTGAGTAGCAGAGGCCAGTTGTGAAATACAAGCTCCAACACGCCCATCAGTATTCAGGTCAAACTCCACACATAATAACTGAAGAGTGGGCATGGATGTCTGACATTTGTGCTGTTCTCCAAGACTTTTAGAACTCCACAAAAATAGTGGGCGGCAATGACGCCATCATCAACACAATGATCCCGCTTCTATGTCTACTTAAACAGTCGCTGCTGACAATGAAACATGAAGCTTTGCATGCTGATCACGTGGATACAGAGGAAGAGATTAGACTGGCAGACGCTACCCAGCCCGGCCTCATCTCATGCGCTCAATGCGGATTGGACAATGAGGAGGTGGAGGTTGAGAAAGAGGAGGAGGAACAGGGGGTGGGTGATTCATCATGTCTCTTCTACATGAATGAGCTAAGAAGGGAAATGAGGAGGAGGAGATGGAAGAGAAGGAAGAGGTGGAGAGTAGTCATCACGGTGGAGATAGGGAAATGTTGGCTGTAGGGAAATTGGCACATATGGCAGACTTCATGTACCACTGCCTTTCCCGTGACCCTTGCATTTTATTCATCTTGCACAAAAAAAGAGTACTAGTTGTTCACCCTGCTGGATCCATGCTGCAAGGAGAACTTTGCATTTCTTCCTTTGATAGTGTACCCCTTCCTCTGCTGTGTGTCTCCCTCACCTTTCCTCCTTGGTTGTGCAAGGAGAAAGCTTGCCCCCTGCTGCTAGCATTGTCTGATGGGAATTTTTGTAATATATTTTCCACAATGACCTTATGGTATACCACCAATTTAGAAGATCTCTCTGCCTGAGGAAAGAGAGATGCAAAGTACTCTCTTTGCGTGGGTCTAACATGGTGAACAACCAGTACTCTTTTTTGACCAAGATATACTGTATATAACGCAAGAGTCATAGTAAAGCCAGCAGTTCATGAGGTCAGTCATATGTGCCAAGCTCCCTACAGCAAACATTTCCCTGTTTACACCATGATAACGACACTCCTCCTTCTCTTCCTCCTCATTCCCCTCCTCAGCTCATCAATGTCATATGTTCAGTAGTTATTAGTAACTCTGAGCTGCCGTAAGGATAAATTCCAGAAAAATGCCAAGGATTCAAAGTGATTTATTCAATTCATTTCGGGGTTCCTATGTCCCCTTCATCAGGAATTACCACATATATAAGATGATGAAGGGGACATAGGAACCCTGAAATGCATTGAATAAACCAATTTGAATCCTTGGCATTTTCCTGGAAATTATCCTTACAGCAGCACGGAGTTACTCCACTAAGTCCTACTGAACATATGACTGTATCAGGTCGTGGATCGACCTGTGGATCTGCAGCAGATGCCATTCCTACATGCTTGTATCTCATCTTCACCAGGTGAGCAATCTTCTTGGTGTATTTTCAGTTGTTATGTGCGGAGGCTGACCAGAATTCCAACAGTTGTGTTGGAGCTGGTACTCAACAACTGGCCTCTGCAGTTTACCATGTGCAGTGTAGAGTTCCAGCGTTTAGGCATGTCGCACACCATTTGGTTACCTGGCACTTGCATGCACTGCTGCAGCACTGCCAAACCGAAGGCAGCTGTAGCCAATTGTGGAAATGGCTGCTGATGTGGTGTACCTTCAACAGAAGCTCTGGCAAATCTGAGTATGTTTTCAGAAACTGCTGAACTACCAAGTTGAGCATATGTGTCTAGCATGGTAAGTGTATGAGCTTGCCAAAATTCACAGCCGCCACCAGGTTACGCCCATGCCTGATTGGAGGCTCAGCAGTGAGAGTTTACAGTTCTGTCAAGTCTGTTATTTCTTCCAACTGTGCCGCAGTGTGCAGTTTGTGTCCTAGACAAATTAGCTTTAGCAGAACCTGTTGCCGCTTCGCTGAGGCAGTGCTGCAAAGCTTCCAGCTAATATGGACACATTTTCTAAGACACCACATCAGAAATGGAAGATGAGGAGGAGCAAGAACTGATGTATGATGTGAAGGAAACCCCAATTTAAATGGGGCCAGCAAACCTCAGCATCGTGAGCACATGTGCCGTGCCAGGGTAGGACTCAACTCCAACCTCCACAATGTTCACCCAGTGTACAATCAGGAAAATGTAGCGTCCCTGGCCACAAATATTTGTAGACAATCCCAGTAACTGTGTTGGTAAGGGCACGGTTGATGTTTCTGGACATGTATTGGTACAAGGCAGGGATGCCACGCCGGTATAAAAAGGTATGGCGGGGGACCAAGTACTGAGGGAAAAAGTCGATGGAAATCTTTGTCAACAAGTCTAAAAGGCAACCGTTCCATGGCATTCAGCCTGGAAAAACGCCCATTTCATCTTTGGGCCTTTGGGTGAGTGGCTGTAAACGTTCTCTTTCATTCCAAGGCCTGGGGTAGGGACTGCTGAACGCTGTGCTGGGACAAGGATTTGGAAGTGCCTGATGATGGTGTGTCAGAATGTGCAAGAACAGGTGCAGGGCAGAAGGCATCTGTGCCTGTGTGATGAACAGGGGATTGGGAAGCACCTAGCAAAGGGGAAGAGGCAGTGATATTACCCGATGGCACCAATCATGGACCCAGGCATTCGTGCCCACTGAGTCAGGTGCTTAGATGACATATGCCTGATCATGCTGGTGGTGGTTAGGCTTAGTGGTCAAACCCCTGCTGATCTTGGCATGGCCCAGGTTGCAAATTACCATTTGTTTCCACACTGGAGAACACTTAATTCTTTGACAGAGAAATTCAGGAGTGTCGGTCCTCTGCTGAACAGTTGCCTGCGTTCTCACTCTGGTTACACCACTGCCTCCCCTGCATACCAGCTTCATAGGTTTGGTCGGTGACTTCATTATCCACCACCTCGTCTTCCATCGCTGTACCCTGGTTCCTGTGACTTTGTAACTTACCAACAACCTAACTTATCAGCTCATCAGCTTCCTCCTTAGACAAAATTTACCTTTCCCCACAGCCATATTCTTGTCTCTGTGGCTGCTCTAAGTTTTGTGCATCACTAAACAGCATGTCCTGCTTTCCCTCTTGGAATGTGCAGGGTGAGAGACCACAATCAAGAAGTGATTTTGTAAAGATCACCTCGGAGTGTCCTAGAGTGAGACCACTAGAGTCCTGGGACTCGATATGGTGGGAGGAAGGAGGGCCAGGGTGAGGATCAAGTGATCCAGACTGTTTGCTAGTGAGATTGGACCTTGAGGAAGACTGGGCGGTGCTAGCAAGCATTCTGGAAGCCTTATCTGCTATCCAACCGACCTCCTGTTTGCACTGCTATTGCTTCGGAAGTGGTGTACCATGTCTCCCTACAAAGTGGTACAGGAACCTATGTGTTGGGTATGGGCGTATTTCTTCTGCTCCAGCAACAGGCATAGTTGTAACTGCCCCATGTCTTTGGTGTCTGCATGGACCATAAGCACATTCACTTCCCCATCACTCACCGCAAGTCTTACGCATTTTCTAATTGCTAGGTTTCTTGAAGCCAAGTTTATTTTTAAGCTTTAAAAAATTGTTCACCTGCAGCAGTCAAAGCGTTTTTTTGGAGTTTAATACCACTGTGATCACAAATCAGGAAATACTTCATGAATGAGTTGAGTAATTGAAACCAGAAACATTTTTCAATGCTTTTGAAAAAGGCACAGAAATGTGCCTCAGAGCACGTAATACTCTAGGAGTGAGTAATTAAATCCATTAAAAAAATTTCAATACTTTTTTGGAGCATTATATACCATTGAAGCGTATCATAGAGCATGCAATACTTTATGCATGAGTAATTCAATCCAGACAAATTTTTCAACTTTTTGGAGTGTTAAGTAGCACCAAAATGTACCAAAAAACACGTAATACTCTATGGATGAGCAACTGCATCCAGAAAAAAATTTTGACGCTTTTTTGGAGTGTTATATGCCACCTAAATGTACCCCATAGCATGTAATACTGTATGGATGAGTAATTGAATAAAAAAAAATCTTAACTTTTTTTGGAGTGTTATATATCAACAAAATGTACCACAGAGCATGTAATACTGTATGGATGAGTAATTTAATCCAGAATTTTTTCATCTAATTTTTGTAGCGTTATATACCACTGAAATGTCCTACAGAGCTTGTAATACTGTATGGATGAGTAATTAATTCAAGACAATTTTTTCACTGCTTTTTTGGAGTGTTGTCTACCACAGAAATTTACCACAAAGCATGTAATACTCTATGAATGACAATATAGTCATTTTTTTCACCCAGAAATAAACAAATCTTGTCATATATTTAGATTGGACTGCAAAACCCGAAGCCCTGCCTGCAAACTCTATTCTGCCACTCTCCGTGCTCCTGCAACAGTCCCTCCCTAGGATAAATACAGAAAGTATCTGATGCAAACAGTAAAGCACAGATTTAGCCCTTTCAAAGGCTGTTAATATGATGGTTCAGAATTAGCACCAGTAACAACGCCAGAGGGCTCTGACTCGTTTAACCCCTTAACGACTGCCGATACACCTTTTAACAGCGGCAGGGTACTTAAACTATGAATTAACGGCACTGTGGAAAAAGTGTATAGCCCCCCACAGTCGGATATTCTCTGGGGTCTCAGTTGCCGGGGGTAGCCGAGACCCCAGAGAACATGATTCAGGTGGGTTGTTACCGATCCCCGAGTTGCGATTGCCGGTAATTAACCATTTACTGCCGTTCGCAAAAAAAGGAAAGCAATTTGCCATTTAATTTCTCTGTCCTCCTATGTGATCGCACATCAGATGACAGAGAAATGGGGTCCCCGATTGCCCCTGATACTCACCCATCTCCCCCAGTGCTCCTCGTGGTTCCCAATGGGCGCCGCCATCTTCTTCTGGCAAAAAAATGGCGGGCGCATGCATAGTGCGCCCACCGGCCGACACCCGGAAGACCTTTGGGGTCTCGGCTGCCAGGGGTAGCCGACCCCAGAGAACATGATTTGGGTGGGTTTTTACTGACCCCCAAGTTGCGATCGCCAGTAATTAACCGTTTACCGCCAGCCAAAAAAAAACGATTTGCCATTTAATTTCTCTGTCCTCCGATGTGATCGCACATCAGAGGACAGAGAAATGGGATCCCCGATCACCCCCTCCCCTCCCCCCCCGGTGCTCCTTGTAGTTCCCCATGGGCACCGCCATCTTCTTCTGCCAAAAAAATGTCGGGCGCATGCGTAGCCGAGACCCCAAAGAACATGATCAGGGTTGGTTTTTACTGAAAATAGATACTCCAGCTCCGATAAAAACTTGAAATCTTTAATAATCCAAATGGTTAAAATAGACAATCCTTACATGTGGTGGACCAGACAGGTGTTTGTAATAGATAAGGCTACGCGTTTCGACCTGAATCGGTCTTACTCATGCCTGTGTTACATTGCAAGTGAAAGCTACACATATAGTGTTCCAAGACAGAAGTTTCCGCCCTCTCCACATCACATGATCTCTAGTGAAAGGTCCTACAAGGTCCTACAAACACATACGTGAGTATAATATACAATTTAAAACAATAACACTAAACAATTAGCAATAGTAGTATAATAATTCGTTTCTTTTGTTTAACCCTGATGGAAATCGAGTGTTGAGATTAAAAATCCAGAACGCCTCTCTTGTGAGTAGACGTCTTTTTATGTCTCCTCCTCGATTAGGCGGATAGATTTTTTCTATGCCATGCACCTTAAAGGATGAAGTATCACCATTATGCATCGTACGAAAATGTTTTGCAGCCATTGACATATTTCTATTAGTCATATTACATATATTGACATCTTTCAGGTGCTCTGTAATGTGAGTTTTTAATTTGCGCGATGTGCAGCCCACATAGGATTTCTGACATGTAGTGCACTCTATTTCATAGACTACATTTTTTGTTTGGCAATTTATAAAGCTATTTATATTATAGCTTTTAGATTTATCAGAGTTCCAGAATTTATTTCCCAGCTGCGCATGAATACAAGTGCTGCACGCTGCGGTACCGCATTTAAAGAAACCCTTGCAGTCTAACCAAGTAGTGGACTTAGATTTAGTTTTAGATTGAAGTGAATTAGGGGCAATTATATCACCAATGGTTTGTGCCCTTCTAGCAACTATATTTACACCATCCTTTAATAAATGTGATAGCCCTTCATCTTCATATAGAATAGGTAATCTGTTATTAATAATATTTCTGATTAAATTAAACTGTGGGGAAAATTGTAAACATAAATGTAAATTATTTGCATATTTTCTGTTTTTATTTTTATTGTCATTAGCACCTTTTTTAATTTTAGAAGGGACTAGAAGGTCCTCCCTTTGTTTTTTCTCCACTATATTAATGGCCCTATTCAGTGTCCAATTTGGATAATTTCTAGCTTTTAGCTTGGTTTTTAGTTCCTGGAACTCTTTTGATTGATCCTCTTTTTTGCTGCAATTTCGTTTCAGCCTGGTGAACTCCCCCACTGGTATGGATTTTATAGTGTGAGATGGGTGACTGCTATTAGCATGTAGAATTGTATTGCCGCTAATTGGTTTTATATGAGTTCGACTAGTGATTTCTTCGCCAACAGTACCACTCAGCTCCAGATCTAAAAAAGATTATTATTATCTGATAATGCTACCTACAACAAATTAAAAAAGAATCCAACCAAAGAATATAATGAGAAAATCAAAAAATTAATTGAGGAGGGTGCATTTTTAGCAGTCCTAAGTAAAAAACAAGCCGAATATTTATATGTAGAAACCCCAAAACTGCCTATCATGTATGGCCTTCCTAAGGTACACAAAAGCACAGGTTTACCAGCCATGCGACCGATAATTTCGGGCATAGGCTCCATGTCAGAACACCTATGTGAATGGGTTGACTCATTATTGCATCCTTTGGTGAAAAAAATGCCAGGATATGTGAAAGATTCCAGAGAAATTTTAAAAACATTTAAAAATCGTAAATGGGAGGTTAATCACACCTGGCTCAGTTGTGATGTAATCTCGCTATACACAAGCATACCCCATAATGTAGCCATGAAAGCGCTAGAGTTCCATTTAAAAGATTATGGTCAATACTCTCAAAACCTGATAGATTTTCTACTGAGAGTAACGTACTTTCTTATGGAACATAATATTTTTTCATTTGATGGTGAAATATATATTCAGAAGTCGGGAGTCCCAATGGGGGCAAAATACTCACCATCTCTGGCAAATTTGACAATGGCTTATTGGGAACAAGAATTTATTTAAGCTGTTGAGAACCCCTATGTTGACCACATCTCCTGGTATGGCAGATACATAGATGACACCCTCATTATTTGGGGGGATGATGTGTCTGCCATACCGGGATTTGTGGAATACATTAATTCTAATAATTTTGGTATAAAATTCACTTATGTTCAGGACAACAAATCCATTTCTTTTTTAGATCTGGAGCTGAGTGGTACTGTTGGCGAAGAAATCACTAGTCGAACTCATATAAAACCAATTAGCGGCAATACAATTCTACATGCTAATAGCAGTCACCCATCTCACACTATAAAATCCATACCAGTGGGGGAGTTCACCAGGCTGAAACGAAATTGCAGCAAAAAAGAGGATCAATCAAAAGAGTTCCAGGAACTAAAAACCAAGCTAAAAGCTAGAAATTATCCAAATTGGACACTGAATAGGGCCATTAATATAGTGGAGAAAAAACAAAGGGAGGACCTTCTAGTCCCTTCTAAAATTAAAAAAGGTGCTAATGACAATAAAAATAAAAACAGAAAATATGCAAATAATTTACATTTATGTTTACAATTTTCCCCACAGTTTAATTTAATCAGAAATATTATTAATAACAGATTACCTATTCTATATGAAGATGAAGGGCTATCACATTTATTAAAGGATGGTGTAAATATAGTTGCTAGAAGGGCACAAACCATTGGTGATATAATTGCCCCTAATTCACTTCAATCTAAAACTAAATCTAAGTCCACTACTTGGTTAGACTGCAAGGGTTTCTTTAAATGCGGTACCGCAGCGTGCAGCACTTGTATTCATGCGCAGCTGGGAAATAAATTCTGGAACTCTGATAAATCTAAAAGCTATAATATAAATAGCTTTATAAATTGCCACACAAAAAATGTAGTCTATGAAATAGAGTGCACTACATGTCAGAAATCCTATGTGGGCTGCACATCGCGCAACTTAAAAACTATTACTAATACTATTGCTAATTGTTTAGTGTTATACTTACCTGTGTCCTCCTGCGTCCCCTCCTGGCTGCTGGCATCTTCCTCCATGAAGAAAATGGCTGGCGCATGCGCAGTGCACCCGCCGTGATGTGGCGACCGGCAGAGGAAGATTCTTCCTCTTGTTTTATATTGGTCACTGTGAGATCCTATCACAGTGATCAAAATAAAAAAAATAGGAAATAACCCCCCTTTATCACCCCCTCAGTTAGGAAAAAATAATAATATTAAAAAAAGTATGCATTTCCATTTTCCAATTAGGGTTATGGTTGGGGCTAGGGTTAGGGTTAGGCCTAGGGTTAGGGTTGGGGCTAAAGTTAGGATTAGGGTTGGGGCTAGGGTTAGGGGTAGGGTTGGGGCTAAAGTTAGGGTTAGGGCTAGGGTTAGGGTTATGGTTGGGTCTAAAGTTAGGGTTAGGGTTGAGGCTAGGGTTAAGGCTAGGGTTAGGGCTAAGTTAGGATTAGGGTTGGGGCTAGGGTTACGGTTGAGTCTAAAGTTAGGGTTAGGGTTGGGGCTAAAGTTAGGGTTAGAGTTGGGATTAGGGTTGGGATTAGGGTAACGTTTGGGATTAGGGTTAGTTTTGGGATTAGGGTTGAGATTAGGATTAGGGGTGTGTTGGGTTTAGGGTTTTGATTAGGATTATGGCTCTGGTTGGGATTAGGGTTAGGGGTGTGTTGGGGTTATGGTTGGAGTTCGATTTGGGGGGTTTCAACTGTTTACGTACATCAGGGGGTCTCCAAACGAGACAGCCAATTTTGCGCTCAAAAAGTCAAATGGTGCTCTCTCCCTTCTGAGCTCTGCCGTGCGCCCAAACAGTGGTTTACGCCCACATATGGGGCATCAGCGTACTTAGTACTTGTTGGATAACAACTTTTGGAGTCCAGTTTCTCCTGTTACCCTTGCAAAAATAAAAAAAATGGGGGGCTAAAAAATCATTTTTGTGGAAAAAAATGATTTTTTTACTTTCATGACTCTGCGTCAAACTTCTGTGAAGCACTTGGGGGTTCAAAATGCTCACCACACATCTAGATATGTTCCTTGGGGGTCTAGTTTCCAAAATGGGGTCACGTGTAAGGGGTTTCTACTGTTTAGGTACATCAGGGTCTCTGCAAATGCAACATAACGCTCGCAGACCATTCTATCAAAGTCTGCATTCCAAAACGACGCTCCTTCCCTTCCGAGCTCTGCTATGCACCCAAACAGTGGTCCCCCCACATATGGGCTATCAGCGTACTCAGGATAAATTGCCCAATAAATTATGTGGTCCAATTTCTCATGTGACCCTTGAGAAAATAAAAAATTGCGAGCTAAAGAATCATTTTTGAGGGAAAAAAAAAGGATTGTTTCTTTTTACTGCTCTACGTTATACATTTCTGTGAAGCACTTGGGGGTTCAAAGTGCTCACTACAAATCTAGATAAGTTCCATAATGGGTCTAGTTTCCAAAATGGGGTCACTTGTGGGGGGGTTTCCACTGTTTAGGCACATCAGGGGCTCTCCAAACACGACATGGCGTCCGATCTCAATTCCAGCCAATTGTGGGGGCGAAAAAATAATTTTTGTAGAAAAAAATTTGATTTTTTATTTTCACGGCTCTACGCAGGGCTATATTTGCCACTAGGCACATAAGGGCACTTGCCTAGGATGGCAGGATGCGGGGGCGGCACCTGAGCAAAGTTTTTTTTTAAATTTATTAACGGCACCCGTCCGTCCACCCGCCATCCCCCCTCACTCCCTCCCCACTGCCCCAGCGGTGCCTGCAGCTCCTTTGTCCTCAGCTCCGGCAGCTCGTACTGTGCTCACAGCGGTCACTTGGTACCGCTCATTAAGGTGATGAATATGGATGCATATTCATGACCTTAATAAGCGGTACCATGTGACCGCTCACACAGGAAGAAGCTTCAGCGCCGGGAGTCGGGACAGATGTGCAGGACAGGGAGTTCGTTCAGCACGCTGTGAGGAGGGTGAGCATGACTGCAAGGGGAAGAAGAAGGAGGAGGGGGAGGATCAAGGAGGACGGGGGAGCAACACATACAAAATGGGAGATGTGGGGAAGCGGAGCCACGCATACAAGATGGGAGGGGGGGTAGCAGAGCCGCGCATACAAGGATGGGAGGAGGGGGGAGCGGAGCCACGCATACAAGGATGGGAGGAGGGGAGAGTGGAGCCACGCATACAAAGATGGGAGGAGGGGGAGCAGAGCCATGCATACAAGGATGGGAGGAGCGAGGACCGAAGCCACGCATACAAGGATGGGAGGAGTGGGAGTGGAGCCACGCATACAAGGATGGGAGGAGAGGGGAGAAAAATGTATGTGGACAGAGTACGGGGAGTGAGGGTGATGGGATGTGTGGAGACACAAAATGGAGAGTCAGTTGAGCAGGCAGTATAGAAAGTGGAGGGGTAAATATATGAGGAGACAGTATGGTGAACAGGAGGGATGTGAGAGGAAACAGTATGAGGAGGGTGGGGGAATAGTGTGAGGAGACAGTATGGGGGGACAAAAGTGAGTGGGTACAAAATAGAAACTGAGTAGTGGGTTCGTAGCATGGGGGGACAGTATAAGGGCACAGCCAGGAGGGGACAGTATACCAAGGAGGGGAAGTGTGATGAGAGAGTACAGTATAAATACTGGGCCCTATAGGGGGGACACAGTGTGAGAGGACAGTGTGAAGATGAGGCCGGTATGGAAAGGAGAGGTCAGTGTGAAGAGCATGCACCATAAGAGGGACAATGTGGGGGTCATATTTTGTGCAGACAATATAGTGAGGGGCATTTTTTTTATTCAGGAGCATTATAATGACACTTGTATCTTTAAGGGCATCATGTGGAGATTTTCTGCAAAAGAGCGGAGAAGATGGAAGTCTGCAGAGACGGCTGTGGATGAGAAAACTCATTATGGGGTCTGGACAAGATGAAGAAAAGACGGAGATCGGCTCCAGAGACAATGTCATCTATAAGGTACCTGGTTGTAAATGTTATTTGTGATATTGACTAATTCTCATGTTTTTATTTATGTTAGGAGCATTAAAAGGGATGTCCAAGTTTGTGATGAGTCTGCAGTCATTCTATGTGATTGCAGACTTCTGAATTCTCACAGTGCACACTGCACGCTGTCAGGATTCTCGTGTGCTGGCAATTTACATTCATGTGGTCACGTGCTGACTAGACATGTGTGGCCTCACTCAATGAAAATGAAATGAGTGAGGCCGGGCACGTCTAGTCGGAATGTGGTCAGAGGTATACAAATCACATGCTTGTGCTGACATGACTGTCCACCCGCCAGAGAGAATCCTAAAAGTGTGCAGTGCATTCGTTGTGAGAATCCAGTAGCCTGCCATGTCAGGATTCAGCTCTGCAGGTTCCAGTAGTCGTCACATGGACACTTCACTCATATGTGACTTTCACACTTGTGGTCCTGTGACAACAAGCTTCTCTTCCTGCTTCTCAGTTTTTCACTGAACATTGAGAGCATTAGGGAGAGGAGCTCGTGGGTACATGACTAAGTGTGCAAATCACCCTTTGTGGGGGGTAGGCCAAAATAAATTCTTGCCCCGGGTGCCAGAAACCCTAGATACATCTCTGCCGGTATGCTACTGTGCGCGGTGATTACTGGGTCTGGTGGAGGGGGATGTCTGTGCACAGGCAGAGAGGCAGGGACAGAGAGAGAATGGAGATTTGCACTTGCGGTGAGACAAAAAAAACACTGCTAGCAGCGTTTTTTTCCCCATTGCTGTAAGTACCGCATTTGCCGGATCGCTGCAAAACCGCAAGTGCCGCACAAGTCCGCAAGTCCTATAGGGAATGAATGAGGCCGAACGCACTGTTGCCATAAGTAATCCTTTACGCGGCAGATGCGGGAAAACTGCCGGATCTGCTGCAAAAGGCTACATTCACATCAGCGATTTATAGCAAAGTCACTGCTGATAGTGTCATACCCACCATTGGGGGAGGCAGCACTAGAAGTGCCTAGGGCAGCAGAAACTCTAAATACAGCCCTGGCTCTACGTTATAAACGTCTGTAAAACACCTGGGGGTTTAAAGTGCTCACCACACATCTAGAAAGGTTCATTAAAGGGTCCAGTTTCCAAAATGTTGTCACTTGTGTTTTTTTTTACTGTTTAGGAACATCAGGGGCTCTCCAAATGCGACATGGCATCTGATCCCAATTCCTTCCTTGGAAGTGCTCCTTCTCTTCCAAGCCCTGCCATGCGCCCAAACAGTGGTTTACCCACACATATTGGGTATCGGCGTACTCAGGACAAATTGAACAACAACTTTCGCGGTCAAATTTCTCCTGTTACCCTTGTAAAAATAAAAAATTTGGGGGCTAAAAGATCATTTTTGTAGAAAAAATGTGATTTTTTTTATTTTCATGGCTCTACGTTATAAACTTCTGTGAAGCACCTGGGGGTTCAAAGTGCTCACCACACATCTAGATAAGTTCCTTAAGGGGTCTAGTTTCCAAATTGGTCTCATTTGGGGGGTTTCCACTGTTTAGGCACACCAGGGGCTCTGCAAACGCGACATGGCACGCGATCTCAATTCCAGCCAATTCTGCAATGAAAAAGTCAAACAGCGCTCCTTCTCTTCCAAGCTCTGCTGTGCGCCTAAACAGTGGTTTACCCCCACATATGGGATATCGGCATATTCAGGAGAAATTGCACAACAAACTTTTTGGTTCATTTTCTCTTTTTACACTTGTGAAAATAAAAAAAAATTGGTTCTGAATTAAAATGTTTGCAAAAAAAAGTTAAATGTTCATTTTTTCCTTCCACATTGTTTCAGTTCCTGTGAAGCACATAAAGGGTTAATAAACTTCTTGAATGTGGTTTTGAGCACCTTGAGGGGTGTAGTTTTTAGAATGGTGTCAAGTTTGGGTATTTTCTGTCATGTACACCCCTCAAAGTGACTTTAAATGTGAGATGTGTTGTGAGTTCTGTTTTTGGGCTCCCTCTGGTGGTTACTGATGGTACTGGGTGACTTGTGTTCTCTGCGGTCTCTGGTGTCCACCTGTTCCATCAGGTTATGGGAGTTTCCTATTTAACCTGGCTTTTTTGTCATTTCCTCGCCGGCTATCAATGTAATCAGCGTGTCTTTTTACCTCTGCTCCCTGCGTCTGTTATCTTCAGGACAAGCTAAGTTTTGATTTTCCTGTTCCACGTTTTGTTTAATTTTTGTCTTAGTCCAGCTTGCAGAGATGTGATTCCTTGCTGCTGGTTGCTCTAGTGGGCTGAAATTACTCCTCATGTTCCATGAGTTGGCACATGAGTTCAAGTAATTTCAGGATGGTTTTTTGAAAGGTTTTTCGCTGACCGCGCAGTTCACTTTTGTATCCTCTGCTATCTAGCTTTAGCGGGCCTCATTTTTGCTGATTCTATTTTCATAACTACGTATGTGCTTTCCTCTCATTTCACCGTTATTACATGTGGGGGGCTGCTATTTCTGTGGGGTGTTTCTCTGGAGGCAAGTGAGGTCTGTGTTTCTTCTTATAGGGGAAGTAAATCCTTCGGCTGGCGCGAGACGTCTAGGAATCATCGTAGGCACGTTCCCCGGCTACTGCTAGTTGTGTGTTTAGGTTCAGGATCGCGGTCAGCTTAGGTTCCATCACCCTAGAGCTTGTTATGTTTTTGTGCTTGTCCTTTTGTGATCCCCTGCTATTGGGATCATGACAGAGATGGCCCCTAAAAAATGGTTTTGTAAATTTTGTTGTAAAAATGAGAAATCGCTGGTCAACTTTTAACCCTTATAACTTCCTGACAAAAAAAAATTTTGTTTCCGAAATTGTGCTGATGTAAAGTAGACATGCGCGAAATGTTATTTATTAACTATTTTGTGTGACACATCTCTCTGGTTTAAGGGCATAAAAATTCAAATTTTGAAAATTGCTAAATTTTAAATATTTTCGCCATATTTCCATTTTTTCATAAATAATCGCAAGTAATATCGACGAAATGATACCACTATCATGAAGTACAATGTGTCACAAAAAAAAACATTCTCAGAATCAGCAGGCTCTGTTAAAGCGTTCCAGAGTTATAACCTCATAAAGGGACAGTGGTCAGAATTGTAAAAATTGGCTTGGTCATTACTTACCAAATTGGCTCTGTCACTAAGGGGTTAACTCTCTCCCTAAAATAAGAACCGTCACACTCTTCACTGATTAAGTACTGTATCTCAATTACATCTATCTACCTATCTATCTATCACCTATCTAGCTTTATCTATTTATAAGATTGTTTTATTGTGTAATACACTAGCTTGAAATGACAGAGAATTACAGTATGTAAAAGGTGATGTTAAAAAAGCACTACATACGTATTTCTAAAAAAATGGCAGAGCAATACTTTAACTTTCCTAAATGGCAAAAGCTAAAATGTCATGCAGCATTGTTAAGGAAGGTGTCTGGTCTGCTTTACTGGTTTTTTTTTAGTTTCTTGCTGTGTTTTGCAAATGTAATTTTTTTTAATTCTCTGTGACTCATTTTATGACAAAGTAATATCACATTGCTATTTTTTTTCTTCAGATGAAACTCAATAAAATACTACATGTCTATAATACAGAAATTAGTGCATTACCTAAGGGGAAAAGTGCGGAACAAACTTCAAAGTGACTTTAATCTTTATGGGGAATAATAAAGATTAGATTACTAATAGCATGTATTCCAAAATATCAATGTCTCACAACGAATTTTGTTTCTACTTCAAACAATTACATAGTTGGAAACTTGGAATCATAACCAGAAGTATGCAGTTATATGAGATACCAAAATGGTAGATATAAAAACGAACAAAATTAAATTCACTTCCTCTATTCTGATCATTCGTCCCATAAGTCATCTCAAAGGAAATATGTCACAATTTTTTTTAAGTGTTAAAATAAATTTATGTGTGTATTTGTTTTATTTTAGTAATAGTATTTTCTGAATGATTATTTTTGAGTTCTTCCTTTTTATTTTTTTATTTTATAAAGGCAACAATTCTCTATAGAGCTAGTGTTCCAAGCAACTGTACTGCAATGGAGGAGATTGCTGATAAAAGAGACATACTTAGTCACTTCCAGCATTAAATTCACTTTTTATACTTTAACACACAGAGTTATGGTTCCTTTTCATGAGCAGGTAATTGTTTTAATGACCGATGCGTCAGACACGACGAGAATTGTGAATGAAATGGTTGAATGCTGATCATTCCACTACTTTTTTTGTTGGTCTAATCATTGAAAGAGTGAACAATCTCCATTTATATTACGAAATGCTTAAAGATGAACTAGTATTTTTCACTCTCCTACTGTAAATGAGTTTACGAACGAGCATTTTTTCATATACTCAACCAATTCATATCATGGAATTAAGCCATTATGCCATGCCGCTGTTTTTTAGTGTGGGGGGGGGGGCGTTTATGCATTTATTTATGTTTCTTCGGAAACTTTGTTATAGCATGCCTAATGAAGAAATCTAAGAAGTCTCGAAAGTTTGCTTTGAACCATCATTTATTTTTTTTGCTGGCCATTAAAAAGGTGTATCTACAATTTTTTTGTAAAATGTAAAGTTGCCCAGAAATATTTTGGGAATTTTGGTGTTTTCACACCAGTTACCCCAGCTACGCCAAAATATAGGGGACCATAGTTTATAAGAAGCATTATCTAGGCAAAGAAATAATTTTAATGGCTAATTTAGCATTAGTATTTCCCATCTTGTAGGATGCTAATCATTTTCAGGCAGACTGATGTACATATTTAGTCTACCACTTAACAAAAATGTATTGATACCTAAGGTCAATAAAAAAGTGTGTAAAAAAACAGCAGAGCTAACAAACCCCCTGTGGTGTCAAACATTATGTAATTGACAGTTTCTTAATGCCAGGTAAAGCAAGGCAACAATGAAGAAGTCCGGAGTGAACAGCAGCACTTCAGAAACCCTAGTAGTGCCAATCATTTGGAAACATACATTTTGTGTCTAGAGGCCAGGTAAAAGTAGGCACTAGTCAGTTGAGAAAAGAAAGGGGAGACGAGAAATAAGAAGCACTTAGGAAATCCCAGCTGTGTCAATCATTCTGAATCTGAAAGTATTAGGATAGATGCCAAAGAAGTTAGGTGACAGGTGAGAAAGTAGAGGTGAACAGACAGAAAAATGCAATGCAGCAGATCCCTGTAGAGCGAGTCATACTTAGAAAGCGTATTTTTGGATAACATCAAGTGCGAATCTGGAGACCCAGACAATTTTCATAAACTGGGAGTCTGAAAATAAGTCAGTTGTATTATAGCAGTAGCTACAGTCACACCTGTATAAGAGATGACACAAATGACAACTCTAAAATTTGCAATCATCATCCAATGCTCTATTTAGCCAGGTGAAAGCACTTCCATGCATACAGGGACTAAGAACCATGTTGATCACAATCAGCTCTTAGGATTGTCAAGAGCAGAAGGAATTGGCTGCTGTGTCTATTATTGAAGAGCTAACTGCCACCTAGTTAATAATAATAATCTTTATTTATATAGCACCAACATATTCCACAGCGCTTTACAGTTAAACAGTTTCAAACACAACAGTCAACAACAGCGTTAGCAGTAATATAATGATTAAAGCAAAATAAAACAACCCTGCTTGTGAGAGCTTACAATCTACAATAATGTGGGGTAAATATAAAGTACAGGTGTGTATATACAATGATGTATTTGCAGTGAAGGTCCAGCCATCTTCAGGGGGTGAGGGATAGGTCGAGATAGTGAATGGACACACGCACACTTCCACATATAATTAATTTGATTAATGAACGTGATAGGCCACTCTGAAAAATGTGTTTTGAGGGAGCTCCTAAAACTGTGCAAGTTGTGGCTGGTCCTAATTTCTTGGGGTAGAGCTTTCCAGAGTATTGGCGCAATGCGGGAGAAGTCTTGGAGTCGGGAGTGGGAGGTACGGTTTAGTGCAGAGATTAGTCAAAAGTCATTTACAGAGTGCAGCGATTGGCTGCGCCGATAGACAGAGATGAGGGAGGAGATGTAAGGGGGTGCCGCACTGTGGAGAGCTTTGTGGGTGAGAAAAAGTACTTTGAATTGGATCATATAATGAATGGGCAGCCAGTGTAAAGACTCGTGAAGAGCGGACGCGTCCGAGTAACGATTAGCCAGATGGATGACCCTGGCTGCTGCATTAAGGATGGACTGGAGAGGGGAAAGTCAATTGGAGAGGCCAATTAATAGAGCATTACAGTAGCCAGGTGGGAGTGGATTAGGGTGACAGTGAGAGTTTTTGCTGTTTCTATGGTGACGTGGTCTTCTTCCTCGCTTGATGCCCTTGGTGTCGTCCTGGCTTCTGGATGCGTTCCGACTGCGCATGCGCCGAGACATGGTTCATTTGTTATCACTACTTGGATTGACCACTATACCCTTTAAAACGCTGACCATATCCCATGATGCCATACCCCCGGAAGAAGGCACGTAGCCGAAACACGCGTTGGGGTGGGTGGCATCGTGGTCCCGCAGTTAAACCCTTCTATATTTCAACGGGTAATGCGCTTGCATCTTTGCACATTTTCTATGGACACTTCTACTTAAAGCTTGTATGTTGCCTTATACACTGTGTAGTGACCTGTGCACATATACATATGTACATGCCTGCTCTTAGCTTTTTCTTGGCAAGATACATAAGCTTATTTGTGCTGACCATTTACTCTATGTATGGCGGTTTGCCTGTCGGTTACCACTTTGCCACCTTTTCTAGTGTGTTCCCTGTCATTTCCCTGTGGTCTTTGTTGTCATTTTTTATTTTTGATTCAATAAAATTGTTATTTTTATATTATTTGGTTCTCTTGCTGCGTTTTTTGTTCTTTTTTGTTTTCCATGATGTTGGAGACTGCGGACAGACAGTCACTGGCGTTCTGTGGTACAGTGGAGGTAAGGTCAGGGGATGACATGTATAGTTGTGTGTCACCAGCATAAAGATGGTGCTGAAAGCCAAATCTGCTGATGTTCTGTCCAATTGGGGCCGTGTAGAGGGAGAAGAGAAGGGGGCCAAGGACTGAGCCCTGAGGTACCCCAACAGTGAGAGGAAGAGGAGATGAAGTGGAGCCAGTGAACAAGAAACTGAAGGAGCCGTCAGAAAGATAGCAAGAGAACCAAGAAAGATGTGTCCTTAATGCCTAGTGACCGGAGCCTAGAGAGTAGGAGACGTAGGTCGACAGTGTCGAAAGCTGCAGAAAGGTCGAGAAGAATGAGCAGAGAGTGGACACCGTTACATTTTGCTGTCAGAAGGTCGTTGGTCACTATGATGAGTGCAGTTTCTGTCGAATGCAGGGGGCAGAAACCGGACTGTGAAGGGTCTAGGAGGGAATGAGCGGATAGGTAACGGGTAAGGTGGGATTAGATCAGGTGCTCCAAGAGTTTAGAGATGAAGGGGAGATTGGAGACTGGTCTGTAGTTGTCTGTGCAGGATGGGCTCAGGGCGGGTTTCTTTAATAATAGAGTAATGATAGAGTGTTTGAAGGAAGAGGGGAAAATGCCAGAGGAGAGGGAAAGATTAAAGACTGTAGTTAGATGAGTTGTGATGACGAGAGAGAATGTAAGGATTCCGGACTTTCCTGGTGTCTGTTTGCCCTGATCCAAGATGGAGTCTTGGATCATGCCCTGTCATGGAACTTCCTGTCTGTCCTGACTTTTTTAAGTCCGGGTCTTGTGTTCACCTGTGCCTGAGTATTTTGTGCTGCTGGCTCTTTAGCATCTGCCTGTTTGCTGGTTAACTCCCTGCTTCTGCTGCTCACTACTCGGTGGTCTGCCTCACCCTATTCAGCTACCTCTCTCCTCTGTAACTGCTGTGATGGGCTGCGCACCAGTGGAAGGATCTCCTTTGTTTACAAAACTTTTCCCAGTGTTGTGCCTCTTTGCACAACCACACCAGGACGTCATTCACATGTCGCATCATCTGTGAACAATTGGTCTTCTACTAACAAGTACTGTGCGCACGTGTGAGCAAGTTTTGCTGGACTTCATCATTTAAGTACTGTGTGCATTTGCACTAAAAACCTTATTAGACTTCCTCGTTTAAGTGTCTTGTTTGCTTCCACATTTCCTTGCTGGACTGGTTCGCATTAGCAGTCGCGCCCCGCTACTCTGTTTGCTGTGATTTTCTATATAGAGCTGAGGACCTCATTACTATTGCAGGAGTATCTGTACTATGTTTTGTTCGCTACTCTGTTTGCTGTGATTTTCTATATAGAGCTGAGGACCTCGTTACAATTCCAGAAATATCTGTTAGTTCTGTTTTTGAGTAAATACATCTTTTGTTGCAACTTTGCTCTCAGACTGGCTTTATCCCATGCTATCAGATTCCGTAGTACCCATATAATTATTACAGAGACTGGAGGAGATGTGAGGGAATGGGGTCAGTAGTGCATGAAGTAAGACGAGAAGAAGAAAGGAGCTTCAAGACTTCTGTGATGGGATTGAATGTGGAGAGTGAGCCAGGGGAAATGCAGGGAGGGATGGGAGTCACTGCACTTGGTGTCTGGGAGCGGATTTCCTGATGGATATTATCTATTTTCTCTATAAAGAGGGAGGCCAGGTCATCAGCATAAATGTCTGTGATAGGGGCTTGTGCTTTTGGCCTGAGGAGGGAGTGAAAGGTGTCAAAAAGTTTCTTGGGGTTGTTGGATAGTGAGGAGGTCAGGGTGGTGAAGTAGGTCTGTTTGGTAAGGTGGAGGGCAGAATTATAGGTTCTTAATATAAATTTGAAGTGGATGAAGTTTTCTGGTGTGCAAGTTTTCCTCCATAGGCGTTCAGCACACCTTGAGCAAATCAGGTTTGCGATGTGAGCCAGGGCTGTTTTACTCTATGTTTGAAGGTTCTGAGGGAGAGGGGAGCTACTTGGTCAAGGGTGCTTCTAAAAGTGTCATTGTAGTGATGCACGGCCAGATCAGGACAGGAAACAGAGGAGATTGTGGACAATGATGAGTATAGGGAGTCTGAAAGTGTATGAAGGTTAATGGCATGTATATTTCTGAATGTGTGGTAGGTAGGAGTGTGCTTTGGTGAGCGACGAATTGTGTGCATGAAGGAGAGAATGTTGTGGTCAGAAAGGGGAAGCGGTGAGTTGTCTAGTTAGGAGATTGAACAGAGCCAAACAAAGACCAGGTCAAAGGTGTTACCGTCTTTGTGTTTTTCAGAGGTTGAGAGCTGTGAGAGGCCTAGAGAAGTGGTTAGTGATAGAAGCTGGGATGCAGATGTGGAAGTGGGGCTGTTGATGAGGATGCTGACGTCTCCTAGGATAAGGGTTGGTAGTTTTGAGGACATGAAGTGCAGCAGCCAGACAAAGAAATTGTCCAGGAAGTGGGTGGGTGAGCCTGGGGCCGATATATGACCACTACTCTGAGGGAGAGGGGACGGAAGAGCCTGATGGTGTAGACCTCAAAAGAAGGGAATGAGAGTGATGTAACTGGGGGATGACCTGGAAAGTGAATTGTGGGGAAAGGAGTATGTCGAATCCACCACCATGTCTGTTTGTGGGTCTCGGGGAATGGGAGAATTGTAAGCCGCCGTGGAAAATGGCAGCAGGGGAGACAGTGTCAGAATTCTGAATCCAGGTTTCCGTGAGGGCCAACAGATTAAGAGAGTTGTTCAGAAAGTAATTATGTAGGAAAGGAAGCTTGTTACATATAGACCGTTGATTCCTAAGGGCACAATTAAAAGAAGGAGATTAAGGAGTGAAGCTAATATTAATAAGGTTAGTAAGGTTTTCATGTGAGGTAGGGTAGGGGTTGAGGTTAGGGGATGGTGGACTGGGGTTGGGGAGATGTCCCCTGAAATCAGTAGGAGTAGGAAGATAAAGAGCAAGTAGTTTTTGAAATTATAAGAAATGTTTTGTGCGATGTATTTGGGCAAGATGGAGTGAGGTTTTTGAGGAAGGTGAGAAGTGCATGGGAGCTGTACATGGGAGAGGGAAGGAGAGAGGGGCTGATGTGTATGAGTCGTGATGGAGGGGGGGATGGGCCGGTGAATGTGGATGGCAAGGGAACACAGGAGGATTGAAATAAAGCACATGGATAGAAGGGAGAGCAAAGTGTGGGTTGCCTGAATCCTGCCCTGACTAACTGCCATGCTTTATCTTGATGCTTAGCTTCTGTGATGCTTTGCTTATGGGATGCATGCGGGCACCCCTTAAGACCCCTTAAGATGTTTCTAAATTTATAGGTCACAATACAGGCTCAGGAAAAATGGATTGTGGGAGCTATTTTGAGACAATTTGGCAGCTGGGGCCAGCACACCAGGGGGTGGTTAGATGATCAAAGACATTGGACCTGGCTACATCTACAGTACAGATCGAAAGTTTGGACACACCTTCTCATTTAAAGGGAACCTGTCACCTGAATTTGGCGGGACCAGTTTTGGGTCATATGGGCGGAGTTTTCAGGTGTTTGATTCACCCTTTCCTTACCCGCTGGCTGCATGCTGGCCGCAATATTGGATTGAAGTTCATTCTCTGTCCTCCGTAGTACACACCTGCGAAAGGTAATCTTGCATTGCGCAGGCGTGTACTACGGAGGACAGAGAATGAACTTCAATCCAATATTTCGGCCAGCGTGCAGCCAGCGGGTAAGGAAAGGGTGAATCAAACACCTGAAAACTCTGCCCATATGACCCAAAACTGGTCCCGCCAAATTCAGGTGACAGGTTCCCTTTAAAGATTTTTCTGTATTTTCATGACTATGCACCCCAATTCTCTGACAGAGTGCACGCTATATCTATCACTATGAAAATTGTACATTCACACTGAAGGCATCAAAACTATGAACTAACACATGTGGAATTATATACTTAACAAAAAAGTGTGAAACAACTGAAATTATGTCTTATATTCTAGGTTCTTCAAAGTAGCCACCTTTTGCTTTGATGACTGCTTTGCACACTCTTGGCATTCTCTTGATGAGCTTCAAGAGGTAGTCACCGATAGTCAATCTTGACGGAGTTCCCAGAGATGCTTAGCACTTGTTGGCCCTTTTGCCTTCACTCTGCGGTCCAGCTCACCCAAACCATCTTGATTGGGTTCAGGTCTGCTGACTGTGGCTTAGCACCCCACCACTCTCCTTCTTGGTCAAATAGCCCTTACACAGCCTGGAGGTGTGTTTGTTGTCACTGTCCTGTTGAAAAATAAATGATGGTCCAACTAAACGCAAACCAGATGGAATAGCATGCCGCTGCAAGATGCTTTGGTAGCCATGCTGGTTCAGTATGCCTTCAATTTTGAATAAATCCCCAACAGTGTCACCAGCAAAGCACCCCCACACCATCACACCTACTCCTCCATGCTTCATGGTGGAAACCAGGCATGTAGAGTCTATTTCTGGTCCGAATAACTATAGCAATTGTTACCATCCACCTCTCGTGTCTCCCCTTTTCCTCATAGTTTGTAAGCTTACGAGCAGGGCCCTCACTCCTCTTGGTATCTGTTTTGAACTGTATTTCTGTTATGCTGTAATGTCTATTGTATGTACAAGTCCCCTCTATAATTTGTAAAGCGCTGCGGAATATGTTGGCGCTATATAAATAAAAATTATTATTATTATTATTATTATTATTATTTCTGCGTCGCACAAAGACACGGTGGTTGGAACCAAAGATCTCAAATTTGGACTCATGAGAGCAAAGCACAGATTTCCACTGGTCTAATGCCCATTCCTTGTATTCTTTAGCCCAAACAAGTCTCTTCTGCTTGTTGCCTGTCCTTAACAGTTGTTTCCTAGCTATTTTACCATGAAGGCCTGCTGTACAAAGTCTCCTCTTAACAGTTGTTGTAGAGATCTGTCTGCTGCTAGAACTCTGTGTGGCATTGACCTGGTCTCTAATCTGAGCTGCTGTTAACCTGCGATTTCTGAGGTTGATGGCTTGGATAAACTTATCCTCAGAAGCAGAGGTGACTCTTGGTCTTCCTTTCCTGGAGCGGTCCTCATGTGAGCCAGTTTCTTTGTAGCGCTTGATGGTTTTTGCCACTGCACTTGGGGACACTTTCAAAGTTTGCCCAATTTTTCATACTGACTGACCTTCATTTCTTAAAGAAATGATGGCCACTCGTTTTTCTTTACTTAGCTGCTTTTTTCTTGCCATAATACAAATTCTAACAGTCTATTTAGTCGGACTATCAGCTGTGTATCCACCAGACTTCTGCACAACACAACTGATGGTCCCAACCCCATTTATAAGGCAAGAAATCCCACTTATTAAACCTGACAGGGCACACCTGTGAATTGAAAACCATTCCTGGTGACTACCTCTTGAACTTCATCAAGAGAATGCCAAGAGTGTGCAAAGCAGTCATAAAGCAAAAGGTGGCTATTTTGAAGAACCTAGAATATAAGACATAATTTCAGTTGTTTCACACTTTTTTGTTAACTATATAATTCCAATTCCACATGTGTTATTTCATAGTTTTGATGCCTTCAGTGTGAATGTAGAATTTTCATAGTCATGAAAATACAGAAAAATCTTTAAATAAGAAGGTGTGTCCAAACTTTTGATCTGTATTGTATGTGCTATAGCATCTTCCACCAGATAACATCTAGATTGATCCCAGTCATGGATAAGCAACAGTGAGTATTAAGTACAATGCAGCAATTGAATTATACTAATGATTTAGCAGGCACATTAAAATATGTTGCTAGATGGTAAAGCAGCAGATGACAGACAGCAGACAGCAAGCAGAGGGATTTTGTATCATTAGAATATATTGTAGCATATGAGACAGCAAGAAGGGGGAATTTGTACCATTAGAATATATTGCAGAAGATGAGACAGCAAGCAGAGGGAATTTACACCATTAGAATATATTGCAGCAGATGAGACGGCAAGTAGAGGGAATTTGTACCATTGGAATATATTGCATATAGATCATCAAAAGAACCATTTGTAGTCAGTACTGAGTAACCCAATCATCAGGTGGATCGGTTAAACAGCACACAACATGGGACACTCCTCATTACAACCAAGATATCAAGAAAAAATGGAGTACTAAGTCCACAAATAATTAAAAGAGTATAGCTTTAATAGAATACATGATCATTACAAAAACATCAAAAAATTATAATAGTAATGTATAAGTTCAAAATATAGGGGTATAGGAGTTTAAACATCAATACTGTATATACGGAAACCAATGCCATAAGTCCCGGTAAATACCATGTTTCCAAATGCCTAACCCCTCGTCCCAAAGTGCTTACCCATACTGCTGCTCAGACCGGAACACACACCACTCCACCACCGACGCGCATTTCGCGTGAGCTTTTTCAAGGTGTGGTAAGGTGACGAGGGGTTAAGCATTTGGAAACATGGTATTTACCGGGATTGATGGCATTGGTTTCCGTATTTATTGATGTTTAAACTCCTATACCCCTATATTTTGAACTTATAAGCACTAGCACCTTATTCAATACCCCTGTTCCGTTTCAGCTGGGATACATATACCACCACATATGTGATCACTTGCTGTTTTTGTGTCTCTCTTACTTATTTGTGTACATTACTATTATCATTTTTTGATGTTTTTGTAATGATCATGTATTCTATTAAAGCTATACTCTTTTAATTATTTGTGGACTTAGTTCTCCATTTTTTCTTTATCTCTTGATTAGAATATATTGCAGCAGATGAGACATTAAGCAGAGGGAATTTGTACCATTAGAATATATTGCAGCAGATGAGACCGCATGCAGAGGGAATTCGTACCTGTGTGAAGAGAGAAGATGGATGTTAGTTCTTTGCCATGAAATAACTGCTTTATCTTGATGCTTAGCTTCTGTGATGCTTTGCTTATGGGATGCAAGCGTGCAACCCATAGTTATTGAAGTAGTACTGCAGTGTCAGAACTGTAAAGGTAAACCAAGGCTAAGGCTGACAGAATTAATAAATAGCTAAGGAGTAGCTGGAGAGTACCTCCATGATGATACTGGATGCAAAGCACCATAAAATATGGAACAATCCCTTACAACATTCACAGAAAGTAGAAAGATGAATGCTGAAAAGGTTGATTCTGGTTACACCAAAATGAAAGGAGTAGCACTACAAGGATGGACTAAAGTGTCATGTCAGTGATTAAAAGTGCTGGCCCTGTAAGAACAGTGACATGGCTAGTGTGTCACTAAGGAGAAGACAAAAAGCATGAAATGGCTGTAGGGACTGAAGAGCAGATTGGATGCAGTGAAAAGCAAGACTGGAATTGAGTTGAAGCTTAGCTCAGTACAGTGACGTTTTTGTGGGAGTAGTAAAAATGCTCATCCGGACAGTTCAACAAAAGGTCTGGACTGTAAAGTATTTTTGAGTTTGCTCAAGACAAAGAGTGCTGTAAGCCAAAAGGGTATGTCGAGTTGCCATGTGAGCTGATCTATATGTGGCATAAAGACCTATTTAGTGACATTTTATATGCAACTCTGCATATTGTAATTACATTGTTTTGTTTTTTTAACTGCCAAGCTTATTGTTTCTATAACGGTGTGAACTGAATAGTTTCATGCGTCTTTTGGTGTACAGGATGGGCCATTTATATGGATACACCTGGTGGGCCATTTATAAAGTTAAATCCAAAATGGCCAACTACAAAATGGCCACCATGGTCACCACCCATCTTGAAAAGTTTTCCCCCTCCCATATACTAATGTGCCACAAACAGGAAGTTGATATCACCAACCATTTCCATTTTATTTAGGTGTATCCATATACCTGGCCCACCCAGGTGTCATGAAGTAACTGTCCAAGCGTGACACGACCAAACGGGTGGTCAGTCACAAAACTGCGGAACTCATAAGGGAACACCGGGGACACAATAACAATGGTGGGCCCTGCGATAAGGAGCAGGGAAATGGACACCTCCTGCACTCTCCTAAGGATGTGCCCTAATCTTCCTGATGTCCCTATACAGGTTCTTTCAACCTGTCGCCGAGCTGGATACCTTAGCCCTCACTCGCCCTGCACCTATCCCTGGGTAGGGAATTGGCGAGTGAGATCACTGGTCCCAACGCTGCACTAATAAACACAAAGGGAAAGAAAGACAAACAAGGTATCAGCAAAAAACACTTAGCTTTCATCTTCTGCAATGCACCGCAAAGCAAAGTAAGGCACCAGGAATAAGTATTTAGCTGAAGAACCACTGCACTCAGCACACTCCTTCTCTAGCTAGGTTGATCACCGGAAGGACCTGCATAACCAACAGTCAGCTGATGCACCAGGTGACCTTATGAAGGATGGTGGGAGTGGTCACCACCAACATCAGCTGACCCAGCAGCAAAGCAATGCAGTAACACCCAATGACCAGAAAGGAAAAAAGGTTTAATCAAAGGAAAACCAGATCTGCCACAGATCCAAACATGGATCGTGACAGTACCCCCCTTTCAATGAGGGGCTTCTGTACACTCAACACCGGACCTAACCAGATAACAACCTACGGTGAGGATGCCTCCATCCACCAGAGTTCACCTTGGTAGTTACCTGACTCCCAGGTTTATGTCAAACATGGCCTGATGGAAATGCCACCAAAGTAGGCTCCTGAGGTGCCACAAATCTCCAGAGTGCCGACCTGCGGAATGAGTTGTGTACATGCATAACTGGGGGTAACTCCAACTGAAAAGTCCCCGGGCTGAGAATGGCCAACACCCGATATGGCCTAATCACGCTAGAACTCCAGGTACCAGTTGCACACTTCCACCTGATGATTTTGGTTGACACCCATACGTACTCATTCGCACACAAGTCAAGACCTGAACGTTTATTTTCACGCATGCGTCTGCCACAAGATGAACTCTTTACAGAACCGACTGCAGAGGCGTCCACCTGTGCCACCAAACTCACACTCCCACTACACACCCAGGGAATTGGCGAGTGAGAACACTGGTCCCACCGCTGCACTAATAAACACAAAGGGAAAGAAAGACAAACAAGGTATCGCAAAAAACACTTAGCTTTCATCTGCTGCAATGCACCGCACAGCAGAGTAAGGCACCAGGAATAAGTATTCAGCTGAAGAACCACAGCAAACTCCTTCTCCAGATAGGTTGATCACCAGAAGGACCTGTATAACCATCAGTCAGCTGATGCACCAGGTGACCTTATGAAGGATGGTGGGAGTGGTCACCACCAACATCAGCTGACCCAGCAGCAAAACAATGCAATAACAACAGCTGCCCCCGGGAGGAAAAAACTGCATGAACCCCCAATGTCAGAAAGGAAAAAAGGTTTTAATCAGGAAAACCAGATCTGCCACAGATACAAACATGGATCGTGACATCAGGTGTATCCATATACATGGCTCACCCTGTATAATGTGTCGTGTGATATGTTTGCCTATGCAGTAATGTAAAGGTAATGTCTAGGGTTGGTTGTGTACAGCATAGGATAGCATAGGGTAAGTCATAATATAGGGCTTAAGACATAAAATAGGCAAAGTAAGATAGCAACTATAGTTTGATTAGCATTGTAAGTGTAATATGCTTAGTGTATAGTAATGTAGTGCATAGTGTTAAAAGATGCATCTATATATATAATTGTCTAAGGGGTACTTCCGTCTTTCTCTCTGCAACTTCCGTAACGGAAATCCCACGTCGCTGATTGGTCTCGCCAGCTGTCTGTCATGGCTGCCGCGACCAATCAGCGACAGGCACAGTCCGATCAGTCCCTCCCTACTCCCCTGCAGTCAGTGCCTGGTGCCTGCATACTCCCCTCCACCCACCGCTCACACAGGGTTAATGCCAGCGGTAACGGGCCGTGGGTACCGTACTCCGTTACCGCTGCTATTAACCCTTTGTCTCCCCAACATTTTACTATTGATGTTGCCTATGCAGCATCAATAGTAAAAAGCTGTAATGTTAAAAATAATTAAAAAAACAAAAAACCTGCTATTCTCACCTTCCGTAGTCCGATGATGCGCTCGCGGCTGCCGCCATCTTCCGTTCCCAGAGATACTTTGCGAAATTACCCAGAAGACTGAGCGGTCTCGCGAGACTGCTAAGTCATCTGGGTAATTTCGCAATGCATCCTGGGAAGGGAAGATGGCGGCAGCCGCGCGCATAGGGACAGCTTCGCTGGATCCCGGCGGGAGAGTATATAACTATTTTTTTATTTTAATTATCTTTTTTTAACATGGATATGTGCCCACACTGCTAAATACTACATGGGCAGTGTTATATAGGGCGTGGGCTGCGTTATATACTATGTGTTATATACAGTGTGGCTGCTGTATACTACGTGGCCAGTCTTATATACTACGTGGGCAGTGTTATATACTATGTGGCCAGTGTTATATACTATGTGGGCAGTGTTATATACCGCGTGGGCTGCATTATGTACTGTGTGGGCTGTGTTATATACCGCGTGGCTGCTATATACCACGTGGCCAGTGTGATATACTACGTGGGCTGTGTTATATACTGCATGGGCAGTGTTATATACCGCATGGGCAGTGTTATATACTGCGTGGGCTGTGTTCTATACCGCGTGGCTGCTATATACTACGTGGCCAGTGTTAGATACTATGTGGGCACTGTTATATACCGCGTGGGCAGTGCTATATTCCACGTGGGCTGCGTTATATACCGCGTGGCTGCTATATACTACGTGGCCAGTGTTAGATTCTATGTGGGCTGTGTTGTGTACTGCGTGACCTGTGCTATATATTACGTGGCCACTGTTATATACTGCATGGCCTGTGTTATATACTACGTCACCTGTGTTATATGTGGCGTGGCTGCTATATACTGCGTGGGCTGTGTTATATACTGCATGGCCACTGTTATATACTGCGTGGCCTGTATTAACGCATTGGGTATTCTACAATATGTATGTATTTATTTATATAGCAGCCACATAGTATATACAGTAGCACAGGCCACGTAGTATTTGTCTGCTATATACTACATGGCTCCTATATACTACGGGGCCTGTGCTATATACTATGTGGCTATATACATACATACTGTACATACATATTCTAAAATACCCGATGCGTTAGAATCGGGCCACCATCTAGTAGTGTTTATAAGGGCCCAGCAACAGACTGCAGAGCCAGATAGAGCTAATGTTTGGGACTAGCCCACAGTGGATGGGGCTACTGCCAGGGAAAGCAGACTGCTTCCTGTTTGAATGGAGATCGTTCATGAGATAAGATCAAGTTCAAGGGCAGTTAGGGCTAATAGAAAGAGCAAGTACATATTGTTCTAGGTGGTATGAGGCCTTACAAGAATTCTCTGTGGACATTCCTGCAAGGGATGGAGCTCAAGGCTCAATTTAGGTGGTATGGCGAGCAACTTAACTCCTTCTGTACAGAGGAAAATTGTGGGAAAGGTAACGGATCTCAGGTATACTGCCGAACTGGACTGGGAATATCGGGTGCTGGCAGGATTAGTGAACGTATGGATAGTTCAGGAAGAACAGATAGGACAATACATTTCCAGCATTTCAAAGGACATAAGAAATGGAGAGTGTTGTGCCCGATACTGCATGTTAGAATCTGATGCACTTGAACTGTGTATTAGCTTCTGTGTGTTGAATCGAGCTGTGTGTCGACTGAGTCAGGTGTGGCGGCTCCTGAAGTTGGAGACAGTTAAGGTCTGCAGTCTGCAAGTAAGTGTAATTAACACCATACAGTTTGTGTCTGCACATTTGAAATGGGACAGAAATTCTCTGCAAAGTGACAGTGCGACATGGAGCAGCACTTCGCCCATAACTACCAGCCTTCAAGCAAAGTATTTTTGGCTCAGTGGTTAGCACAGCAGCCTTGCAGCGCTGGAGTCTTGGGTTCAATTCCCACCAAGGACAACATCTGCAAGGAGTTTGTATGTTCTCCCTGTGTTTGCGTGGGTTTCCTACGGGTTCCATGGTTTCCTCCCACATTCCAAAGACATACTGATAGGGAATTTAGATTGTGAGCCCCATCGGGGACAGTAATGATAATGTGTGTAAACTGTAAAGCGCTGCGGAATATGTTAGCGATATATAAAAATAAAGATTATATACAAATAAAGATTATTATTAAGATTATTATCCCACATTTGCCTGCCTGAAAGGGAAACTGGTTATACAAGCTGCTCAAACCGTGGACAGCAAGTATCAGGCACTGGCTGTATGATCACAGCCATGTATAGTTGTGTCTGAAACATTGGGGCGTTTGAGAGAAAAACATTTCCGTTTAATAACCGCGAGAAACCAAGGTGTGTGGATGACTAGTTGTGCAGGCTGGTCCCTGGTGGCTACTCCCTGCCTGCTGACAGTGACTGACAAGCCTCTGCTTATACACGCACATAGGCAGAGGCTTGTCAGTCACTGCTACTGGGCGGGGAGAAGCCTATGGGGACCCTCCTGTACGACTAGTCAACCAAGGGCCTCGATTCTGGCAACAATTAAAAGGTAAAGATATCTTTTTCTCTGAAACACCGAAACGTTTCAGAGATAAAGTTGCTCACCGGGCCCCAGACGTCATTAACGGCAGCAATGCCCTGATGACAGCCCTGCTTGTGGGCCTCCACCATTTTCATTTTCATAGTGCTAGGCAGCTGCTTAGAAAACCCATGGCTGCTGTTTTTGGATCAAGATTATAGGAGGCTCGGTTTTTATTAAAGGGACTCTGTCACCTGAATTTGGCGGGACTGGTTTTGGGTCATATGGGCGGAGTTTTCGGGTGTTTGATTCACCCTTTCCTTACCCGCTGGCTGCATGCTGGCTGCAATATTGGATTGAAGTTCATTCTCTGTCCTCCATAGTACACGCCTGGGAAAGACAAGATTGCTTTGCGCAGGCGTGTACTATGGAGGACAGAGAATGAACTTCAATCCAATATTGCAGCCAGCATGCAGCCAGCGGGTAAGGAAAGGGTGAATCAAACACCCGAAAACTCCGCCCATATGACCCAAAACCAGTCCCGCCAAATTCAGGTGACAGGTTCCCTTTAAGCTGGGAAATTTACATCACCTGGCCTTCCCTAACGATGATAGTGAAAAAGTCATAACCCTAACAGGCTAATTAAGGTCTGAAACCTTGGTCGCAGTTATATGAGCAGACAGATCTCCAAGGATACCCAATCTTTTGCATCTGCCCATTTTCGTTTTTGTAACTTTTAAAATGCAAAAAAGGAAAATATATATCTTTATTTTTTTCCCTAAAATAGAAATGAAATGTGTCATCTTTAACTTTAGTCTTTGTAGAGATCATTTCATATTCAACTTGCTTAGTAACTGTTCACAATCACAGTAATTTTTACCAGGGGTGACCAAATGTTTACATGCCACTGTATATGATATATTATTTTATTTTGAATAATAGTATAAAAAAAGTCAAACCTCAGCATACTTGGGTGATACAAATATAAACAGTTCATTAAGAGCCTTATCTCCAGTAACACTTCAGTGCTAAAAAAAAAAGAAATACCATAAACTGAAAAAAAGGTAAAGACTGAAGATGTTTTCTTATCAAGTTAATTAATCCTATCAGGGCATATCAGGCATCAGGAGCCAGCAGTCTGTGACATATGAACACTCAAGTAGAAGGAACATTGCCAGAGAATTGTGGCCTGCAGTGGACATATGGGGCCAGATGCACCAAACTCCTGGAGAGCCAGATGGGTTTACAGTATGATAATAATCCCCTGTGGGCATTAAAAGGTTAACCATGATAAAACTTGATAAGATTAACGCTTTTACAATTAAAAATATGCAGATAAATATTGGACACAATTGCACTATATATGTACAATTCCAGTATACATGAAGCACTGGGTTTATGCTGCTCTTAGCTGGGACTGCTATATCTCCCCATGACTCCTAGTGCTCTATCATTTGGAGCTAATGGAAATTTACAATTAATAATCAGGATAAATAGGGTTATAGTTTTTTTGAGTGACAGTGAGTGGGCTACTGGGATTAGTTGATATCCATCCGTAATTATATAAACTGCTAACACTGGCACCTGCAGCGTAGCTGATTGATTGTTGCTTTTTCTTACTGATTTAAACAGTGCATATTTGAGAGCAAATGCTAATTTTCAGCAAGGATTTTGGAAAATAAAATCTAATCTGATCCATCTAGATGGTAATTTGCTTTGATTCCATCCCCTAATAGCTTATTAAAGACAGATCCACATATAATTTGTTGTCATAAAATAAGATTGCAATAGTCACAATTTCCCTTTAATTATGCAATAAATCAAGATGAGGATTTGTTATATAATTATCCTACACATATTTTCCAACTAATAATTTTTGTGGCAGTATTAACCCCTTTACCCCCAAGGGTGGTTTGCACGTTAATGACCGGGCCAATTTTTACAATTCTGACCACTGTCCCTTTATCAGGTTATAACTCTGGAACACTTCAACGGATCCCAGTGAATCTGACATTGTTTTCTCGTGACATATTGTACTTCATGACAATGGTAAAAATTCTTTGATAGTACCTGCGTTTATTTGTGAGAAAAACGGAAATTTGGCGAAAATTATGAAAATTTCGCAATTTTCCAACTTTGAATTTTTATGCAATTAAATCACAGAGAAATGTCACACAAAATACTTAATAAGTAACATTTCCCACATGTCTACTTTACATCAGCACAATTTTGGAACCAAATTTTTTTTTTGTTAGGGAGTTATAAGGGTGAAAAGTTGACCAGCAATTTCTCATTTCTACAACACCATTTTTTTTTAGGGACCACATCTCATTTGAAGTCATTTTGAGGGGTCTATATGATAGAAAATACCCAAGTGTGACACCATTCTAAAAACTACACCCCTCAAGGTGCTCAAAACCACATTCAAGAAGTTTATTAACCCTTCTGGTGCTTCACAGCAATTTTTTGAATGTTTAAATAAAAATGAACATTTAACTTTTTTTCACAAAAAATTTAATTCAGCTCCAACTTGTTTTATTTTACCAAGGATAACAGGAGAAAATGGACCCCAAACATTGTTGAACAATTTGTCCTGAGTACGCCAATACCCCACATGTGGGGGTAAACCACTGTTTGGGCGCATGGCACAGCTCGGAAGCGAAGGAGCGCCATTTGACTTTTCAATGCAAAATTGACTGGAATTGAGATGGGACGCCATGTTTCGTTTGGAGAGCCCCTGATGTGCTAAACATTGAAACCCCCCACAAGTGACACCATTTTGGAAAGTAGACCCCCTAAGGAACTTATCTAGAGGTGTTGTGAGCTCTTTGACCCACCAAGTGCTTCACAGAAGTTTATAATGTAGAACCGTAAAAATAAAAAATCATATTTTTTCACAAAAATTATCTTTTCGCCCCCTATTTTTTATTTTTCCAAGGGTAAGAGAAGAAATTGGACCCCAAAAGTTGTTGTACAATTTGTCCTGAGTACGCTGATATCCCATATGTGGGGGTAAACCACTGTTTGGGCGGATGGGAGAGCTCGGAAAGGAAGGAGCGCCGTTTGACTTTTCAATGCAAAATTGACAGGAATTGAGATGAGACACCATGTTGCGTTTGCAGAGCCCCTAATGTACCTAAATAGTAGAAACCCCTCACAAGTGACACCATTTTGGAAAGTAGACCCCCGAAGGAACTTATCTAGATGTGTGGTGAGCGCTTTGACCCACCAAGGGCTTCACAGAAGTTTATAATGGAGAGCCGTAAAAATAAAACAAAATTTTTTTCCCACAAAAATTATTTTTTAGCCCCCAGTTTTGTATTTTCCCGAGGGTAACAGGAGAAATTGGACCCCAAAATTTGTTGTCCAATTTGTCCTGAGTGCGCTGATACCCCATATGTGGGGGGAAACCACTGTTTGGGCGCATGGGAGGGCTCGGAAGGGAAGGAGCTCCATTTGGAATGCAGACTTAGATGGAATGGTCTGCAGGTGTCACTGTCACATCCGCTGCTCATACTTACCCGGCTTCTTCCTTCCCTCGGCGCACTCGCGATCCTGTCCCTCGCCGCTCTGCCTCCTCCTTCGCCGGCTCTCGGCGTCCAGTCTCTCTACGCATGCGCGGTCGCGTCTCCTCCGTCGCTGAGCCTTCTGGGAGGTCACGACCCGATGGCTCCGCCCCAACATGGCAGCGCCCATCGGCTATTTCTTCCCGGCGTCTTTCCAGGCAAGACGCCTTTGCTTTGTAGGTGCACTGTCTGCTGTCAGTGTCCCTATGCCCTAGGCTCCCCTGTATCAGTATCTTTTCCCAGCCTACTTCTCGCTTTGTCTCAGTGTTGTTCCGTGTTCCTGCTGTGTCCTGCCAAGTTCCGTGTTTCTGTTGTGTCCTGCCAAGTTCCGTGTTCCTGCTGTGTCCTGCCAAGTTCCGTGTTCCTGCTGTGTCCTGCCAAGTTCCGTGTTCCTGCTGTGTCCTGCCGAGTTCCGTGTTCCTGCTGTGTCCTGCCAAGTTCCCTGTTCCTGTTGTGTCCTGCCAAGTTCCGTGTTCCTGCTGTGTCCTGCCAAGTTCCGTGTTCCTGCTGTGTCCTGCCAAGTTCCGTGTTCCTGCTGTGTCCTGCCAAGTTCCGTGTACCTGCCGTCTCCTGCCAAGTCCTGTGTTCCTGCCGTGTCCTGCATCGTCTCGTGTTCCTGTCATTATCAGTTAAGTCCAGTTTTCCTATTATTCCCCGCCATTCCAATAGCTCTGTGGTCTCCTTCTTAATCTTGGGTCGTCCCTTTGGCTCTAGCTGTTGTGTCTCCATTCCCCCGAGGTCCTGCTCCTAACACTCCCTGTATAGGGGGTGATTCCATCTGGTCCGCTCGACCCCGGGGGCTCTAGAGTCACGACCCAGAGGGTCCACTCTCGGATTTCTGTCCGAATCCCTACAGTCACATTGCATTTGCAGAGCCCCTAATGTACCTAAACAGTAGAAACCCCCCACAAGTGACACCATTTTGGAAACTAGACCCCCTAAGGAACTCATCTAGATGTGTTGTGAGAGCTATGAACCCCCAAGTGTGGCACTACAGTTTGTAACGCAGAGCCGTGAAAATTAAAAAAAAAATCTTTCCCCCAAAAATTATTTTTTAGCCCCCAGTTTTGTATTTTCCCAAGGGTAACAGGAGAAATTGGACCCCAACAGTTGTTGTCCTATTTGTCCTGAGTACGCTGATACCCAAAAGTTGGGGTAAACCCCTGTTTGGGCACACGGGCGAGCTCGGAAGGGAAGAAGCACTGTTTTACTTTTTCAATGCAGAATTGGCTGGCATTGAGATCGGACACCATGTCGCTTTTGGAGAGCCCCTGATGTGCCTAAACAGTGGAAACCCCCCAATTATAACTGAAACCCTAATCCAAACACTCTCCTAACCCTAATTCCAACGGTAACCCTAACCACACCTCTAACCCTGACACACCCCTAACCCTAATCCCAACCCTATTCCCAACTGTAAATGTAATCTAAACCCTAACTGTAACTTTAGCCCCAACCCAAACTGTAACCCTAGCCCTAACCCTAGCCCTAACCCTAGCCCTAACCCTAGCCCTAACACTAACCCTAACCCTAGCCCTATGTTGTGAATTCTGTGGCAGAGCTCCCTCCTGTGGTCACAAGTGGTACTTCGGCTGATTCTCTCTGGGATCTTCCGTTTGTGGAGGAAAGTGGTACTGCAGCTTCTGAGTTTCCTTCCTCAGGTGATCTGGTGAGCTCGTTAGCTTCTTCTCTACTTAACTCCACCTGATGCTTTGATCCATGCTTCCTGTCAATGTTCCAGTGTTGGACTGGTTTTTTCCCTGGATCATTCCTGTGGCCTGCTGCTCTGCAAAGCTAAGTTTTGCTTTTGTTATTTTGTTGCTATTTTTCAGTCCAGCTTGCTTTATTGGTGTTTTTCTCGCCTGCTGGAAGCTCTGAGACGCAGAGGGACGACCTCCGTACCGTTAGTCGGTGCGGAGGGTCTTTTTGTCCCCTCTGCGTGGTTATTTATAGGTTTTTGTGCTGACCGCAAAGTTATCTTCCCTATCCTCGTTCTATTCAGCTAGTCGGGCCTCTCTTTGCTAAATCTGTTTCATCTCTATGTTTGTGTTTTCATCTTACTCACAGTCATTATATGTGGGGGGCTGCCTTTTCCTTTGGGGAATTTCTCTGAGGCAAGGTAGGCTTATTTTTCTATCTTCAGGCCTAGCTAGTTTCTCAGGCTGTGACGAGGCGCCTAGGTTCTGGTCAGGAGCGCTCCACGGCTACCTTTAGTGTGGTTGGATAGGATCAGGGATTGCGGTCTGCAGAGTTCCCACGTCTCAGAGCTCGTTCTATTATTTTGGGTGTTTGTCAGACCACTGTATGTGTTCTGACCGCTATGTCCATTGTGGTACTGAATTGCCTTCATATCAGTTTTCATAACACCCTAACCCTAGTACTAACCCTAGCCCTAACCCTAACCCTAGCCCTAACCCTAGCCCTAACCCTAGCCCTAACCCTAACCCTAGCCCTAACCCTAGCCCTAACCCTAACCCTAGTCCTAACCCTTGCCCTAACCCTAACCCTAGCCCTAATGGGAAAATGGAAATAAATACATTTTTTTAATTTTTCTCTAACTAAGGGGGTGATGAAGGGGGGTTTGATTTACTTTTATAGTGGGTTTTTTAGCGGATTTTTAGGATTGGCAGCCGTCACACACTGAAAGACGCATTTTATTGCCAAAAATATTTTTTCCGATACCACATTTTGAGAGCTATAATTTTTCCATATTTTGGTCCACAGAGTCATGTGAGGTCTTGTTTTTTGCGGGACGAGTTGACGTTTTTATTGGGAAAATTTTCGGGCACGTGACATTTTTTGATCGCTTTTTATTCCGATTTTTGTGAGACAGAATGACCAAAAACCAGCTATTCATGAATTTCTTTTGGGGGAGGCGTTTATACCGTTCCGCGTTTGGTAAAATTGATAAAGCAGTTTTATTCTTCGGGTCAGTACGATTACAGCGCCACCTCATTTATATCATTTTTTTATGTTTTGGCGCTTTTATACGATAAAAACTATTTTATAGAAAAAATAATTATTTTGGCATCGCTTTATTCTGAGGACTATAACTTTTTTATTTTTTTGCTGATGATGCTGTATGGCAGCTCGTTTTTTGCGGGACAAGATGACACTTTCAGTGGTTTCATGGTTATTTATATCTGTCCTTTTGATCGCGTGTTATTCCACTTTTTGTTCGGCGGTATGATAATAAAGCGTCGTTTTTTGCCTCGTTTTTTTTTTTTTCTTACGGTGTTTACTGAAGGGGTTAACTAGTGGGCCAGTTTTATAGGTCGGGCCGTTATGGACGCGGCGATGTGTACTTTTATTGTTTTTTTTTATTTATTTAAATAAATGTATTTATGGGAATAATTTATTTTTTTTTTTCATTATTTAGGAATATTTTTTTTTTTTTTTACACATTTGGAAAAATTTTTTTTAACTTTTTTACTTTGTCCCATGGGGGGACATCACAGATCGATGATCTGACAGTTTGCACAGCACTCTGTCAGATCACCGATCTGATAGCAGTGCAGGCTGCTTCACAGTGCCTGCTCTGAGCAGGCTCTGTGAAGCCACCTCCCTCCCTGCAGGACCCGGATCCGCGGCCATCTTGGATCCGGGCCTGGAGCAGGCAGGGAGGGAGGTAAGACCCTCACAGCAACGCGATCACAGTACTAATCTTAGGTTGTCAATCAATTCTGCAATGTCCTTGGCATTATTGTAAACCTGCAAGTTTGGTCACTCTGTATAGCTTATTCTAGTTCAGGAACGTATTTGATCCAAATGCTATTTTCACTTATATCTTTAAGGTTCTTGATCTCCTTTTGTCTTTTCATTGTAAGGATTTGTTACTTACTTGACAATGTAAAAAAAGCATATGAACCAGGTAAGCAATAAGGCTAAGTACACATTAGCGTATCTGTGTGCAGCGTATCACCTGCATGCTCATATGTATGCCAAAAAGCATGCAAACGCATGGTTATGCTGCGATTTTTATCCGCATTAGCATACGCATGATGGCAAAAAAACTGTGCGCTGTGTGTGCATGCACTTGTATTATTATTATTATTATTATTAATATTATTATTATTATTTATTGTTATAGCGCCATTTATTCCATGGCGCTTTACATGTAAGGCGGGGTATACATAATAAAAACAAGTACAATAATCTTAAACAATACAATTCATAACTGGTACAGGAGGAGAGAGGACCCTGCCCGCGAAGGCTCACAATCTACAAGGGATGGGTGAGAATACAGTAGGCGAGGGTAGAGCTGGTCATGCAGAGGTTTGGTCGATTGGTGGTTACTACAGGTTATAGGCTTGTCTGAAGAGGTAGGTCTTCAGGTTCTTTTTGAAGGTTTCCATGGTAGGTGAGAGTCTGATATGTTGGGGTAGAGGGTTCCAGAGTAGGGGTGATACGCGAGAGAAATCTTGTATACGATTGTGGGAAGAGGAGATAAGAGGGGAGTAGAGAAGGAGGTCTTGTGAGGATCGGAGGTTGCATGTAGGTAAGTACTGGGAGACGAAGTCACAGATGTATGGAGGAGACAGGTTGTGGATGGCTTTGTACGTCATGGTTAAAGTTTTGTACTGGAGCCTCTGGGCAATGGGGAGCCAGTGAAGGGATTGACAGAGGGTGGAAGCTGGGGAATAGTGGGGGGGCAGATGGATTAGTCGGGCAGCAAAGTTTAGAATAGATTGGAGGGGTGCGAGAGTGTTAGAGGGGAGGCAACATAGCAGGAGCTTGAAGTAGTCAAGGCGAGAGACGATGAGGGCATGGACTAGGGTTTTTGCAGATTCTTGGTTGAGGAATGAACGGATCCGTGAAATATTTTTGAGTTGAAGTCGTCAGGAAGTGGAAAGGGCTTGGATATGTGGTTTGAAGGAGAGATCAGCATCAAGGATTACCCAGAGGCAGCAAGGTTGTGGGACTGGGGAGAGTGGGCAGCCATTTACTGTAATGGATAGATTCACTGGGGGGCTCACGTGAGATGGGGGAAAGATGATGAATTCTGTTTTGTCCATGTTAAGTTTCAGAAATCTAGCGGAGAAGAAGGATGAAATAGTGGACAGACATTGAGGGATTCTGGTTAGTAGGGAGGTGATATCTGGTCCAGAGATGTAGATCTGTTTGTCATCAGCATAAAGATGATACTGAAAGCCATGAGATTCTATGAGCTGTCCCAGGCCAAAGGTGTAAATGGAAGAGCAGGGGCCCTAGGACTGAACCTTGTGGGACTCTGACAGATAGGGGGCGAGATGAGGAGGTGGTGTGTGAGTGGGAGACTCTGAATGTCCGTTCTGTTAGGTATGATGAGATCCAGGATAGGGCCAAGTCTGTGATGCCAAGGGATGAGAAGGTCTGTAATAATAGGGAATGGTCTACTGTGTCAAAGGCAGCCGACAAGTTCAGGAGGAGGAGGACAGAGTAGTGTCATTTGCTCTTGGTGGTTAATAGGTCATTGGTGACCTTAGTTAGGGCAGTTTCTGTGGAGTGGTGTGACCCGAAGCCTGATTGTAAGCGGTCGAAAAGGGAGCAGGAAGATAGATGGGAGGACAGTTCAAGATGGACGTGTTGTTCCAGTAGTTTTGAGGCATAGGGGAGAAGTGATATAGGGCAATAGCTAGATACAGAGGATGGGTCAAGAGAGGGCTTTTTGAGGATAGGTGTGATTGAGAAATGTTTAAAGCTTGAGGGGAAAACACCAGTTGTTAGTGATAGGTTGAAGAGATAGGTTAGATTTGGGATGAAGACTGTGGTGAGGTTTGGGATGAAGTGGGAAGGGATCGGGTCAAGTGCACAGGTGGTGAGATGCGATCTTGAGAGTAGAGTGGAGAGTCGATCTTCTGTAATAGTGGAGAAGTTGGTTTTGTAGGTGGAGGGCTGGGTAGTTGGGAGGAAGGGCTCTGGGGGTTGTAGGTTTGTTTAGCTGTGGCAAATGTGGTCTTGAAAGTAGTGAGGGACTGTTTGAATGCAATAAAGTGTTCGTTGGAGTTGGATCTTTTCCATCTCCGCTCTACAGCCATGGAAGCTCGCCTCAGTTCTTTGGTCAGGCTGGTGGGCCAGGGCTGTCTGTTGATTTTGCGAGCTTTGGTATGTGTGAGAGGGGCAAGAATTCCAAAGCTGCAGCTATTGTGGTGTTATATAGAGCGGCAACGCCATCCGCATTGTGTAGGGAACTTATGTCTGTGAGAGTGAGGAGGGATTCATAGAGTGAATGTAGATCAAGGTGTTTAATATTTTTGTGAGGGTGTGCAAGTTTGTGGGGTGGGGATTGTAGACAAGGAGTGGAGAGGGAAGAGAATGTGAGTAGATTGTGGTCAGAAAGAGGAAGAGGTGAGTTAGAGAGGTTAGATAGGGAGCAGAAGCGGGTGAAGATGAGGTCCAATGTGTGACCATTTTTGTGAGTGGCTGCAGAAGACTATTGAGTGAGGCCGATGGAGGAAGTGAGAGATAGAAGTTTAGTGGCAGCTGAGAGGGAAGTGTCAATGGGAATGTTGAAGTCGCCCATGATGATAGTGGGGATATCCGCAGAAAGGAAATAAAGTAGCCAGGTGGTGAAGTGGTCAAAGAAGGTGGTGGCTGGCCCTGGGGGGGCGGTAAATGACAGCCAGTTGGAGGTTGGTGGGGGCATAGATGCGCACAGAGTGCACCTCAAAGGAAGGGAGAGTAACAGAGGGTGGCAGTGGGATTGGGGTGAAGGAGCAGTTATCTGACAGGAGAAAACCAACTCCTCCACCATGCTTGCTGTTGGGGCAGGGTGTGTGAGAAAGGTGGAAGCCACCATAGGAAAGTGCAGCAGGAGAGGCTGTGTCAGAAGGGGTGAGCTGTTGTGAATTCTGTGGCTGAATTCACTCCTGTGGTCACAAGTGGTACTGCAGCTTCTGAGCTTCCTCCCTCAGGTGTTCTGGTGAGCTCGTTAACTGCTTCATTACTTAACTCCGCCTGATGCTGCTATCCTTGCTCCTTGTCAATGTTTCAGTGTTGGATCTGAGCTTCTCCTGATTGTTCCTGTGACCTGCTGCTCTGTATAGCTAAGTGCTTTTTGCTTTTTTGTTGCCTTTTTTCTGTCCAGCTTGTCTTTTGTTTTGCTGGAAGCTCTGAGACGCAAAGGGTGTACCGCCGTGCCGTTAGTTCGGCACGGTGTGTTTTTTTTTGCCCCCTTTGCGTGGTTTTGCTTTAGGGTTTTTTGTAGACTGCAAAGTTCGCTTTACTGTCCTCGCTCTGTCCTAGAATATCGGGCCCCACTTTGCTGAATCTATTTCATCCCTACGTTTTGTCTTTTCATCTTACTCACAGTCATTATATGTGGGGGGCTGCCTTTTCCTTTGGGGAATTTCTCTGGGGCAAGTCAGGCCTATTTTTCTATCTTCAGGCTAGCTAGTTTCTTAGGCTGTGCCGAGTTGCCTAGGTAGTTGTTAGGCGCAATCCACAGCCGCTTTTAGTTGTGTTTAGGATAGGATCAGGTGTGCAGTCTACAGAGTTTCCACGTCTCAGAGCTCGTTCTTGTATTTTTGGGTATTTGTCAGATCACTGTGTGCGCTCTGATCGCTAAGCACACTGTGTTTCTGGATTGCCTTCATAACACCTGTCATTAGCAAACATAACAGTACAAGGAGCCTGACTAATGATTCTCAATAGAGGGAAAGAAAAAGTTCTGACATCATTTTTTTTTTTTTTTTCTGCTCTGTGTTCACTTTTTTTTTTTTTCTTCTAGACATTTGGGTGATTCTGGACACAGGTGTGGACATGGATATTCAGGGTCTGTGCTCTTCAATGGATAATCTCGTTATAAATGTACAAAAAATTCAAGATACTATTGATCAGAAATCTATGTTAGAACCAAGAATTCCTATTCCTGATTTGTTTTTTGGAGATAGAACTAAGTTTCTAAGTTTCAAAAATAATTGTAAGCTATTTCTGGCCTTGAAACCTCATTCTTCTGGTAATCCTATTCAACAGGTTTTGATTATTATTTCTTTTTTGCGCGGCGACCCTCAAGACTGGGCATTTTCTCTTGCGCCAGGAGACCCTGCATTGAGTAGTGTCGATGCGTTTTTCCTGGCGCTCGGATTGCTGTACGATGAGCCTAATTCAGTGGATCAGGCTGAGAAAAATTTGCTGGCTTTGTGCCAGGGTCAGGATGATATAGAAGTATATTGTCAGAAATTTAGGAAGTGGTCAGTACTCACTCAGTGGAATGAACCTGCGCTGGCAGCTTTGTTCAGAAAGGGTCTCTCTGAGGCTCTTAAGGATGTCATGGTGGGATTTCCTATGCCTGCTGGTTTGAATGAGTCTTTGTGTTTGGCCATTCAGATCGGTCGACGCTTGCGCGAGCGTAAATCTGTGCACCATTTGGCGGTACTGCCTGAGGTTAAACCTGAGCCTATGCAGTGCGATAGGACTATGACTAGAGTTGAACGGCAGGAATACAGACGTCTGAATGGTCTGTGTTTCTACTGTGGTGATTCCACTCATGCTATTTCTGATTGTCCTAAGCGCACTAAGCGGTCCGCTAGGTCTGCCGTCATTGGTACAGTACAGTCCAAATTCCTTCTGTCCATTACCTTGATATGCTCTTTGTCGTCATTTTCTGTCATGGCGTTTGTGGATTCGGGCGCTGCCCTGAATCTGATGGATTTGGATTATGCTAAACCAGGGATTCAAGCTTCAGGAGGCTAATTTGCATATTCCAGGTGCCTTCTGGGAGAAGCGAAGTCTCCCTAAGCTAGAAGATCGTTGGGTACAGCCGGGACCAGCTGCTTCGAAAGCATCACCAAACCAGGGATTCAAGCTTCAGGAGGCTAATTTGGATATTCCAGGTGCCTTCTGGGAGAAGCGAAGTCTCCCTAAGCTAGAAGATCGTTGGGTACAGCCGGGACCAGCTGCTTCGAAAGCATCACCAAACCAGGGATTCAAGCTTCAGGAGGCTAATTTGCATATTCCAGGTGCCTTCTGGGAGAAGCGAAGTCTCCCTAAGCTAGAAGATCGTTGTGTACAGCCGGGACCAGCTGCTTCGAAAGCATCACCAAACCAGGGATTCAAGCTTCAGGAGGCTAATTTGCATATTCCAGGTGCCTTCTGGGAGAAGCGAAGTCTCCCTAAGCTAGAAGATCGTTGGGTACAGCCGGGACCAGCTGCTTCGAAAGCATCACCAAACCAGGGATTCAAGCTTCAGGAGGCTAATTTGCATATTCCAGGTGCCTTCTGGGAGAAGCGAAGTCTCCCTAAGCTAGAAGATCGTTGGGTACAGCCGGGACCAGCTGCTTCGAAAGCATCACCAAACCAGGGATTCAAGCTTCAGGAGGCTAATTTGCATATTCCAGGTGCCTTCTGGGAGAAGCGAAGTCTCCCTAAGCTAGAAGATCGTTGGGTACAGCCGGGACCAGCTGCTTCGAAAGCATCACCAAACCAGGGATTCAAGCTTCAGGAGGCTAATTTGCATATTCCAGGTGCCTTCTGGGAGAAGCGAAGTCTCCCTAAGCTAGAAGATCGTTGGGTACAGCCGGGACCAGCTGCTTCGAAAGCATCACCAAACCAGGGATTCAAGCTTCAGGAGGCTAATTTGCATATTCCAGGTGCCTTCTGGGAGAAGCGAAGTCTCCCTAAGCTAGAAGATCGTTGGGTACAGCCGGGACCAGCTGCTTCGAAAGCATCACCAAACCAGGGATTCAAGCTTCAGGAGGCTAATTTGCATATTCCAGGTGCCTTCTGGGAGAAGCGAAGTCTCCCTAAGCTAGAAGATCGTTGGGTACAGCCGGGACCAGCTGCTTCGAAAGCATCACCAAACCGCGTGCCTGTAGGACATTATTGCAAGAGAGCTTGGCTGAGTAGATTACACAAGAAGGAAAACACACAGCAAGTCAGCAGGATCTAGGAGCAACATGGCAGATGTGACAACCTACATGGTGAGCTGCAGCATGTGCTACATGTTCACAGATCGACCAGAAGAAGAATCCAATTTCACCTGTCAGAAGTGTAGACTAGTGGCCCTTTTAGAAGAAAAGGTGCGGGGTCTGGAAGAAAGAATAGCAACTTTGAAACTCATCAAAGAGAATGAAGACTTTCTAGACAGAACAGAAGCATCTCTACTGGTCACAGAAGGTGCAAAAAGTGTCAGAGAACCTCCAAAAGCAGATGAGTGGAAGCATGTGACCAAAAGAAGCAAGAAGACCATGGAGAAATCACCAACCACACAACTGAAGAACCGATATCAAATCTTTGTAGAGGATGAAGATGGCACACCTAAGAATGAAGCAATACCAGCAAGCAAAAAAAAAAAGGGCACACAGCAACAAGTGACAGCAAAAAGTACAGCCAAGAAGCAACGAAGAGTGGTGGTGGTGGGAGACTCACTACTGAGAGGCACCGAAGCAGCCATCTGCAGACCGGACATAACTGCAAGAGAAGTATGCTGCCTTCCAGGTGCGATGATCAAGGATGTGACCGATAGGATACCAAAGCTCTTCAGCTCCAAGGACGTCCACCCATTTCTTCTGATACATGTTGGCACCAATGACACGGCAAGGAAGGACCTACCGACAATCTGCAAGGACTTTGAAGAGTTGGGGAAGAAAGTAAAGGAACTGGATGCACAGGTAGTTTTTTCTTCTATCCTTCCAGTAGTCGGGCATGGCACCAGGAGATGGAACAGGATCCTTGATGCAAACAACTGGCTAAGACGATGGTGCAGACAACAAGGATTTGGATTCCTGGACCACGGTGTGAATTACTGGTATGATGGACTCCTCGCCAGAGACTGACTACACCTCAACAAACCTGGGAAACACACATTCGCCAGAAGACTCGCTACACTCATCAGGAGGGCGTTAAACTAGAAGAAGAGGGGACGGGAAGAAAAACATTAGACTCGAACAAAGACGACCCAGGAAAACATACTCAGAAGGGAGGTAAGAACATTTCTAAAACAATCCAAAGTGAGGAGATTGGAACAAAACAAAATCCTCTAAACTGCATGCTCACAAACGCCAGAAGCCTGACAAACAAGATGGAAGAACTAGAAGCAGAAATATCTACAGGTAACTTTGACATAGTGGGAATAACCGAGACATGGTTAGATGAAAGCTATGACTGGGCAGTTAACTTACAGGGTTACAGTCTGTTTAGAAAGGATCGTAAAAATCGGAGAGGAGGAGGGGTTTGTCTTTATGTAAAGTCTTGTCTAAAGTCCACTTTAAGGGAGGATATTAGCGAAGGGAATGAGGATGTCGAGTCCATATGGGTTGAAATTCATGGAGGGAAAAATGGTAACAAAATTCTCATTGGGGTCTGTTACAAACCCCCAAATATAACAGAAAGCATGGAAAGTCTACTTCTAAAGCAGATAGATGAAGCTGCAACCCATAATGAGGTCCTGGTTATGGGGGACTTTAACTACCCGGATATTAACTGGGAAACAGAAACCTGTGAAACCCATAAAGGCAACAGGTTTCTGCTAATAACCAAGAAAAATTATCTTTCACAATTGGTGCAGAATCCAACCAGAGGAGCAGCACTTTTAGACCTAATACTATCTAATAGACCTGACAGAATAACAAATCTGCAGGTGGTTGGGCATTTAGGAAATAGCGACCACAATATTGTGCAGTTTCACCTGTCTTTCACTAGGGGGACTTGTCAGGGAGTCACAAAAACATTGAACTTTAGGAAGGCAAAGTTTGAACAGCTTAGAGATGCCCTTAATCTGGTAGACTGGGACAATATCCTCAGAAATGAGAATACAGATAATAAATGGGAAATGTTTAAGAACATCCTAAATAGGCAGTGTAAGCGGTTTATACCTTGTGGGAATAAAAGGACTAGAAATAGGAAAAACCCAATGTGGCTAAACAAAGAAGTAAGACAGGCAATTAACAGTAAAAAGAAAGCATTTGCACTACTAAAGCAGGATGGCACCATTGAAGCTCTAAAAAACTATAGGGAGAAAAATACTTTATCTAAAAAACTAATTAAAGCTGCCAAAAAGGAAACAGAGAAGTACATTGCTAAGGAGAGTAAAACTAATCCCAAACTGTTCTTCAACTATATCAATAGTAAAAGAATAAAAACTGAAAATGTAGGCCCCTTAAAAAATAGTGAGGAAAGAATGGTTGTAGATGACGAGGAAAAAGCTAACATATTAAACACCTTCTTCTCCACGGTATTCACGGTGGAAAATGAAATGCTAGGTGAAATCCCAAGAAACAATGAAAACCCTATATTAAGGGTCACCAATCTAACCCAAGAAGAGGTGCGAAACCGGCTAAATAAGATTAAAATAGATAAATCTCCGGGTCCGGATGGCATACACCCACGAGTACTAAGAGAACTAAGTAATGTAATAGATAAACCATTATTTCTAATTTTTAGTGACTCTATAGCGACAGGGTCTGTTCCGCAGGACTGGCGCATAGCAAATGTGGTGCCAATATTCAAAAAGGGCTCTAAAAGTGAACCTGGAAATTATAGGCCAGTAAGTCTAACCTCTATTGTTGGTAAAATATTTGAAGGGTTTCTGAGGGATGTTATTCTGGATTATCTCAATGAGAATAACTGTTTAACTCCATATCAGCATGGGTTTATGAGAAATCGCTCCTGTCAAACCAATCTAATCAGTTTTTATGAAGAGGTAAGCTATAGGCTGGACCACGGTGAGTCATTGGACGTGGTATATCTCGATTTTTCCAAAGCGTTTGATACCGTGCCGCACAAGAGGTTGGTACACAAAATGAGAATGCTTGGTCTGGGGGAAAATGTGTGTAAATGGGTTAGTAACTGGCTTAGTGATAGAAAGCAGAGGGTGGTTATAAATGGTATAGTCTCTAACTGGGTCGCTGTGACCAGTGGGGTACCGCAGGGGTCAGTATTGGGACCTGTTCTCTTCAACATATTCATTAATGATCTGGTAGAAGGTTTACACAGTAAAATATCGATATTTGCAGATGATACAAAACTATGTAAAGCAGTTAATACAAGAGAAGATAGTATTCTGCTACAGATGGATCTGGATAAGTTGGAAACTTGGGCTGAAAGGTGGCAGATGAGGTTTAACAATGATAAATGTAAGGTTATACACATGGGAAGAGGGAATCAATATCACCATTACACACTGAACGGGAAACCACTGGGTAAATCTGACAGGGAGAAGGACTTGGGGATCCTAGTTAATGATAAACTTACCTGGAGCAGCCAGTGCCAGGCAGCAGCTGCCAAGGCAAACAGGATCATGGGGTGCATTAAAAGAGGTCTGGATACACATGATGAGAGCATTATACTGCCTCTGTACAAATCCCTAGTTAGACCGCACATGGAGTACTGTGTCCAGTTTTGGGCACCGGTGCTCAGGAAGGATATAATGGAACTAGAGAGAGTACAAAGGAGGGCAACAAAATTAATAAAGGGGATGGGAGAACTACAATACCCAGATAGATTAGCGAAATTAGGATTATTTAGTCTAGAAAAAAGACGACTGAGGGGCGATCTAATAACCATGTATAAGTATATAAGGGGACAATACAAATATCTCGCTGAGGATCTGTTTATACCAAGGAAGGTGACGGGCACAAGGGGGCATTCTTTGCGTCTGGAGGAGAGAAGGTTTTTCCACCAACATAGAAGAGGATTCTTTACTGTTAGGGCAGTGAGAATCTGGAATTGCTTGCCTGAGGAGGTGGTGATGGCGAACTCAGTCGAGGGGTTCAAGAGAGGCCTGGATGTCTTCCTGGAGCAGAACAATATTGTATCATACAATTATTAGGTTCTGTAGAAGGACGTAGATCTGGGTATTATGATGGAATATAGGCTGAACTGGATGGACAAATGTCTTTTTTCGGCCTTACTAACTATGTTACTATGTTACTATGTTACTATGTTACTATGTAAACGTTGTGGGTTTTCCTTGGAGCCTTTGCGGTGTCCTATTCCATTGAGAGGAATTGATGCTACACCTTTGGCCAAGAATAAACCTCAATACTGGGCCCAGCTGACCATGTGCATGGCTCCTGCACATCAGGAAGTTATTCGCTTTCTGGTGTTGCATAATCTGCATGATGTGGTCGTGTTGGGGTTGCCATGGCTACAAACCCATAATCCAGTATTGGATTGGAATTCCATGTCGGTATCCAGCTGGGGTTGTCAGGGGGTACATGGTGATGTTCCATTTTTGTCGATTTCGTCATCCACCCCTTCTGAGGTCCCAGAGTTCTTGTCTGATTATCAGGATGTATTTGAAGAGCCCAAGTCCGATGCTCTACCTCCGCATAGGGATTGTGATTGTGCTATCAATTTGATTCCTGGTAGTAAATTCCCTAAAGGTCGATTATTTAATTTATCCGTGCCCGAACACGCCGCTATGCGCAGTTATGTGAAGGAATCCCTGGAGAAGGGACATATTCGCCCATCGTCATCACCACTGGGAGCAGGGTTCTTCTTTGTAGCCAAGAAGGATGGTTCGCTGAGACCGTGTATTGATTACCGCCTTCTTAATAAGATCACTGTTAAATTTCAGTATCCCTTGCCATTGTTATCTGACTTGTTTGCTCGGATTAAGGGGGCTAGTTGGTTCACTAAGATAGATCTTCGTGGTGCGTATAATCTGGTGAGAATCAGGCAAGGAGATGAATGGAAAACTGCATTCAATACGCCCGAGGGTCATTTTGAGTATCTAGTGATGCCGTTCGGACTTGCCAATGCTCCATCTGTGTTTCAGTCTTTTATGCATGACATCTTCCGTTAGTATCTGGATAAATTCCTGATTGTTTACTTGGATGACATTTTGATCTTCTCAGATGATTGGGAGTCTCATGTGAAGCAGGTCAGAATGGTTTTTCAGGTCCTGCGTGCTAACTCTTTGTTTGTGAAGGGATCAAAGTGTCTCTTCGGTGTGCAGAAGGTTTCATTTTTGGGGTTCATCTTTACCCCTTCTACTATCGAGATGGATCCAGTTAAGGTCCAAGCCATCCAGGATTGGATTCAGCCGACATCTCTGAAAAGTCTGCAAAAGTTCCTGGGCTTTGCTAATTTTTATCGTCGCTTCATCTGTAATTTTTCTAGCATTGCCAAACCATTGACCGATTTGACCAAGAAGAGTGCTGATTTGGTTAATTGGTCTTCTGCTGCTGTGGAAGCTTTTCAGGAGTTGAAGCGTCGTTTTTGTTCTGCCCCTTTGTTGTGTCAGCCAGATGTTTCTCTTCCGTTCCAGGTTGAGGTTGATGCTTCTGAGATTGGAGCAGGGGCGGTTTTGTCACAGAGAGGTTCTGATTGCTCAGTGATGAAACCATGTGCTTTCTTTTCCAGGAAGTTTTCGCCCGCTGAGCGTAATTATGATGTGGGCAATCGAGAGTTGCTGGCCATGAAGTGGGCATTCGAGGAGTGGCGTCATTGGCTTGAAGGAGCTAAGCATCGCGTGGTGGTATTGACTGATCATAAGAACTTGACTTATCTCGAGTCTGCCAAGCGCTTGAATCCTAGACAGGCCCGTTGGTCGTTATTTTTTGCCCGCTTCGACTTTGTGATTTCGTACCTTCCGGGCTCTAAAAATGTGAAGGCGGATGCTCTGTCTAGGAGTTTTGTGCCCGACTCTCCGGGTTTATCTGAGCCAGCGGGTATCCTCAAGGAAGGAGTCATTGTGTCTGCTATCTCCCCTGATTTGCGGCGGGTGCTGCAAAACTTTCAGGCGAATAAACCTGATCGTTGTCCAGCAGAGAAACTGTTCGTCCCTGATAGGTGGACTAATAAACTTATCTCTGAACTTCATTGTTCGGTGTTGGCTGGTCATCCTGGAATCTTTGGTACCAGAGAGTTAGTGGCTAGATCCTTCTGGTGGCCATCTCTGTCACGGGATGTACGTACTTTTGTGCAGTCCTGTGGGATTTGTGCTAGGGCTAAGCCCTGCTGTTCTCGTGCCAGTGGGTTGCTTTTGCCCTTGCCGGTCCCAAAGAGGCCTTGGACACATATTTCGATGGATTTCATTTCTGACCTTCCCGTTTCTCAAAAGATGTCAGTCATTTGGGTGGTCTGTGATCGCTTTTCTAAAATGGTCCATCTGGTGCCCTTGGCTAAATTGCCTTCCTCCTCTGATTTGGTACCTTTGTTCTTTCAGCATGTGGTTCGGTTGCATGGCATTCCTGAGAATATTGTTTCTGACAGAGGTTCCCAGTTTGTTTCAAGGTTTTGGCGAGCCTTTTGTGGTAGGATGGGCATTGACCTATCCTTTTCCTCGGCTTTCCATCCTCAGACTAATGGCCAGACCGAACGAACCAATCAGACCTTGGAAACATATCTGAGATGTTTTGTTTCTGCAGACCAGGATGATTGGGTGTCCTTTTTGCCGTTGGCTGAGTTCGCCCTTAATAATCGGGCCAGCTCGGCTACCTTGGTTTCTCCATTTTTTTGCAATTCTGGGTTCCATCCTCGTTTCTCTTCAGGACAGGTTGAGTCTTCGGACGGTCCTGGTGTGGATTCTGTGGTGGATAGGTTGCAGCAGATCTGGACTCAGGTAGTGGACAATTTGATCTTGTCCCAGGAGAAAGCTCAACTTTTCGCTAATCGCAGACGCCGTGTGGGTCCCCGACTTCGTGTTGGGGATCTGGTTTGGTTATCTTCTCGTCATATTCCTATGAATGTTTCCTCTCCTAAATTTAAACCTCGTTTTATTGGTCCGTATAGGATTTCTGAGGTTCTCAATCCTGTGTCTTTTCGTTTGACCCTCCCAGACTCCTTTTCCATACATAATGTATTCCATAGGTCGTTGTTGCGGAGATACGTGGCACCTATGGTTCCATCTGTTGAGCCTCCTGCCCCGGTTTTGGTGGAGGGGGAATTGGAGTATATTGTGGAGAAGATTTTGGATTCTCGTGTTTCTAGACGGAAACTCCAGTATCTGGTTAAATGGAAGGGTTATGCTCAGGAAGATAATTCCTGGGTTTTTGCCTCTGATGTTCATGCTTCCGATCTTGTTCGTGCCTTTCATGCGGCTCATCCTGGTCGGCCGGGGGGCTCTGGTGAGGGTTCGGTGACCCCTCCTCAAGGGGGGGGTACTGTTGTGAATTCTGTGGCTGAATTCACTCCTGTGGTCACAAGTGGTACTGCAGCTTCTGAGCTTCCTCCCTCAGGTGTTCTGGTGAGCTCGTTAACTGCTTCATTACTTAACTCCGCCTGATGCTGCTATCCTTGCTCCTTGTCAATGTTTCAGTGTTGGATCTGAGCTTCTCCTGATTGTTCCTGTGACCTGCTGCTCTGTATAGCTAAGTGCTTTTTGCTTTTTTGTTGCCTTTTTTCTGTCCAGCTTGTCTTTTGTTTTGCTGGAAGCTCTGAGATGCAAAGGGTGTACCGCCGTGCTGTTAGTTCGGCACGGTGTGTTTTTTTTTGCCCCCTTTGCGTGGTTTTGCTTTAGGGTTTTTTGTAGACTGCAAAGTTCGCTTTACTGTCCTCGCTCTGTCCTAGAATATCGGGCCCCACTTTGCTGAATCTATTTCATCCCTACGTTTTGTCTTTTCATCTTACTCACAGTCATTATATGTGGGGGGCTGCCTTTTCCTTTGGGGAATTTCTCTGGGGCAAGTCAGGCCTATTTTTCTATCTTCAGGCTAGCTAGTTTCTTAGGCTGTGCCGAGTTACCTAGGTAGTTGTTAGGCGCAATCCACAGCCGCTTTTAGTTGTGTTTAGGATAGGATCAGGTGTGCAGTCTACAGAGTTTCCACGTCTCAGAGCTCGTTCTTGTATTTTTGGGTATTTGTCAGATCACTGTGTGCGCTCTGATCGCTAAGCACACTGTGTTTCTGGATTGCCTTCATAACACCTGTCATTAGCAAACATAACAGTGAGCCAGGTTTTGGTGATGGCGAGGAAGGAAAGTTTGTAAGTAACAAAAAGATCGTGGATGTAGGAAAGCTTGTTGCAGACAGAGCGAGCATTCCACAGAGCTCCTGTTAGTGGGACTGGGGAAGTGGGGGCTGAGTATAAGGTTAGAGAGGTTACAGAAATTTGTGATAGAGCATGTATGGGAGGTAGAACTGACTGTGGGGATGTGGTGAGGAGGACCAGGATTTGGAGAGATATCACCAGCAGTGAGAAGGAGCAGAGAAAGTGTTAGCAAGTGGGAGCAGGAGAGGCATGAGGTGGCTGTCTGTGCTTGGAGACAGAGGATTTTATGTTAAGGAACAGTTCTGACGAGGAGGTGAGATGGATGGGGAGGATTGAAGAGGAGATGAACAGTTCTTTACTAGGAGTAGGGATTAGGGGAGTTTGCAGAAAGTGAAGAATTATAGGGTGAAAGTGAAAACAAACAGAAACATTGTTTACAGTGACTGTGCCCAGTTCCCTTCAGTTCCCTTCTGGTTCAATTCTGGTTTTAATTCTAAATTAATCTTCACACTTCTAGGACACACTTATAGGGATCACACAGCAGACTAAAGTCATTGCAGACTTCTACTATGCAATATATGTACAACTAAGTGCATTCAGGTGTGAAGCAGAGGAGTGGTCTCTGCTCATCTTGGTCAGAGAATTAAGGGTGGACCAGATGCATACAATCAAGCCAGAGTAAACAAGGTCATAAATAACACAGGGTAAGCTGGGGTTAGCTGAAAGGCATACAATTAGAATGCTAGGATCAGAGAAAAGTCTGTGTGGAAAGTTGGGTGATGTTCTATGTGCACTTCATAGACAGACAAGGCAGGAGAGCAGGCTGGAGAGCTGGGTGCATGAACATACCATGAGAATGCTAGGAGCAGAGGAAAGTCTGTGTGGAAAGTTGGGTGATGTACTATGTGCACTTCATAGACAGACAAGGCAGGAGAGCAGGCTGGAGATCTAGGTGCATGAACATACCTGTAGGTATTATTATTATTATTATTATAGGAAGAATAGACATGCTGGTTAGAGTGCGATGTTGGCAGATAGCAGGGCACAGTCTGTATACATCCTTCTGGTTTTAATTCTAAATTAATCTTCACACTTTCAGGACACACTTATAGGAATCACACAGCAGACCACCTATCTGATGTACACCAATTTTTCTGGCTTGAATTAGTACTCCATACAGTGAACATGCTTAGGTGACAAAGATGGCAGAATCTCGCGAGAATCCTGAGGGAGGGACTGGTGGAATATCAGAGCCAGACCACATTGGCACAACAGCAGAGATGGCAGTAGCATGTGGTCCGGAAATGGCTGCTTCCCTAGAACCACCAACGCCCTAACCCAGGGTGCAGTATTCACTGCTGGGGTTCTTGTGGACTGCAGACGGGAGAGCAACTAGTGAGTGGACTGCGGCACAAAAGTTGGTCAGACGAGAAAAAGAGGCAAGCCAGGACCAGGGCTGGAGAAATGCTAGCAAGGTACCGACAGTTGGCATCCCGGGGGGAGGTCGTTATGTACAACCGGCAGGGGAGATAGGGGTTCATAGAAGAGTTTGGGACCAGTCATCACATCTCATTCAACCAGCGAGCAGTAGAGACAGAACACAATCCTTGGTATTTTATACCTCCTATGTGGGAGCAGGTGATGATGAAGGTGACTCAGGGGACTGTTGCCCATTTCTACATGTCGGGGGCTTTGCAACCAGGCAACCCCCACATGTACTTATGCTGGCTAGCAGATGTAAATCATTCAGCTGCGGCAATAAAAACTAAAACTCTGAGCACTAAAAAATACTCGGAGGACACCCGAGCGTGCTCGGGAAATCTCGAGTAATGAGTATATTCGCTCATCACTAATCCTTACAGTTTAACGTGCTTTGTGTAAAATTACGGTAAAAATAAAAAAACAACGCTTGGCTTGGTACAGTTCTCAAAATATTTTTGTTATAAAAATTGACTATTGTCATATATACTGTAGAAACTGCTTTGTGTGAAATTACATTGGTTTGAAATATAAACCAAAAGTGGCTTGCTACAGGTGTACACATTTGGTTGTTCAAAAATTGTCTATTACCATCAAGATTTTTTGCTTTTATTTATTTTTTTACACCAAAGATATCGTCTCACAGTTTTCTTTTACTTACCAATCTTTTCAGTAAAATATGTTTTATTTCTTACAGACTGTATAGTTAACATTTTTTAAATAACTTAGAAAAATAAGGTGAGTTAGTTGACTTGTATCATGTAGAGTGTAACGCTAACGTCCTGACTGGTTGGCGCGAGCGTGGGGTGTGTGGCCCCACTGTGCCGCAAACCAGACTTCCCTGGAAGGGGCATGACTAAGCAGCTCCTTGGTGTTCACTGGAGCCTCTGAAAGTGAGGTCAGGCTTGTTAGCTGCCAGGTATCACTCCAGGGTGGAGTCTGGCTGTGGCTGCTGATCCCACTGGAGAATGGAGCACTGACATAGTTACATAGTTACATAGTTATTAAGGTTGAAGGAAGACTATAAGTCCATCTAGTTCAACCCATAGCCTAACCTAACATGCCCTAACATGTTGATCCAGAGGAAGGCAAAAAAAACCCATGTGGCAAAGAGTAAACTCCACATTGGGGAAAAAAATTCCTTCCCGACTCCACATAAGGCAATCAGACTAGTTCCCTGGATCAACGCCCTATCAAGGAATCTAGTGTATGTACCCTGTAACATTATACTTTTCCAGAAATGTATCCAGTCCCCTCTTAAATTTAAGTAATGAATCACTCATTACAACATCATACGGCAGAGAGTTCCATAGTCTCACTGCTCTTACAGTAAAGAATCCGCGTCTGTTATTATGCTTAAACCTTTTTTCCTCCAAACACAGAGGATGCCCCCTTGTCCCTGTTTCAGGTCTATGATTAAAAAGATCATCAGAAAGGTCTTTGTACTGTCCCCTCATATATTTATACATTAAAATAAGATCACCCCTTAGTCTTCGTTTTTCCAAACTAAATAGCCCCAAGTGTAATAACCTATCTTGGTATTGCAAGATAATAACCTTGGTCACTCTTCTCTGCACCCGCTCTAGTTCAGCTATGTCTTTCTTATACACCGGAGACCAGAACTGTGCACAGTATTCTAAGTGTGGTCGAACTAGTGACTTGTATAGAGGTAAAATTATGTTCTCCTCATGAGCATCTATGCCTCTTTTAATGCATCCCATTATTTTATTTGCCTTTGTAGCAGCTGCCTGACACTGGCCACTGAATATGAGTTTGTCATCCACCCATACACCTGTTATGTTTGCTAATGACAGGTGTTATGAAGGCAATCCGAAAAACACAGTGTGCTTAGCGATCAGAGCGCACACAGTGATCTGACAAATACCCAAAAATACAAGAACGAGCTCTGAGACGTGGAAACTCTGTAGACTGCACACCTGATCCTATCCTAAACACAACTAAAAGCGGCTGTGGATTGCGCCTAACAACTACCTAGGCAACTCGGCACAGCCTAAGAAACTAGCTAGCCTGAAGATAGAAAAATAGGCCTGACTTGCCCCAGAGAAATTCCCCAAAGGAAAAGGCAGCCCCCCACATATAATGACGGTGAGTAAGATGAAAAGACAAAACGTAGGGATGAAATAGATTCAGCAAAGTGGGGCCCGATATTCTAGGACAGAGCGAGGACAGTAAAGCGAACTTTGCAGTCTACAAAAAACCCTAAAGCAAAACCACGCAAAGGGGGCAAAAAAAACCCACCGTGCCGAACTAACGGCACGGCGGTACACCCTTTGCGTCTCAGAGCTTCCAGCAAAACAAAAGACAAGCTGGACAGAAAAAAAGCAACAAAAAAGCAAAAAGCACTTAGCTATACAGAGCAGCAGGTCACAGGAACAATCAGGAGAAGCTCAGATCCAACACTGAAACATTGACAAGGAGCAAGGATAGCAGCATCAGGCGGAGTTAAGTAATGAAGCAGTTAACAAGCTCACCAGAACACCTGAGGGAGGAAGCTCAGAAGCTGCAGTACCACTTGTGACCACAGGAGTGAATTCAGCCACAGAATTCACAACAGTACCCCCCCCTTGAGGAGGGGTCACCGAACCCTCACCAGAGCCCCCAGGCCGACCAGGATGAGCCGCATGAAAGGCACGAACAAGATCGGAAGCATGAACATCAGAGGCAAAAACCCAGGAATTATCTTCCTGAGCATAACCCTTCCATTTAACCAGATACTGGAGTTTCCGTCTAGAAACACGAGAATCCAAAATCTTCTCCACAATATACTCCAATTCCCCCTCCACCAAAACCGGGGCAGGAGGCTCAACAGATGGAACCATAGGTGCCACGTATCTCCGCAACAACGACCTATGGAATACATTATGTATGGAAAAGGAGTCTGGGAGGGTCAAACGAAAAGACACAGGATTGAGAACCTCAGAAATCCTATACGGACCAATAAAACGAGGTTTAAATTTAGGAGAGGAAACCTTCATAGGAATATGACGAGAAGATAACCAAACCAGATCCCCAACACGAAGTCGGGGACCCACACGGCGTCTGCGATTAGCGAAAAGTTGAGCTTTCTCCTGGGACAAGATCAAATTGTCCACTACCTGAGTCCAGATCTGCTGCAACCTATCCACCACAGAATCCACACCAGGACAGTCCGAAGACTCAACCTGTACTGAAGAGAAACGAGGATGGAACCCAGAATTGCAAAAAAATGGAGAAACCAAGGTAGCCGAGCTGGCCCGATTATTAAGGGCGAACTCAGCCAACGGCAAAAAGGACACCCAATCATCCTGGTCTGCAGAAACAAAACATCTCAGATATGTCTCCAAGGTCTGATTGGTTCGTTCGGTCTGGCCATTAGTCTGAGGATGGAAAGCCGAGGAAAAGGATAGGTCAATGCCCATCCTACCACAAAAGGCTCGCCAAAACCTTGAAACAAACTGGGAACCTCTGTCAGAAACAATATTCTCAGGAATGCCATGCAACCGAACCACATGCTGAAAGAACAAAGGTACCAAATCAGAGGAGGAAGGCAATTTAGCCAAGGGCACCAGATGGACCATTTTAGAAAAGCGATCACAGACCACCCAAATGACTGACATCTTTTGAGAAACGGGAAGGTCAGAAATGAAATCCATCGAAATATGTGTCCAAGGCCTCTTTGGGACCGGCAAGGGCAAAAGCAACCCACTGGCACGAGAACAGCAGGGCTTAGCCCTAGCACAAATCCCACAGGACTGCACAAAAGTACGTACATCCCGTGACAGAGATGGCCACCAGAAGGATCTAGCCACTAACTCTCTGGTACCAAAGATTCCAGGATGACCAGCCAACACCGAACAATGAAGTTCAGAGATAAGTTTATTAGTCCACCTATCAGGGACGAACAGTTTCTCTGCTGGACAACGATCAGGTTTATTCGCCTGAAATTTTTGCAGCACCCGCCGCAAATCAGGGGAGATGGCAGACACAATGACTCCTTCCTTGAGGATACCCGCTGGCTCAGATAAACCCGGAGAGTCGGGCACAAAACTCCTAGACAGAGCATCCGCCTTCACATTTTTAGAGCCCGGAAGGTACGAAATCACAAAGTCGAAGCGGGCAAAAAATAACGACCAACGGGCCTGTCTAGGACTCAAGCGCTTGGCAGACTCGAGATAAGTCAAGTTCTTATGATCAGTCAATACCACCACGCGATGCTTAGCTCCTTCAAGCCAATGACGCCACTCCTCGAATGTCCACTTCATGGCCAGCAACTCTCGATTGCCCACATCATAATTACGCTCAGCGGGCGAAAACTTCCTGGAAAAGAAAGCACATGGTTTCATCACTGAGCAATCAGAACCTCTCTGTGACAAAACCGCCCCTGCTCCAATCTCAGAAGCATCAACCTCGACCTGGAACGGAAGAGAAACATCTGGCTGACACAACACAGGGGCAGAACAAAAACGACGCTTCAACTCCTGAAAAGCTTTCACAGCAGCAGAAGACCAATTAACCAAATCAGCACCCTTCTTGGTCAAATCGGTCAATGGTTTGGCAATGCTAGAAAAATTACAGATGAAGCGATGATAAAAATTAGCAAAGCCCAGGAACTTTTGCAGACTTTTCAGAGATGTCGGCTGAATCCAATCCTGGATGGCTTGGACCTTAACTGGATCCATCTCGATAGTAGAAGGGGTAAAGATGAACCCCAAAAATGAAACTTTCTGCACACCGAAGAGACACTTTGATCCCTTCACAAACAAAGAGTTAGCACGCAGGACCTGAAAAACCATTCTGACCTGCTTCACATGAGACTCCCAATCATCTGAGAAGATCAAAATGTCATCCAAGTAAACAATCAGGAATTTATCCAGATACTCACGGAAGATGTCATGCATAAAAGACTGAAACACAGATGGAGCATTGGCAAGTCCGAACGGCATCACTAGATACTCAAAATGACCCTCGGGCGTATTGAATGCAGTTTTCCATTCATCTCCTTGCCTGATTCTCACCAGATTATACGCACCACGAAGATCTATCTTAGTGAACCAACTAGCCCCCTTAATCCGAGCAAACAAGTCAGATAACAATGGCAAGGGACACTGAAATTTAACAGTGATCTTATTAAGAAGACGGTAATCAATACACGGTCTCAGCGAACCATCCTTCTTGGCTACAAAGAAGAACCCTGCTCCCAGTGGTGATGACGATGGGCGAATATGTCCCTTCTCCAGGGATTCCTTCACATAACTGCGCATAGCGGCGTGTTCGGGCACGGATAAATTAAATAATCGACCTTTAGGGAATTTACTACCAGGAATCAAATTGATAGCACAATCACAATCCCTATGCGGAGGTAGAGCATCGGACTTGGGCTCTTCAAATACATCCTGATAATCAGACAAGAACTCTGGGACCTCAGAAGGGGTGGATGACGAAATCGACAAAAATGGAACATCACCATGTACCCCCTGACAACCCCAGCTGGATACCGACATGGAATTCCAATCCAATACTGGATTATGGGTTTGTAGCCATGGCAACCCCAACACGACCACATCATGCAGATTATGCAACACCAGAAAGCGAATAACTTCCTGATGTGCAGGAGCCATGCACATGGTCAGCTGGGCCCAGTATTGAGGTTTATTCTTGGCCAAAGGTGTAGCATCAATTCCTCTCAATGGAATAGGACACCGCAAAGGCTCCAAGAAAAACCCACAACGTTTAGCATAATCCAAATCCATCAGATTCAGGGCAGCGCCCGAATCCACAAACGCCATGACAGAAAACGACGACAAAGAGCATATCAAGGTAATGGACAGAAGGAATTTGGACTGTACAGTACCAATGACGGCAGACCTAGCGGACCGCTTAGTGCGCTTAGGACAATCAGAAATAGCATGAGTGGAATCACCACAGTAGAAACACAGACCATTCAGACGTCTGTATTCCTGCCGTTCAACTCTAGTCATAGTCCTATCGCACTGCATAGGCTCAGGTTTAACCTCAGGCAGTACCGCCAAATGGTGCACAGATTTACGCTCGCGCAAGCGTCGACCGATCTGAATGGCCAAAGACAAAGACTCATTCAAACCAGCAGGCATAGGAAATCCCACCATGACATCCTTAAGAGCCTCAGAGAGACCCTTTCTGAACAAAGCTGCCAGCGCAGATTCATTCCACTGAGTGAGTACTGACCATTTCCTAAATTTCTGACAATATACTTCTATATCATCCTGACCCTGGCACAAAGCCAGCAAATTTTTCTCAGCCTGATCCACTGAATTAGGCTCATCGTACAGCAATCCGAGCGCCAGGAAAAACGCATCGACACTACTCAATGCAGGGTCTCCTGGCGCAAGAGAAAATGCCCAGTCTTGAGGGTCACCGCGCAAAAAAGAAATAATAATCAAAACCTGTTGAATAGGATTACCAGAATAATGAGGTTTCAAGGCCAGAAATAGCTTACAATTATTTTTGAAACTTAGAAACTTAGTTCTATCTCCAAAAAACAAATCAGGAATAGGAATTCTTGGTTCTAACATAGATTTCTGATCAATAGTATCTTGAATTTTTTGTACATTTATAACGAGATTATCCATTGAAGAGCACAGACCCTGAATATCCATGTCCACACCTGTGTCCAGAATCACCCAAATGTCTAGGGGAAAAAAAAAAAAAGTGAACACAGAGCAGAGAAAAAAAAAAAAAATGATGTCAGAACTTTTTCTTTCCCTCTATTGAGAAGCATTAGTTAGGCTCCTTGTACTGTTATGTTTGCTAATGACAGGTGTTATGAAGGCAATCCAGAAACACAGTGTGCTTAGCGATCAGAGCGCACACAGTGATCTGACAAATACCCAAAAATACAAGAACGAGCTCTGAGACGTGGAAACTCTGTAGACTGCACACCTGATCCTATCCTAAACACAACTAAAAGCGGCTGTGGATTGCGCCTAACAACTACCTAGGCAACTCGGCACAGCCTAAGAAACTAGCTAGCCTGAAGATAGAAAAATAGGCCTGACTTGCCCCAGAGAAATTCCCCAAAGGAAAAGGCAGCCCCCCACATATAATGACTGTGAGTAAGATGAAAAGACAAAACGTAGGGATGAAATAGATTCAGCAAAGTGGGGCCCGATATTCTAGGACAGAGCGAGGACAGTAAAGCGAACTTTGCAGTCTACAAAAAACCCTAAAGCAAAACCACGCAAAGGGGGCAAAAAAAAACCACCGTGCCGAACTAACGGCACGGCGGTACACCCTTTGCGTCTCAGAGCTTCCAGCAAAACAAAAGACAAGCTGGACAGAAAAAAAGCAACAAAAAAGCAAAAAGCACTTAGCTATACAGAGCAGCAGGTCACAGGAACAATCAGGAGAAGCTCAGATCCAACACTGAAACATTGACAAGGAGCAAGGATAGCAGCATCAGGCGGAGTTAAGTAATGAAGCAGTTAACGAGCTCACCAGAACACCTGAGGGAGGAAGCTCAGAAGCTGCAGTACCAGTTGTGACCACAGGAGTGAATTCAGCCACAGAATTCACAACATACACCCAGGTCATTTTCATTGACGGTTTTGCCCAGAGTTTTAGAATTAAGCACATAATTATACATCTTATTACTTCTACCCAAGTGCATGACCTTACATTTATCCCCATTAAAGCTCATTTGCCATTTATCAGCCCAAGCTTCTAGTTTACATAAATCATCCTGTAATATAAAATTGTCCTCCTCTGTATTAATTACCCTGCAGAGTTTAGTGTCATTTGCAAATATTGAAATTCTACTCTGAATGCCCCCTACAAGGTCATTAATAAATATGTTAAAAAGAAGAGGGCCCGATACTGACCCCTGTGGTACCCCACTGCTAACCGCTACCCAGCCCGAGTGTGCTCCATTAATAACCACCCTTTGTTTCCTATCCCTGAGCCAGCTCTCAACCCACTTGCACATATTTTCCCCTATCCCCATTATTCTCATTTTATGTATCAACCTTTTGTGTGGCACTGTATCAAAAGCTTTTGAAAAGTCCATATACACTACATCCACTGGGTTCCCTTGGTCCAATCCGGAACTTACCTCTTCATAGAAACTGATCAAATTAGTCTGACATGAACGGTCCCTAGTAAACCCGTGCTGATACTGGGTCATGAGGTTGTTCCTCTTCAGATACTCCAGTATAGCATCCCTTAGAATTCCCTCCAGGATTTTACCCACAGTAGAGGTTAAGCTTACTGGCCGATAATTTCCGAGTTCAGTTTTTGTCCCCTTTTTGAATATTGGCACCACATTTGCTGTACGCCAGTCCTGTGGTACAGACCCTGTTATTATGGAGTCTCTAAAGATTAAAAATAATGGTCTATCAATGATTGTACTTAATTCCTGCAGTACTCGAGGGTGTATCCCATACGGGCCCGGAGATTTTTCAGTTTTAGTGATTTTTAGACGCCGCCGCACTTCCTGCTGGGTTAAGCCGGTGACTAGAGTTGAGCGACCTTGACCTTTTTAGAGTCGAGCCGGGTTTCGCGAAACCCGACTATCTCAAAAGTCGGGTCGAGTGAAATCGGCCGATTATGACGTAAAGTCGGGATCGACCGAAACACGAAACCCAATGCAAGTCAATGGGGCAGCATAGTCGGCAGTGAGTGGGGGCCAGGAAAACACCTAGAGTGCCCATTTTAATGTCAAAACCATCCATTCTTCTTAATGAAGCTTGTCAAGCGTAATTTACCTTATAATAATTGGAAGGCATTTGAAATTGGGGGTCATTTGGCTAAAGTTGTGGTGGGTAGGGCTGGTTCAAGTAATTAGTGGGCCCAGGAAATCTGGACCACGTCACGGCAGTGGAGCAGGGAGAGGTAAGTATTTCAACTTTGCAAGTGCTGTGAACCTGAGCAAGCAGGGGGGGCCCACTCGTTGGCATTGGCACTGGCACAGGGCCCCTCAAAGTACAGCGGTGTGTTTGCACGGCGGGGGCGCCTCCCACCAGCAGCAACACTTTTGCGTACCATGAGAGGCCCTGTGCCAGTGACGTCGCCAACTAGTATTCCTCCCCCCACCTGATGAAGGAACCTGCACTTTCATCTGCACCTTCCTGTTTGTCCCCGTGTAAGGTGGTATGGTATGCGGGAAGGGGGACCTGACTTTCAGCAGGGCCACAATCTTGCAGTGTAGCGTGCACGGGAAATGTTGCGTTATGGGTCAATGTACCAGCAGACTCATCTATCACTGGCTGGGCAATGGGCAGGATGAGGAGGAAACACAGATATAGGCCCAAAGAATAAAGTGGGCTAAATGCAGTTCAAAATTGGTAACACAGGACTAATCAGGGGGCATTGCAGTGGAGGACAACTGGAATGAGAGGCTGACACAGAGAGTAGGCCCAAATCAGTAAGTAGTCGAAATGCAGTTCAAAATTGGCAACAGTAGTAAACAGGCGGCACAGCTTTGTTCAGTGGAGGAGAACAGCAAGGAGTGGCAGACACCGATAGTAGGCCCCAACCCAACTAGTAGGCCAAATTCAGTCTAACATTAACAACTACTTAACGAGCGCCTGAAAACGGAATTTCAGGACAGGAAACCAGGAGAACAGCAAGGAGCGGCAGACACCGATAGTAGGCCCCAAACCAACTAGTACGCCAAATGCAGTTGTTCCGTTTAACCACAATTTAATGAGAGCCTGAAGATAGAAGTTCAGGAAAGGCAACCTGGAGAACACCTTGGAGTGGAACACACCATCTCTCTACACCCCATACCCAATTTGTAGGCCTAATGCAGCGTAGTTTCCAACAACTACTAAACGAGAGCATGATGATCGAAGCATTGGCGAGGAAACCTGGGGAACACCTTGGAGTGGAACACACCATCTCTCTACAGTGGAACACACCATCTCTCTACACCCCATACCCAATTTGTAGGCCTAATGCAGCGTAGTTTCCAACAACTACTAAACGAGAGCCGGAAGATCGAAGCAATGGAGAGGAAACCTGGGGAACACCTTGGAGTGTAACACACCATCTCTCTACACCCCATACCCAATTTGTAGGCCTAATGCAGCGTAGTTTCCAACAACTACTAAACGAGAGCCGGAAGATCGAAGCTCAGGAAAGGCAACCTGGAGAACACCTTGGAGTGGAACACACCATCTCTCTACACCCCATACCCAATTTGTAGGCCCAATGCAGCGTAGTTTCCAACAACTACTAAACGAGAGCCGGAAGATCGAAGCAATGGAGAGGAAACCTGGGGAACACCTTGGAGTGTAACACACCATCTCTCTACACCCCATACCCAATTTGTAGGCCTAATGCAGCGTAGTTTCCAACAACTACTAAACGAGAGCCGGAAGATCGAAGCTCAGGAAAGGCAACCTGGAGAACACCTTGGAGTGGAACACACCATCTCTCTACACCACATACCCAATTTGTAGGCCCAATGCAGCGTAGTTTCCAACAACTACTAAACGAGAGCCGGAAGATCGAAGCAATGGAGAGGAAACCTGGGGAACACCTTGGAGTGTAACACACCATCTCTCTACACCCCCTACCCAATTTGTAGGCCTAATGCAGCGTAGTTTCCAACAACTACTAAACGAGAGTCGGAAGATCGAAGCAATGGAGAGGAAACCTGGGGAACACCTTGGAGTGTAACACACCATCTCTCTACACCCCATACCCAATTTGTAGGCCTAATGCAGCGTAGTTTCCAACAACTACTAAACGAGAGCCGGAAGATCGAAGCTCAGGAAAGGCAACCTGGGGAACACCTTGGAGTGGAACACACCATCTCTCTACACCCCATACCCAATTTGTAGGCCCAATGCAGCGTAGTTTCCAACAACTACTAAACGAGAGCCGGAAGATCGAAGCTCAGGAAAGGCAACCTGGGGAACACCTTGGAGTGTAACAAACCCTCTCTCTACACCACGGAAGGGCTGATTCTTAGGAAGGAAGGCTGTCGGAAAGAAGCAGGGCGCGTCCGAGGGTGATTATATTCTTATTAGGTATATACTCACCCTCGGACGCGCCCTGCTTCTTTATTTGTAATGAATGTTTATTTGCAATGTGGTTTTGACTTACTCTATTTTTTTGGTAAATAATGATTTTATTATTTTCATTGTTTTGCATCTTCTTGGCAATAATATAAAGAAGACGCGACAGGACAACACTCGGTGGATGCCATATCTGTGTTTAAAATTGAAAAAACCTTTCAGTTAACTACTTGCAGGAGAAAGTTATTGTAGCTGGTGGCCATTTTTAGTACTGTACCAGATTTTTGTTGTATGTGTTTGTTTTTAATGTTAAAATGTCTGCATTTGATATCTCTCCAGTATTTTCTTTTTTATAAGCAAAATACTTATTTTTATATTTTCTGATGTTGGTTCCAGGGGTACACGGGCAGCAGTGGTGTGGTCAGTGGAGGCCTAGTGGAAGGAGTGACCGCAGACAGGCATCGAAGGCCTAAAATAATAACACATGGCTGTAGGCAATTTTAAATTGGTTACAGGGGTACACGGGCAGCAGTGGTGTGGTCAATGGAGGCCTAGTGGAAGGAGTGACCGCAGACAGGCATCGAAGGCCTAAAATAATAACACATGGCTGTAGGCAATTTTAAATTGGTTCCAGGGGTACACGGGCAGCAGTGGTGTGGTCAGTGGAGGCCTAGTGGAAGGAGTGACCACAGACAGGCATCGAAGGCCTAAAATAATAACACATGGCTGTAGGCAATTTTAAATTGGTTCCAGGGGTACACGGGCAGCAGTGGTGTGGTCAGTGGAGGCCTAGTGGAAGGAGTGACCGCAGACAGGCATCGAAGGTCTAAAATAATAACACATGGCTGTAGGCAATTTTAAATTGGTTCCAGGGGTACACGGGCAGCAGTGGTGTGGTCAGTGGAGGCCTAGTGGAAGGAGTGACCACAGACAGGCATCGAAGGCCTAAAATAATAACACATGGCTGTAGGCAATTTTAAATTGGTTCCAGGGGTACACGGGCAGCAGTGGTGTGGTCAGTGGAGGCCTAGTGGAAGGAGTGACCGCAGACAGGCATCGAAGGCCTAAAATAATAACACATGGCTGTAGGCAATTTTAAATTGGTTCCAGGGGTACACGGGCAGCAGTGGTGTGGTCAGTGGAGGCCTAGTGGAAGGAGTGACCGCAGACAGGCATCGAAGGCCTAAAATAATAACACATGGCTGTAGGCAATTTTAAATTGGTTCCAGGGGTACACGGGCAGCAGTGGTGTGGTCAGTGGAGGCCTAGTGGAAGGAGTCACCGCAGACAGGCATCGAAGGCCTAAAATAATAACACATGGCTGTAGGCAATTTTAAATTGGTTACAGGGGTACACGGGCAGCAGTGGTGTGGTCAGTGGAGGCCTAGTGGAAGGAGTCACCGCAGACAGGCATCGAAGGCCTAAAATAATAACACATGGCTGTAGGCAATTTTAAATTGGTTACAGGGGTACACGGGCAGCAGTGGTGTGGTCAGTGGAGGCCTAGTGGAAGGAGTGACCACAGACAGGCATCGAAGGCCTAACATAACAAAAATGTCAATACAATGGTATTGTCAGTGGCAGGCATTGAAGGATGTCAGCGCATAGACTAAACATTGGTGGAGCTGTGAGATAATTTTGCAAGTGGTAGAGCACTGTTTGAGCTGGGGTGGGGGGAAACTGTCTTGTGGCCGGCGGTACAGGCCCAGGGCCCCTCATATTACAACGGTGTGTCTGACGTTGGGTGCGCACCACCACCGCCAGAGACACTTTATTGTACTAGGAGGGACCCAGTGGCAGTGCCGTCGACCAAAAGTGGGCTCACCCACCTCTTCAGACAAATTGCACTCTCACGGGTGCTGTCGCCAAGTGTCGATACCACGGCCCCGTGTGGGGAGTTTGGCCATTTAGTGAGGTGTAAACATGTCGTATGCTGGACAATCAGGTGCAGAAAATTACGAGATTGGAAAAGGCATTCAGAATAGTCCACAGGCAAGACCTTTTCATAGGAAAGCTAGGTGTCAGCCGGGCAAGGTGGGGCAAAAGATTTCGAAATCCAGTTGTGGTTCATTTTAATGAAGAAAACACCTATATACATGTCCTATATAAGGGCCATAATACTAGATAATAAACACCTACAAAAAATGGCAACACCAAAAAGAACCATATCATAAAAAGATATAACTTTATTGCTCCTGGACGAAGCATTTCAGTGCGAAACGCGCGTCGGGTGTGGTGGACGCCTGGTTATCCTACACCTGATCTGGTAAATATATGTACATAATGTAACGTTGTTGTCACTAGTTATATGCTATCTTATACTATTCATAGGACCTTTGTCGGCCTTTACTGGTGTACGTTTTTGGTTGTAGCTTTCCATACGTATATAGGCATATTAGACATTAAGGTCTCCTTACTTTGTTCCAAATCTGTTTTTGGATTTATTATGTGACAGGTCAGCTGTGGTTTATACATAGACTTTTATCCAGGCGTTATCTACCTCTTCCTTCTTGTTTATGTGATCCTCACCTGCAGTATATCTTTGTATTTTATATATTTTGTATTTATTTTATGTTCAATAAAGTTATATCTTTTTATGATATGGTTCTTTTTGGTGTTGTCATTTTAATGAAGGTTAGATCATCTACATTTTGGGTAGCCAGACGAGTCCTTTTTTCTGTTAGTATTGAACCTGCAGCACTGAATACTCTTTCTGATAGGACACTAGCTGCCGGGCAAGCAAGCTCCTGCAATGCATATTCTGCCAATTCTGGCCAGGTGTCTAATTTTGATGCCCAGTAATCAAATGGGAATGACGGTTGAGGGAGAACATCGATAAGGGATGAAAAATAGTTTGTAACCATACTGGACAAATGTTGTCTCCTGTCACTTTGAATTGATGCTGCAGTACCTGTCCTGTCTGCGGTCATAGCAAAATCACTCCACAACCTGGTCAGAAAACCCCTCTGGCCAACGCCACTTCTGATTTCTGCCCCTCTAACTCCTCTGGTCTGCTGGCCCCTGCAGCTCGTGTGAGAACGATCACGGGCGCTGTGTGCAGGGAATGCCAGAAGCAAACGGTCAACAAGAGTTGATTGTTTGGTTGCTAATATTAGTTCCAAGTTCTCATGTGGCATTATATTTTGCAATTTGCCTTTATAGCGAGGATCAAGGAGGCAGGCCAACCAGTAATCGTCATCATTCATCATTTTAGTTATGCGTGTGTCCCTTTTGAGGATACGTAAGGCATAATCCGCCATGTGGGCCAAAGTTCCAGTTCTCAAATCTGCGGTTGTGCTTGGTTGAGGGGCAGTTTCAGGCAAATCCACGTCACTTGTGTCCCTCAAAAAACCAGAACCCGGCCTTGCCGCGCCACCAATTTCCAGTGGCCCCGGAAAAGCTTCCTCATTAAAAATATAATCATCCCCATCATCCTCCTCGTCCTCCTGCTCCTCTTCGCCCGCTACCTCTTCCTGTACACTGCCCTGGCCAGACAATGGCTGACTGTCATCAAGGCTTTCCTCTTCCTCAGCTGCAGACGCCTGATCCTTTATGTGCGTCAAACTTTGCATCAGCAGACGCATTAGGGGGATGCTCATGCTTATTATGGCGTTGTCTGCACTAACCAGCCGTGTGCATTCCTCAAAACACTGAAGGACTTGACACATGTCTTGAATCTTCGACCACTGCACACCTGACAACTCCATGTCTGCCATCCTACTGCCTGCCCGTGTATGTGTATCCTCCCACAAAAACATAACAGCCCGCCTCTGTTCACACAGTCTCTGAAGCATGTGCAGTGTTGAGTTCCACCTTGTTGCAACGTCTATGATTAGGCGATGCTGGGGAAGGTTCAAAGAACGCTGATAGGTCTGCATACGGCTGGAGTGTACGGGCGAACGGCGGATATGTGAGCAAAGTCCACGCACTTTGAGGAGCAGGTCGGATAACCCCGGATAACTTTTCAGGAAGCACTGCACCACCAGGTTTAAGGTGTGAGCCAGGCAAGGAATGTGTTTCAGTTGGGAAAGGGAGATGGCAGCCATGAAATTCCTTCCGTTATCACTCACTACCTTGCCTGCCTCAAGATCTACAGTGCCCAGCCACGACTGCGTTTCTTTCTGCAAGAACTCGGACAGAACTTCCGCGGTGTGTCTGTTGTCGCCCAAACACTTCATAGCCAATACAGCCTGCTGACGTTTGCCAGTAGCTGCCCCATAATGGGAGACCTGGTGTGCAACAGTGGCAGCTGCGGATGGAGTGGTTGTGCGACTGCGGTCTGTGGACGAACTCTCGCTTCTGCAGGAGGACGAAGAGGAGGAGGAGGGGGTGCGAACGGCTACAGCCAATTGTTTCCTAGACCGTGGGCTAGGTAGAACTGTCCCAAACTTGCTGTCCCCTGTGGACCCTGCATCCACCACATTTACCCAGTTTGCCGTGATGGACACGTAACGTCCCTGGCCATGCCTATTGGTCCATGCATCTGTTGTCAGGTGCACCTTTGTGCTCACAGATTGCCTGAGTGCATGGACGATGCGCTCTTTAACATGCTGGTGGAGGGCTGGGATGGCTTTTCTGGAAAAAAAGTGTCGACTGGGTAGCTCGTAGCGTGGTACAGCGTAGTCCATCAGGGCTTTGAAAGCTTCGCTTTCAACTAACCGGTAGGGCATCATCTCTAACGAGATTAGTCTAGCTATGTGTGCGTTCAAACCCTGTGTACGCGGATGCGAGGCTAAGTACTTCCTTTTTCTAACCATAGCCTCATGTAGGGTGAGCTGGACAGGAGAGCTGGAGATCGTGGAACTAGCGGGGGTGCCGGTGGACATGGCAGACTGAGAGACGGTGGGAGATGGTATTGTTGCCACCGGTGCCCTAGATGCAGTGTTTCCTACTACGAAACTGGTGATTCCCTGACCCTGACGGCTTTGGCCTGGCAAAGAAACCTGCACAGATACTGCAGGTGGTGCGGAAAATGGTGGCCCTACACTGCCGGAAGGGATGTTGCGTTGCTGACTAGCTTCATTGGCCGAGGGTGCTACAACCTTAAGGGACGTTTGGTAGTTAGTCCAGGCTTGCAAATGCATGGTGGTTAAATGTCTATGCATGCAACTTGTATTGAGACTTTTCAGATTCTGTCCTCTGCTTAAGGTAGTTGAACATTTTTGACAGATGACTTTGCGCTGATCAATTGGATGTTGTTTAAAAAAATGCCAGACTGCACTCTTTCTAGCATCGGATACCTTTTCAGGCATTGCAGACTGAGCTTTAACCGGATGGCCACGCTGTCCTCCAACAGGTTTTAGCTTTGCCACGCGTTTTGGGCAAGATACGGGCCCGGCAGATGGAACCTGTTGCGATGTTGATGCCTGCTGCGGCCCCTCCTCCTCCGCTTCAGAACTGCTGCCGCCTGCACCCTGTTCCCCCAATGGCTGCCAATCGGGGTCAAGAACTGGGTCATCTATTACCTCTTCTTGTAGCTCGTGTGCAACTTCGTCTGTGTCACCGTGTCGGTCGGTGGTATAGCGTTCGTGATGGGGCAACATAGTCTCATCAGGGTCTGATTCTTGATCAGCACCCTGCGAGGGCAATGTTGTGGTCTGAGTCAAAGGACCAGCATAGTAGTCTGGCTGTGGCTGTGCATCAGTGCACTCCATGTCAGATTCAACTTGTAATGGGCATGGACTGTTAACTGCTTCACTTTCTAAGCCAGGGACGGTATGTGTAAAGAGCTCCATGGAGTAACCCGTTGTGTCGCCTGCTGCATTCTTCTCTGTTGTTTTTGCTGAAGAGGACAAGGAAGCGACTTGTCCCTGACCGTGAACATCCACTAACGACGCGCTGCTTTGACATTTACCAGTTTCACGAGAGGAGGCAAAAGAGCTAGAGGCTGAGTCAGCAAGATAAGCCAAAACTTGCTCTTGCTGCTCCGGCTTTAAAAGCGGTTTTCCTACTCCCAGAAAAGGGAGCGTTCGAGGCCTTGTGTAGCCAGACGACGAACCTGGCTCCACAGCTCCAGACTTAGGTGCAATATTTTTTTTCCCACGACCAGCTGATGCTCCACCACTACCACTACCCTCATTACCAGCTGACAATGAACGCCCCCGGCCACGACCTCTTCCACCATACTTCCTCATTGTTTTAAAAACGTAACCAAACTAACGGTATTTGTTGCTGTCACACAAATTACACGGTGAGCTATAACTTCAGTATGATTTAGCTACCCCTTTACAGGTGAGTGAGACCACAACGAAAATCAGGCACAATGTTACACACTCTGTTGTTGGTGGCAACAAATGAGAGAGATGCCACACACGCAGGACTGTCACTGAAGCACAAATGTAAATATTAATCTCCCACTGATTTGATTTTTTTTTTTTTTTTCAGGGAGACTTTAGGAAAAAAAAAAATAGAATAAAATGATTTTTTCAGGAAGAATTTAGAAACCAAAGAAAATAAAATGATTTTTTCAGGGAGAATTTAGAAAACAAATAAAACAAAAAAAGGCTTTCTATGGCCCACTGAGTGAGAGATGACGCACACAGGAGTCAGGAGTGGCACACAAGCCCAGAGGCCAATATTTATCTCCCACTGATTGATGTAGTGATTTTTTCAGGTAGATTTTGGAACCCAAATCAAGCTAAAAAAAATAATAGGCTTTCTATGGCCCACAATTGGAGAGAGAGAGAGAGATGGCACACCCAGGAGTCAAGACTGGCACACAAGCAGAAAGGGCAATATTAATCTCCCACTGATTTGTTTTTTGTTTTTTTTTTCAGGGAGACTTTAGGAAAAAAAAAATAGAATAAAATGATTTTTTCAGGAAGAATTTAGAAACCAAAGAAAATAAAATGATTTTTTAAGGGAGAATTTAGAAAACAAATAAAACAAAAAAAGGCTTTCTATGGCCCACTGAGTGAGAGATGACGCACACAGGAGTCAGGAGTGGCACACAAGCCCAGAGGCCAATATTTATCTCCCACTGATTGATGTAGTGATTTTTTCAGGTAGATTTTGGAACCCAAATCAAGCTAAAAAAATAATAGGCTTTCTATGGCCCACAATTGGAGAGAGAGAGAGAGATGGCACACCCAGGAGTCAAGACTGGCACACAAGCAGAAAGGGCAATATTAATCTCCCACTGATTTGTTTTTTTTTTGTTTTTTTTTCAGGGAGACTTTAGGAAAAAAAAAAAAATTGAATAAAATGATTTTTTCAGGAAGAATTTAGAAACCAAATAAAATAAAATGATTTTTTCAGGGAGAATTTAGAAAACAAATAAAACAAAAAAAGGCTTTCTATGGCCCACTGAGTGAGAGATGACGCACACAGGAGTCAGGAGTGGCACACAAGCCCAGAGGCCAATATTTATCTCCCACTGATTGATGTAGTGATTTTTTCAGGTAGATTTTGGAACCCAAATCAAGCTAAAAAAATAATAGGCTTTCTATGGCCCACAATTGGAGAGAGAGAGAGAGATGGCACACCCAGGAGTCAAGACTGGCACACAAGCAGAAAGGGCAATATTAATCTCCCACTGATTTTTTTTTTTTTTTTTTTTTCAGAGAGACTTTAGGAAAAAAAAAATAGAATAAAATGATTTTTTCAGGAAGAATTTAGAAACCAAAGAAAATAAAATGATTTTTTAAGGGAGAATTTAGAAAACAAATAAAACAAAAAAAGGCTTTCTATGGCCCACTGAGTGAGAGATGACGCACACAGGAGTCAGGAGTGGCACACAAGCCCAGAGGCCAATATTTATCTCCCACTGATTGATGTAGTGATTTTTTCAGGTAGATTTTGGAACCCAAATCAAGCTAAAAAAATAATAGGCTTTCTATGGCCCACAATTGGAGAGAGAGAGAGAGATGGCACACCCAGGAGTCAAGACTGGCACACAAGCAGAAAGGGCAATATTAATCTCCCACTGATTTGTTTTTTTTTTTTTTTTCAGGGAGACTTTAGGAAAAAAAAAAAATAGAATAAAATGATTTTTTCAGGAAGAATTTAGAAACCAAATAAAATAAAATGATTTTTTCAGGGAGAATTTAGAAAACAAATAAAACAAAAAAAGGCTTTCTATGGCCCACTGAGTGAGAGATGACGCACACAGGAGTCAGGAGTGGCACACAAGCCCAGAGGCCAATATTTATCTCCCACTGATTGATGTAGTGATTTTTTCAGGTAGATTTTGGAACCCAAATCAAGCTAAAAAAATAAAAGGCTTTCTATGGCCCACTGGAGAGAGAGAGAGAGATGGCACACCCAGGAGTCAAGACTGGCACACAAGCAGAAAGGGCAATATTAATCTCCCACTGATTTGTTTTTTTTTTGGTTTTTTTTTCAGGGAGACTTTAGGAAAAAAAAAAATAGAATAAAATGATTTTTTCAGGAAGAATTTAGAAACCAAATAAAATAAAATGATTTTTTCAGGGAGAATTTAGAAAACAAATAAAACAAAAAAAGGCTTTCTATGGCCCACTGAGTGAGAGATGACGCACACAGGAGTCAGGAGTGGCATACAAGCCCAGAGGCCAATATTTATCTCCCACTGATTGATGTAGTGATTTTTTCAGGTAGATTTTGGAACCCAAATCAAGCTAAAAAAATAATAGGCTTTCTATGGCCCACAATTGGAGAGAGAGAGAGAGAGAGATGGCACACCCAGGAGTCAAGACTGGCACACAAGCAGAAAGGGCAATATTAATCTCCCACTGATTTGTTTTTGTTTTTTTTGTTTTTCAGGGAGACTTTAGGAAAAAAAAAATAGAATAAAATGATTTTTTCAGGAAGAATTTAGAAACCAAAGAAAATAAAATGATTTTTTCAGGGAGAATTTAGAAAACAAATAAAACAAAAAAAGGCTTTCTATGGCCCACTGAGTGAGAGATGACGCACACAGGAGTCAGGAGTGGCACACAAGCCCAGAGGCCAATATTTATCTCCCACTTTTTTTTTTTTGTTCCAGGGAAAATTTATAAACCCAATAAAAAAAATAATAAATAGGCTTTCTATGGCCCACTATCTGAGAGACAGAGAGAGATGGCACGCTTAGGACTGGCACACAAGCCCAAAGGCCAATATTAATCTCCCTTTTTTTTTAAGGGAGAATTTAAAAAACCAAAAAAAAATAAATAAATAGGCTTTCTATGGCCCACTATTTGTGAGAGAGATGGCACGCTCAGGACTGGCACACAAGCCCAGAGGCCAATATTAATCTCCCACTTTTTTTTTTTCCAGGGAAAATTTATAAACCCAATAAAAAAAATAAAAAATAAATAGGCTTTCTATGGCCCACTATCTGAGAGAGAGAGATGGCACGCTTAGGACTGGCACACAAGCCCAAAGGCCAATATTAATTTCCCACTGATTGATTTATTGATTTTTTTCAGGTAGAATTTAGAACCCAAATAAAGCAAAAAAAAAAAAATGGGCTTTCTATGGCCCACTGAGTGAGTGATGATGCACACAGGAGTCAGGAGTGGCACACAAGCCCTGAGGCCAATATTTTTCTCCCACTGATTGATGTAGTGATTTTTTCAGGTAGATTTTGGAACCCAAATCAAGCTAAAAAAATAATAGGCTTTCTATGGCCCACAATTGGAGAGAGAGAGAGAGAGAGATGGCACACCCAGGAGTCAAGACTGGCACACAAGCAGAAAGGGCAATATTAATCTCCCACTGATTTGTTTTTTTTTTTGTTTTTTTTCAGGGAGACTTTAGGAAAAAAAAAAATAGAATAAAATGATTTTTTCAGGAAATAATCTTTATTTTTATATAGCGCTAACAAGAAGAATTTAGAAACCAAAGAAAATAAAATGATTTTTTCAGGGAGAATTTAGAAAACAAATAAAACAAAAAAAGGCTTTCTATGGCCCACTGAGTGAGAGATGACGCACACAGGAGTCAGGAGTGGCACACAAGCCCAGAGGCCAATATTTATCTCCCACTTTTTTTTTTTTGTTCCAGGGAAAATTTATAAACCCAATAAAAAAAATAATAAATAGGCTTTCTATGGCCCACTATCTGAGAGACAGAGAGAGATGGCACGCTTAGGACTGGCACACAAGCCCAAAGGCCAATATTAATCTCCCTTTTTTTTTTAAGGGAGAATTTAACCCTCCGTCACATACAACTGATCTGACAGGCGCTTCTCTTTTACTTTCATTTCTCCTTCCTCACCAGATTGTGAGGAAACCCCCTCCCTCCAGGTAGTCTCCTGTCTCTTGAAGGTCTGTGAAACCTGATATCACAGTTGGATTTCAGAGCTTCAGGGGAGAGGATATAGCTGCACAGATCTCTCAGGCTCATTGTATGTGAATACGTCACATTCAGTAAGGTTGGTATTTTATGTTTTTATTCATCACAATAGTTTATTTAGCTTGTTTTATGAATGTATAGCACAAAATGTGAGGATATTTCATAGAAATAAGGGAGATTTTATAAAAGAAAGTGTGCTGCTCAGGCATATACAGTAGTTCCCTAACATATTCCTTCTCTTGCTTCAGATTATCTGCTGAAATGGAGAGGAAAATGTACAATTTATCCAAACAACTTGATGTTGAGGAAGTAACAAACATGCTGTTAGATGATAGAGACCTCACACTGAATGAGGATTTAGGAGAGGAAAGTGAGATTGATTCTCATGATGAGGTGGAAGAATGTGTCCTGGATTCTGAAACAGAGCAAGATGGTGACAGTGGTGAGGATGAAGAAGTTGGATCATATTATATTGGAAAAGATAAAAATACTAAATGGAACAAGAAGCCATTCCAGAAAAAACGTAGGGAGCCTTTAAACATTATTACTCACCTTCCTGCAGTAATAGGAACTGCACGTAATGCAAAAACTGCAGTTGAATGCTGGAACAGTATATTTATATTTACAGATGACATTCTGGACTCTATTGTCACATATACCAACCAATATATAGACATTATAAAGGACAAGTACATCTGCAACAGAACCATCAAGCCCACAGATGAAATAGAACTGCGTGCTTTTTTTGGATTACTGTACCTTGCAGGAGCTTATAGGGCAAATAGACAAAGTTTGGAGGAACTTTGGGGTAAAGATGGGGATGGAGTTGAAAAATTTAGCCTTGTTATGTCCATAAACAGATTCAAGATTCTAATTCGTTGCCTTCGGTTTGACGACAGAACTACCCGAACCGAACGCAAAACACATGACCGACTTGCTCCAATTCGTAATATATTTCAAAGATTTGTTGTAAACTGTAAACAAAGTTATTACCCTGGAGAGAATCTCACTATTGACGAAATGCTCCCTGGTTTTCGTGGTAGATGTGCCTTTCGTCAATATATTCCATCAAAGCCAAACAAATATGGAATAAAAATGTATGCCCTTGTTGATGCCAGTAAGACCTACACTTACAACCTGGAAGTTTATGCAGGAAAACAACCAGAAGGTCCTTACTGTGTGAGCAACAAACCAATTGATGTTGTAAAAAGACTGGCTGAACCCTTATTTGGATCGGGTCGCAATATTACAGCTGACAATTGGTTTACAAGTTGTGATCTGATTGATTATCTGAAAATTTAGAAGCTGTCATATGTGGGAACTGTAAGAAAAAACAAAAGGGAATTGCCACCACAGTTTGTAAGTGTGAAAGAGAGACAACAGTACAGCAGTATGTTTGCATTCCATAATGGAAAGGCTTTAGTTTCCTATGTACCACATGCCAAAAAAATCGTACTTCTTCTATCAACACTTCATGATGATGCTGCCATCGATCCTGGGACTGGGGCAGAAAAAAAACCGGAGATAATTACATTTTACAATGCCACCAAAGGGGGTGTGGATACAGCAGATCAGATGTGCTCCACTTTCAACGTCAGCAGAAACATCAAACGCTGGCCAATGGTCATATTTTTTGCTATGTTGAATTTGGGTGGTATAAATTCACAAGTAATTTATCTTGAAAACAAGCTTGAACCACTCCGTAGACGATTGTATCTGAAAAAATTGGCCCATGAACTAGTACTTGGAGAGCTACGCAGGAGAAGCGTGAAAACAATCGGTATCCCCTCTCGCCTTCAAGTTCAGCTCAAAAGGTTCCGCCCAGAAGATGATGGTGAAAAGTCACCATCTGCACCACCTCACAAAAGAAGGAGATGCACCACCTGCCAAACGGAAAGCGGAACCAGAAGGCTTTCAAATTATGAATGTCTCAAATGTCATAAAGCAATTTGCCTGACACATGCAAAAATGGTGTGTAATTCTTGCTATTTGCTCTGCAAGTGTGACTTTTCTGGGGAAACCTCAGCATCTACTTCTGATTGAATATGTTTTTAATAGTACTTAAGGTACCTTAAAATTAAGTTTGTGTTCAAAAATTTTCTTTGTACATTTTTTTGAGAGAGTCGAACTGGGGACTATTTGGCGGGAGTTTTGAAAAGTTTGTATTTCATAGTTATTAGTTTTATGTTAAGTAAATGTTTTTTTTTGCAACTGATTATGTGTAGTCTCTTTTATTACATCCCTATGAAGGTCACTGATCACTTTTAGAGCACTGAAATTGCAAACATTAGATATTATAGGTATTTTTCCAGCAGGCGCCTGACAGGCACATTGTATGTGAACTCGTTAGTCCGAATATTGTATGTGACGGAGTTAAAAAACCAAAAAAAAATAAATAAATAGGCTTTCTATGGCCCACTATTTGTGAGAGAGATGGCACGCTCAGGACTGGCACACAAGCCCAGAGGCCAATATTAATCTCCCACTTTTTTTTTTCCAGGGAAAATTTATAAACCCAATAAAAAAAATAAAAAATAAATAGGCTTTCTATGGCCCACTATCTGAGAGAGAGAGATGGCACGCTTAGGACTGGCACACAAGCCCAAAGGCCAATATTAATCTCCCACTGATTGATTTATTGATTTTTTCAGGTAGAATTTAGAACCCAAATAAAGCAAAAAAAAAAAAAAATGGGCTTTCTATGGCCCACTGAGTGAGTGATGATGCACACAGGAGTCAGGAGTGGCACACAAGCCCTGAGGCCAATATTTTTCTCCCACTGATTGATGTAGTGATTTTTTCAGGTAGATTTTAGAACCAAAATCAAGCAAAAAAATAAATAGGCTTTCTATGGCCCACAATTGGAGAGAGAGAGAGAGATGGCACACCCAGGAGTCAAGACTGGCACACAAGCAGAAAGGGCAATATTAATCTCCCACTCATTTGTTTTTTTTTTGTTTGTTTTTCAGGGAGACTTTAGGAAAAAAAAAATAGAATAAAATGATTTTTTCAGGAAGAATTTAGAAACCAAAGAAAATAAAATGATTTTTTCAGGGAGAATTTAGAAAACAAATAAAACAAAAAAAGGCTTTCTATGGCCCACTGAGTGAGAGATGACGCACACAGGAGTCAGGAGTGGCACACAAGCCCAGAGGCCAATATTTATCTCCCACTTTTTTTTTTTTGTTCCAGGGAAAATTTATAAACCCAATAAAAAAAATAATAAATAGGCTTTCTATGGCCCACTATCTGAGAGACAGAGAGAGATGGCACGCTTAGGACTGGCACACAAGCCCAAAGGCCAATATTAATCTCCCTTTTTTTTTTAAGGGAGAATTTAACCCTCCGTCACATACAACTGATCTGACAGGCGCTTCTCTTTTACTTTCATTTCTCCTTCCTCACCAGATTGTGAGGAAACCCCCTCCCTCCAGGTAGTCTCCTGTCTCTTGAAGGTCTGTGAAACCTGATATCACAGTTGGATTTCAGAGCTTCAGGGGAGAGGATATAGCTGCACAGATCTCTCAGGCTCATTGTATGTGAATACGTCACATTCAGTAAGGTTGGTATTTTATGTTTTTATTCATCACAATAGTTTATTTAGCTTGTTTTATGAATGTATAGCACAAAATGTGAGGATATTTCATAGAAATAAGGGAGATTTTATAAAAGAAAGTGTGCTGCTCAGGCATATACAGTAGTTCCCTAACATATTCCTTCTCTTGCTTCAGATTATCTGCTGAAATGGAGAGGAAAATGTACAATTTATCCAAACAACTTGATGTTGAGGAAGTAACAAACATGCTGTTAGATGATAGAGACCTCACACTGAATGAGGATTTAGGAGAGGAAAGTGAGATTGATTCTCATGATGAGGTGGAAGAATGTGTCCTGGATTCTGAAACAGAGCAAGATGGTGACAGTGGTGAGGATGAAGAAGTTGGATCATATTATATTGGAAAAGATAAAAATACTAAATGGAACAAGAAGCCATTCCAGAAAAAACGTAGGGAACCTTTAAACATTATTACTCACCTTCCTGCAGTAATAGGAACTGCACGTAATGCAAAAACTGCAGTTGAATGCTGGAACAGTATATTTATATTTACAGATGACATTCTGGACTCTATTGTCACATATACCAACCAATATATAGACATTATAAAGGACAAGTACATCTGCAACAGAACCATCAAGCCCACAGATGAAATAGAACTGCGTGCTTTTTTTGGATTACTGTACCTTGCAGGAGCTTATAGGGCAAATAGACAAAGTTTGGAGGAACTTTGGGGTAAAGATGGGGATGGAGTTGAAAAATTTAGCCTTGTTATGTCCATAAACAGATTCAAGATTCTAATTCGTTGCCTTCGGTTTGACGACAGAACTACCCGAACCGAACGCAAAACACATGACCGACTTGCTCCAATTCGTAATATATTTCAAAGATTTGTTGTAAACTGTAAACAAAGTTATTACCCTGGAGAGAATCTCACTATTGACGAAATGCTCCCTGGTTTTCGTGGTAGATGTGCCTTTCGTCAATATATTCCATCAAAGCCAAACAAATATGGAATAAAAATGTATGCCCTTGTTGATGCCAGTAAGACCTACACTTACAACCTGGAAGTTTATGCAGGAAAACAACCAGAAGGTCCTTACTGTGTGAGCAACAAACCAATTGATGTTGTAAAAAGACTGGCTGAACCCTTATTTGGATCGGGTCGCAATATTACAGCTGACAATTGGTTTACAAGTTGTGATCTGATTGATTATCTGAAAATTTAGAAGCTGTCATATGTGGGAACTGTAAGAAAAAACAAAAGGGAATTGCCACCACAGTTTGTAAGTGTGAAAGAGAGACAACAGTACAGCAGTATGTTTGCATTCCATAATGGAAAGGCTTTAGTTTCCTATGTACCACATGCCAAAAAAATCGTACTTCTTCTATCAACACTTCATGATGATGCTGCCATCGATCCTGGGACTGGGGCAGAAAAAAAACCGGAGATAATTACATTTTACAATGCCACCAAAGGGGGTGTGGATACAGCAGATCAGATGTGCTCCACTTTCAACGTCAGCAGAAACATCAAACGCTGGCCAATGGTCATATTTTTTGCTATGTTGAATTTGGGTGGTATAAATTCACAAGTAATTTATCTTGAAAACAAGCTTGAACCACTCCGTAGACGATTGTATCTGAAAAAATTGGCCCATGAACTAGTACTTGGAGAGCTACGCAGGAGAAGCGTGAAAACAATCGGTATCCCCTCTCGCCTTCAAGTTCAGCTCAAAAGGTTCCGCCCAGAAGATGATGGTGAAAAGTCACCATCTGCACCACCTCACAAAAGAAGGAGATGCACCACCTGCCAAACGGAAAGCGGAACCAGAAGGCTTTCAAATTATGAATGTCTCAAATGTCATAAAGCAATTTGCCTGACACATGCAAAAATGGTGTGTAATTCTTGCTATTTGCTCTGCAAGTGTGACTTTTCTGGGGAAACCTCAGCATCTACTTCTGATTGAATATGTTTTTAATAGTACTTAAGGTACCTTAAAATTAAGTTTGTGTTCAAAAATTTTCTTTGTACATTTTTTTGAGAGAGTCGAACTGGGGACTATTTGGCGGGAGTTTTGAAAAGTTTGTATTTCATAGTTATTAGTTTTATGTTAAGTAAATGTTTTTTTTTGCAACTGATTATGTGTAGTCTCTTTTATTACATCCCTATGAAGGTCACTGATCACTTTTAGAGCACTGAAATTGCAAACATTAGATATTATAGGTATTTTTCCAGCAGGCGCCTGACAGGCACATTGTATGTGAACTCGTTAGTCCGAATATTGTATGTGACGGAGTTAAAAAACCAAAAAAAAATAAATAAATAGGCTTTCTATGGCCCACTATTTGTGAGAGAGATGGCACGCTCAGGACTGGCACACAAGCCCAGAGGCCAATATTAATCTCCCACTTTTTTTTTTCCAGGGAAAATTTATAAACCCAATAAAAAAAATAAAAAATAAATAGGCTTTCTATGGCCCACTATCTGAGAGAGAGAGATGGCACGCTTAGGACTGGCACACAAGCCCAAAGGCCAATATTAATCTCCCACTGATTGATTTATTGATTTTTTCAGGTAGAATTTAGAACCCAAATAAAGCAAAAAAAAAAAAAAATGGGCTTTCTATGGCCCACTGAGTGAGTGATGATGCACACAGGAGTCAGGAGTGGCACACAAGCCCTGAGGCCAATATTTTTCTCCCACTGATTGATGTAGTGATTTTTTCAGGTAGATTTTAGAACCAAAATCAAGCAAAAAAATAAATAGGCTTTCTATGGCCCACAATTGGAGAGAGAGAGAGAGATGGCACACCCAGGAGTCAAGACTGGCACACAAGCAGAAAGGGCAATATTAATCTCCCACTCATTTGTTTTTTTTTTGTTTGTTTTTCAGGGAGACTTTAGGAAAAAAAAAATAGAATAAAATGATTTTTTCAGGAAGAATTTAGAAACCAAAGAAAATAAAATGATTTTTTCAGGGAGAATTTAGAAAACAAATAAAACAAAAAAAGGCTTTCTATGGCCCACTGAGTGAGAGATGACGCACACAGGAGTCAGGAGTGGCACACAAGCCCAGAGGCCAATATTTATCTCCCACTTTTTTTTTTTTGTTCCAGGGAAAATTTATAAACCCAATAAAAAAAATAATAAATAGGCTTTCTATGGCCCACTATCTGAGAGACAGAGAGAGATGGCACGCTTAGGACTGGCACACAAGCCCAAAGGCCAATATTAATCTCCCTTTTTTTTTTAAGGGAGAATTTATAAAACCAAAAAAAAATAAATAAATAGGCTTTCTATGGCCCACTATTTGTGAGAGAGATGGCACGCTCAGGACTGGCACACAAGCCCAGAGGCCAATATTAATCTCCCACTTTTTTTTTTTTTCCAGGGAAAATTTATAAACCCAATAAAAAAAAAAATAAATAAATAGGCTTTCTATGGCCCACTATCTGAGAGAGAGAGATGGCACGCTTAGGACTGGCACACAAGCCCAAAGGCCAATATTAATCTCCCACTGATTGATTTATTGATTTTTTCAGGTAGAATTTAGAACCCAAATAAAGCAAAAAAAAAAAAAAAATGGGCTTTCTATGGCCCACTGAGTGAGTGATGATGCACACAGGAGTCAGGAGTGGCACACAAGCCCTGAGGCCAATATTTTTCTCCCACTGATTGATGTAGTGATTTTTTCAGGTAGATTTTAGAACCAAAATCAAGCAAAAAAATAAATAGGCTTTCTATGGCCCACAATTGGAGAGAGAGAGAGAGATGGCACACCCAGGAGTCAAGACTGGCACACAAGCAGAAAGGGCAATATTAATCTCCCACTGATTTGTTTTTTTTTGTTTTTTTTTTCAGGGAGACTTTAGGAAAAAAAAAAAAAGAATAAAATGATTTTTTCAGGAAGAATTTAGAAACCAAAGAAAATAAAATGATTTTTTCAGGGAGAATTTAGAAAACAAATAAAACAAAAAAAGGCTTTCTATGGCCCACTGAGTGAGAGATGACGCACACAGGAGTCAGGAGTGGCACACAAGCCCAGAGGCCAATATTTATCTCCCACTGATTGATGTAGTGATTTTTTCAGGTAGATTTTGGAACCCAAATCAAGCTAAAAAAATAATAGGCTTTCTATGGCCCACAATTGGAGAGAGAGAGAGAGAGAGAGATGGCACACCCAGGAGTCAAGACTGGCACACAAGCAGAAAGGGCAATATTAATCTCCCACTCATTTGTTTTTTTTTTGTTTTTTTTCAGGGAGACTTTAGGAAAAAAAAAATAGAATAAAATGATTTTTTCAGGAAGAATTTAGAAACCAAAGAAAATAAAATGATTTTTTCAGGGAGAATTTAGAAAACAAATAAAACAAAAAAAGGCTTTCTATGGCCCACTGAGTGAGAGATGACGCACACAGGAGTCAGGAGTGGCACACAAGCCCAGAGGCCAATATTTATCTCCCACTTTTTTTTTTTTGTTCCAGGGAAAATTTATAAACCCAATAAAAAAAATAATAAATAGGCTTTCTATGGCCCACTATCTGAGAGACAGAGAGAGATGGCACGCTTAGGACTGGCACACAAGCCCAAAGGCCAATATTAATCTCCCTTTTTTTTTTAAGGGAGAATTTAAAAAACCAAAAAAAAATAAATAAATAGGCTTTCTATGGCCCACTATTTGTGAGAGAGATGGCACGCTCAGGACTGGCACACAAGCCCAGAGGCCAATATTAATCTCCCACTTTTTTTTTTCCAGGGAAAATTTATAAACCCAATAAAAAAAATAAAAAATAAATAGGCTTTCTATGGCCCACTATCTGAGAGAGAGAGATGGCACGCTTAGGACTGGCACACAAGCCCAAAGGCCAATATTAATCTCCCACTGATTGATTTATTGATTTTTTCAGGTAGAATTTAGAACCCAAATAAAGCAAAAAAAAAAAAAAAAAGGGCTTTCTATGGCCCACTGAGTGAGTGATGATGCACACAGGAGTCAGGAGTGGCACACAAGCCCTGAGGCCAATATTTTTCTCCCACTGATTGATGTAGTGATTTTTTCAGGTAGATTTTAGAACCAAAATCAAGCAAAAAAATAAATAGGCTTTCTATGGCCCACAATTGGAGAGAGAGAGAGAGATGGCACACCCAGGAGTCAAGACTGGCACACAAGCAGAAAGGGCAATATTAATCTCCCACTGATTTGTTTTTTTTTTGTTTGTTTTTCAGGGAGACCTTAGGAAAAAAAAAATAGAATAAAATGATTTTTTCAGGAAGAATTTAGAAACCAAAGAAAATAAAATGATTTTTTCAGGGAGAATTTAGAAAACAAATAAAACAAAAAAAGGCTTTCTATGGCCCACTGAGTGAGAGATGACGCACACAGGAGTCAGGAGTGGCACACAAGCCCAGAGGCCAATATTTATCTCCCACTTTTTTTTTTTTGTTCCAGGGAAAATTTATAAACCCAATAAAAAAAATAATAAATAGGCTTTCTATGGCCCACTATCTGAGAGACAGAGAGAGATGGCACGCTTAGGACTGGCACACAAGCCCAAAGGCCAATATTAATCTCCCTTTTTTTTTTAACCCTTATCCGGCTGAATAGGTACAATTGTAACTATTCCGTTTTAAAATTGCAATAACTTTTTTTTGAAAAGACGTAGAGGGCTGAAATTTCGTGACATCTCTACATTTTTGGTCCAGAATATATTGGCCAAATTTCAATAAAATATCTCCACCCGCTTCCGAGATAAGGGGTCGAGATCTTTTTGCATCCATAACAAGCTGCATAGGTACAAATGTACCTCATATATTTTGAATGAAGATAATGCAAGGGAAAAAGCATAAATTTTTTTTTAATGATAATGCTATTTAACTATTATAAACAAGTAAAAAACTGTTCATTTACATTATAAAAGAAAATGTAAGAAACTTTTTTTTATTGATTTTCTTTGCAAGTAATGCATGTTGGCTTTGCTACAGAGTGTTCATCGCAAATGGGTTTCACACAAACCACACAAGACTTTCTAGTCTTGCGTTGTTTTCGCCTCAGGTCTCTGCAGACATAGCAACTACCAACAACAGGGGAGGGTCCACGACTACCATGAGGTATTTTGGGGCCAGCTGCTGGCTGCGATGCTACCACAATGCATCGTCCAAGCACCATTTCTACTGCACCTCGAAGAAAATGGTTTCTCATTATCATTTTGTTTGTACTACGATCTTCAATTGCAATCATACACAGCTGATTTGCGAGATCTTTCAGGAACTTTCTTCGTTGATCCTTTGCCCTGAAGCTTGGATTGTGTTCTCTGTAGATGATGTAGGATGCTAACCCACTGACATCAATCATATTGTAGAAAAATGCCAAAGTCCAACGTGATGTTCGTCGTTTCACAGTGTACTCTCCCAACATTTTATCCATAACATCAACGCCACCTTTTGTTATGTTGTAGTATTTTATTATCTCTGGCTTGGCTGCTAGTGTCTCTTCAACTTCTCCCGTCATGTGCATAGATGATAGAAGCACGACTGATTTGTTCTTCTTTGGTACATATGAACAGACTGTTGCATCATGATTGTAGGCAAAATTTGTCGAGTATACAGGCCTTTCTTTGGCAGGCTGCATGTTGTTAGGTAGGAACCTTTTGTTTTTTCTCACTGTACCAACTAGTGTCATGTTCCAGGAGTTCAATACCTTAGCTAGTTCCATGGTTGTAAAGAAGTTATCCGTGGTGACATTTCTTCCAGAGCCTTTATACGAGCTCACTAGGTCCAATACTGTTCGTTCTCCAATGTTTACTTGTCGAGGACCATCAGTTGGTTTCCCAGTGTAGAGCTGACCTTGTAAAGGGTAGGCATTTGATGAGTCACAAGCCCAGAAAATCTTTATGCCATATTTAGCTGGTTTTGAAGGTATATACTGGGTAAATTTAGTATGACCTCTAAATGGAAATAATTGCTCGTCGACGGTGATACAATGATATGGCTTGTAGGCTCTCTCCAGATTACTGTTCAGCATTGTCCAGATGTCCCGTATTGGTGCAGCTTTATCTGTTTGCACACGTTCTGCACGTGTATTTTCATTGTCAAACCTAATAAATCTGAGTATCATCTTGAAGCGGTCACGAGACATGGCTGCACGTATAAGAGGCAGAGCAGCAACATTCCACATTTCCTCCAGATTCTCTTTGTTGGCTCTGTGCACACCAGCAGCAATCAGTATGCCCAAAAATGCATGAAGTTCAGTTTCAGTAAATTGCTTGAATGTTTTTTGTGGTGGCCGTTTGGAAGAATCAGGAAAACGTTGTACCAGTTCGTTGTTGTAAGCATCACAAACTCTCTTGGCCTTTCGATTCGTTTCCCGTAATATGATGTCACACATCTCGGGAGTCATGATGGACTTGAATAGCTCTTTTGCTGTATATAGGTTGCTGATTGCTGCAGGGCCACCTCTTTGTCGTAGGACATTACGAGATTTTGTTTGTGCATTTGGCAGTGGATTACTGCACCATTGAGTTTCATCCTTAGCAGTCCAAATGTCGCCTGCACTTTGAGGCACAGAATCATCCTCAACACTTTCGTCTGATTCGTATTCATTTTCATGCTCTATGACCATTTCTTGTTCAATGTCTGAATCTTCTTCAGTAACATCCACTTGTGGTACATAGTTTTCATCATCAGATGGAACATATGGTTCATCCTCATGCTCAGAATCAGATTCTTCTAGCATTCGCATTATTTCGTCAGACGTAAATCTGTAAATATGAAAAAATGTAAAATAAATAATTTTCCGAAATACTACATTATTGGCTTTTCACAAAATTATACTAACCTGCAAACACGTTTTCTTGGATTATGGCGGAAACTAGATCCAGCATTACTATCACTCATGATGACTTGCTAGATGAATTTTGGCTTCGTATTTTGTGCTGAATATAAATAAAACATCGTAAAACAATATGTAGATACTAATTATTATCCATTTTTCGTATAAAAATTATACCTATAGTGATAAGTTTCATACAAAATATATGTAAGCCAAGTCCAGGCTGAAAGACAATTTGACTGTTCTGTCCCCACATAATGAGAATAAAGGTATAACTGGCTGTTAGATGCTGTGAGACTTTCCTACCTTCGTTTCCAAGAAATTGAAGACTTCACAAGCCTAGAAATGTGTGCTCACAGCAATGAGATGAACAGCAAAATGGCTAATGAGAGGAGGGAGGCAGGAAGACAAGTAGAAGCCACTCCCAGTTTGAATTAACTTAATTGACAGCAACATAAGTGACCAGTAACAACACTGAACAATAGATATCAGCATAACATTTGTAGCTGAATGAACTTTAGTTTCTGAAACCAAGTAAAGTCTTCCCACAGTGGAGGTATATGTGAAGGTACAATTGTACCTATGCAGCCTGTTAAGGTTGTAAAATTATGCAGCCTGACAAGGGTTAAGGGAGAATTTAAAAAACCAAAAAAAAATAAATAAATAGGCTTTCTATGGCCCACTATTTGTGAGAGAGATGGCACGCTCAGGACTGGCACACAAGCCCAGAGGCCAATATTAATCTCCCACTTTTTTTTTTTCCAGGGAAAATTTATAAACCCAATAAAAAAAATAAAAAATAAATAGGCTTTCTATGGCCCACTATCTGAGAGAGAGAGATGGCACGCTTAGGACTGGCACACAAGCCCAAAGGCCAATATTAATCTCCCACTGATTGATTTATTGATTTTTTCAGGTAGAATTTAGAACCCAAATAAAGCAAAAAAAAAAAAAAATGGGCTTTCTATGGCCCACTGAGTGAGTGATGATGCACACAGGAGTCAGGAGTGGCACACAAGCCCTGAGGCCAATATTTTTCTCCCACTGATTGATGTAGTGATTTTTTCAGGTAGATTTTAGAACCAAAATCAAGCAAAAAAATAAATAGGCTTTCTATGGCCCACAATTGGAGAGAGAGAGAGAGATGGCACACCCAGGAGTCAAGACTGGCACACAAGCAGAAAGGGCAATATTAATCTCCCACTGATTTGTTTGTTTTTTGTTTGTTTTTCAGGGAGACTTTAGGAAAAAAAAATAGAATAAAATGATTTTTTCAGGAAGAATTTAGAAACCAAAGAAAATAAAATGATTTTTTCAGGGAGAATTTAGAAAACAAATAAAACAAAAAAAGGCTTTCTATGGCCCACTGAGTGAGAGATGACGCACACAGGAGTCAGGAGTGGCACACAAGCCCAGAGGCCAATATTTATCTCCCACTTTTTTTTTTTTGTTCCAGGGAAAATTTATAAACCCAATAAAAAAAATAATAAATAGGCTTTCTATGGCCCACTATCTGAGAGACAGAGAGAGATGGCACGCTTAGGACTGGCACACAAGCCCAAAGGCCAATATTAATCTTCCTTTTTTTTTTAAGGGAGAATTTATAAAACCAAAAAAAAAAAAATAAATAGGCTTTCTATGGCCCACTATTTGTGAGAGAGATGGCACGCTCAGGACTGGCACACAAGCCCAGAGGCCAATATTAATCTCCCACTTTTTTTTTTTTTCCAGGGAAAATTTATAAACCCAATAAAAAAAAAAATAAATAAATAGGCTTTCTATGGCCCACTATCTGAGAGAGAGAGATGGCACGCTTAGGACTGGCACACAAGCCCAAAGGCCAATATTAATCTCCCACTGATTGATTTATTGATTTTTTCAGGTAGAATTTAGAACCCAAATAAAGCAAAAAAAAAAAAAAAAGGGGCTTTCTATGGCCCACTGAGTGAGTGATGATGCACACAGGAGTCAGGAGTGGCACACAAGCCCTGAGGCCAATATTTTTCTCCCACTGATTGATGTAGTGATTTTTTCAGGTAGATTTTAGAACCAAAATCAAGCAAAAAAATAAATAGGCTTTCTATGGCCCACAATTGGAGAGAGAGAGAGAGATGGCACACCCAGGAGTCAAGACTGGCACACAAGCAAAAAGGGCAATATTAATCTCCCACTGATTTGTTTTTTTTTTTTGTTTTTTTCAGGGAGACTTTAGGAAAAAAAAAAAAAAGAATAAAATGATTTTTTCAGGAAGAATTTAGAAACCAAAGAAAATAAAATGATTTTTTCAGGGAGAATTTAGAAAACAAATAAAACAAAAAAAGGCTTTCTATGGCCCACTGAGTGAGAGATGACGCACACAGGAGTCAGGAGTGGCACACAAGCCCAGAGGCCAATATTTATCTCCCACTGATTGATGTAGTGATTTTTTCAGGTAGATTTTGGAACCCAAATCAAGCTAAAAAAATAATAGGCTTTCTATGGCCCACAATTGGAGAGAGAGAGAGATGGCACACCCAGGAGTCAAGACTGGCACACAAGCAGAAAGGGCAATATTAATCTCCCACTGATTTGTTTTTTTTTTTTTTTTTTCAGGGAGACTTTAGGAAAAAAAAAAATAAAATAAAATGATTTTTTCAGGAAGAATTTAGAAACCAAAGAAAATAAAATGATTTTTTCAGGGAGAATTTAGAAAACAAATAAAACAAAAAAAGGCTTTCTATGGCCCACTGAGTGAGAGATGACGCACACAGGAGTCAGGAGTGGCACACAAGCCCAGAGGCCAATATTTATCTCCCACTTTTTTTTTTTTGTTCCAGGGAAAATTTATAAACCCAATAAAAAAAATAATAAATAGGCTTTCTATGGCCCACTATCTGAGAGACAGAGAGAGATGGCACGCTTAGGACTGGCACACAAGCCCAAAGGCCAATATTAATCTCCCTTTTTTTTTTAAGGGAGAATTTAAAAAACCAAAAAAAAAAAAATAAATAGGCTTTCTATGGCCCACTATTTGTGAGAGAGATGGCACGCTCAGGACTGGCACACAAGCCCAGAGGCCAATATTAATCTCCCACTTTTTTTTTTCCAGGGAAAATTTATAAACCCAATAAAAAAAATAAAAAATAAATAGGCTTTCTATGGCCCACTATCTGAGAGAGAGAGATGGCACGCTTAGGACTGGCACACAAGCCCAAAGGCCAATATTAATCTCCCACTGATTGATTTATTGATTTTTTCAGGTAGAATTTAGAACCCAAATAAAGCAAAAAAAAAAAAAAAAGGGCTTTCTATGGCCCACTGAGTGAGTGATGATGCACACAGGAGTCAGGAGTGGCACACAAGCCCTGAGGCCAATATTTTTCTCCCACTGATTGATGTAATGATTTTTTCAGGTAGATTTTAGAACCAAAATCAAGCAAAAAAATAAATAGGCTTTCTATGGCCCACAATTGGAGAGAGAGAGAGATGGCACACCCAGGAGTCAAGACTGGCACACAAGCAGAAAGGGCAATATTAATCTCCCACTGATTTGTTTTTTTTTTGTTTGTTTTTCAGGGAGACTTTAGGAAAAAAAAAATAGAATAAAATGATTTTTTCAGGAAGAATTTAGAAACCAAAGAAAATAAAATGATTTTTTCAGGGAGAATTTAGAAAACAAATAAAACAAAAAAAGGCTTTCTATGGCCCACTGAGTGAGATATGACGCACACAGGAGTCAGGAGTGGCACACAAGCCCAGAGGCCAATATTTATCTCCCACTTTTTTTTTTTTGTTCCAGGGAAAATTTATAAACCCAATAAAAAAAATAATAAATAGGCTTTCTATGGCCCACTATCTGAGAGACAGAGAGAGATGGCACGCTTAGGACTGGCACACAAGCCCAAAGGCCAATATTAATCTCCCTTTTTTTTTTAAGGGAGAATTTAAAAAACCAAAAAAAAAAAAATAAATAGGCTTTCTATGGCCCACTATTTGTGAGAGAGATGGCACGCTCAGGACTGGCACACAAGCCCAGAGGCCAATATTAATCTCCCACTTTTTTTTTTCCAGGGAAAATTTATAAACCCAATAAAAAAAATAAAAAATAAATAGGCTTTCTATGGCCCACTATCTGAGAGAGAGAGATGGCACGCTTAGGACTGGCACACAAGCCCAAAGGCCAATATTAATCTCCCACTGATTGATTTATTGATTTTTTCAGGTAGAATTTAGAACCCAAATAAAGCAAAAAAAAAAAAAAATGGGCTTTCTATGGCCCACTGAGTGAGTGATGATGCACACAGGAGTCAGGAGTGGCACACAAGCCCTGAGGCCAATATTTTTCTCCCACTGATTGATGTAGTGATTTTTTCAGGTAGATTTTAGAACCAAAATCAAGCAAAAAAATAAATAGGCTTTCTATGGCCCACAATTGGAGAGAGAGAGAGAGATGGCACACCCAGGAGTCAAGACTGGCACACAAGCAGAAAGGGCAATATTAATCTCCCACTGATTTGTTTGTTTTTTGTTTGTTTTTCAGGGAGACTTTAGGAAAAAAAAAAAAAGAATAAAATGATTTTTTCAGGAAGAATTTAGAAACCAAAGAAAATAAAATGATTTTTTCAGGGAGAATTTAGAAAACAAATAAAACAAAAAAAGGCTTTCTATGGCCCACTGAGTGAGAGATGACGCACACAGGAGTCAGGAGTGGCACACAAGCCCAGAGGCCAATATTTATCTCCCACTTTTTTTTTTTTGTTCCAGGGAAAATTTATAAACCCAATAAAAAAAATAATAAATAGGCTTTCTATGGCCCACTATCTGAGAGACAGAGAGAGATGGCACGCTTAGGACTGGCACACAAGCCCAAAGGCCAATATTAATCTCCCTTTTTTTTTTAAGGGAGAATTTATAAAACCAAAAAAAAATAAATAAATAGGCTTTCTATGGCCCACTATTTGTGAGAGAGATGGCACGCTCAGGACTGGCACACAAGCCCAGAGGCCAATATTAATCTCCCACTTTTTTTTTTTTCCAGGGAAAATTTATAAACCCAATAAAAAAAAAAATAAATAAATAGGCTTTCTATGGCCCACTATCTGAGAGAGAGAGATGGCACGCTTAGGACTGGCACACAAGCCCAAAGGCCAATATTAATCTCCCACTGATTGATTTATTGATTTTTTCAGGTAGAATTTAGAACCCAAATAAAGCAAAAAAAAAAAAAAAAATGGGCTTTCTATGGCCCACTGAGTGAGTGATGATGCACACAGGAGTCAGGAGTGGCACACAAGCCCTGAGGCCAATATTTTTCTCCCACTGATTGATGTAGTGATTTTTTCAGGTAGATTTTAGAACCAAAATCAAGCAAAAAAATAAATAGGCTTTCTATGGCCCACAATTGGAGAGAGAGAGAGAGATGGCACACCCAGGAGTCAAGACTGGCACACAAGCAGAAAGGGCAATATTAATCTCCCACTGATTTGTTTTTTTTTTTTGTTTTTTTCAGGGAGACTTTAGGAAAAAAAAAAAAAAGAATAAAATGATTTTTTCAGGAAGAATTTAGAAACCAAAGAAAATAAAATGATTTTTTCAGGGAGAATTTAGAAAACAAATAAAACAAAAAAAGGCTTTCTATGGCCCACTGAGTGAGAGATGACGCACACAGGAGTCAGGAGTGGCACACAAGCCCAGAGGCCAATATTTATCTCCCACTTTTTTTTTTTTGTTCCAGGGAAAATTTATAAACCCAATAAAAAAAATAATAAATAGGCTTACTATGGCCCACTATCTGAGAGACAGAGAGAGATGGCACGCTTAGGACTGGCACACAAGCCCAAAGGCCAATATTAATCTCCCTTTTTTTTTAAGGGAGAATTTATAAAACCAAAAAAAAAAAAATAAATAGGCTTTCTATGGCCCACTATTTGTGAGAGAGATGGCACGCTCAGGACTGGCACACAAGCCCAGAGGCCAATATTAATCTTCCAATTTTTTTTTTTCTTTTCCAGGGAAAATTTATAAACCCAATAAAAAAACAAAAAAACAAATAGGCTTTCTATGGCCCACTATCTGAGAGAGAGAGATGGCACGCTTAGGACTGGCACACAAGCCCAAAGGCCAATATTAATCTCCCACTGATTGATTTATTGATTTTTTCAGGTAGAATTTAGAACCCAAATAAAGCAAAAAAAAAAAAAAAATGGGCTTTCTATGGCCCACTGAGTGAGTGATGATGCACACAGGAGTCAGGAGTGGCACACAAGCCCTGAGGCCAATATTTTTCTCCCACTGATTGATGTAGTGATTTTTTCAGGTAGATTTTAGAACCAAAATCAAGCAAAAAAATAAATAGGCTTTCTATGGCCCACAATTGGAGAGAGAGAGAGAGATGGCACACCCAGGAGTCAAGACTGGCACACAAGGAGAAAGGGCAATATTAATCTCCCACTGATTTGTTTTTTGTTTTTTGTTTTTTCAGGGAGACTTTAGGAAAAAAAAAAATAGAATAAAATGATTTTTTCAGGAAGAATTTAGAAACCAAAGAAAATAAAATGATTTTTTCAGGGAGAATTTAGAAAACAAATAAAACAAAAAAAGGCTTTCTATGGCCCACTGAGTGAGAGATGACGCACACAGGAGTCAGGAGTGGCACACAAGCCCAGAGGCCAATATTTATCTCCCACTTTTTTTTTTTTGTTCCAGGGAAAATTTATAAACCCAATAAAAAAAATAATAAATAAGCTTTCTATGGCCCACTATCTGAGAGACAGAGAGAGATGGCACGCTTAGGACTGGCACACAAGCCCAAAGGCCAATATTAATCTCCCTTTTTTTTTTAAGGGAGAATTTATAAAACAAAAAAAAAAAAATAAATAGGCTTTCTATGGCCCACTATTTGTGAGACAGATGGCACGCTCAGGACTGGCACACAAGCCCAGAGGCCAATATTAATCTCCCACTTTTTTTTTTTTTTCCAGGGAAAATTTATAAACCCAATAAAAAAAATAAAAAATAAATAGGCTTTCTATGGCCCACTATCTGAGAGAGAGAGATGGCACGCTTAGGACTGGCACACAAGCAGTGGCGTAGGAAGGGGGGTGCGGGGGGGGCGGTCCGCCCCGGGCGGCACAATGCGGGGGGCGGCCGGCGCTGCAGGAAAAGAAAAAAAAAGAAAAAAAAAAAAAGACGCCCCTTTAAATCTTCGGGCGGCGCCGTCCGCCGCCACGACCAGGGCCAGCTCCCCCCCACCACCGGACCCCGCCCCCCGCTCTATACTCACCTCTCCTGGTTCCTGCGGCGCCGGCAGCTGCAGCGTCCTCTGACTCTGCGACGTCTCAGAGCAGAGGGCGCGATGACGTCACTACTGTGCGCGCCGCTCTGCCTCTCTGTCCTGAGCGTCGCAGAGCCGGAGAGACGCTGACTGCACCGGACCTGCGCTAGGAACGGGAGAGGTGAGGATTTTACTTTTTTTTTTTTTTCTTTATGTCTGACTGTCTGGGGCTGGGGCAATGCTGGACACACTGGGGCAATACTGGAGACCATGGGGCAGATTGCTGGACACACTGGGGCAATACATGAGACCATGGGGCAGATTGCTGGACACACTGGGGCAATACATGAGACCATGGGGCAGATTGCTGGACACACTGGGGCAATACATGAGACCATGGGGCAGATTGCTGGACACACTGGGGCAATACAGGAGACTATGGGGCAGATTGCTGGACACACTGGGGCAATACTGGAGACCCTGGGGCAGATTTCTGGACACATTGAGGCAATGCTGGAGACCCTGGGGCAGACTTCTGGACACACTGGGGCAATGCTGGACACTGGGGCAGATTGCTGGACACACTGGGGGTAATATGCTGGACACACTGGGGCAATGCTGGACACTGGGGGTAATATGCTGGACACACTGGGGCAGACTGCTGGACACACTGGGGAAAGGCTGGACACTGGGGCAGATTGCTGGACACACTGGGGGCAGTGCTGGACATACTGGGGCAGATTGCTGGACACACTGGGGGTAATATGCTGGACACACTGGGGCAGATTGCTGGACAACATGGGGGTAATATGCTGGACACACTGGGGCAGATTGCTGGACAACATGGGGGTAATATGCTGGACACACTGGGGGCAGGACTTGAGGCATGGGCAGAATGTAGATACGGGGCATGATTGGAGACACGGGGCAGGATTGGATCATGGGGCAGGACGGATACGATGGAGGCTGGTGGGGCAGGATGTGGAGATCATATGGGGTAGAATGGATACTCATGAGGGCAGGATGCGAGAACATATGGCTGGAGCCAGGAATGAGAAACGGGGCCAGGGTGGGGAATATTATTACCATAGGGGCTAATTAAGGGATATTATTACTGCAGTGATGTATTTATTTTATTTTTTGAGTATACTGTTTTAAATGGGGGGGCGGTCCTGTTACTGTGCAGAGTGACACTATATCGCCTTTTTTTCTTCATGTGATGTAATGTAGAAGTTGTGAAAAATTAAGTAATGTGTTCTGCAAGCGGAGCTCGAGATAACTGTGTTATTTCCTGCAGAAACGAGTCCTGGCTGGAAGGAATGATGGCGGTCTGTGCTGGATGAAAGATGAAGGACTTCACCTAGAGACGTCACTGGTGAGTCAGTGTTACCTATACACTGACACTATAAACTGTATACTATATAGAGGTCCTGTGTATAATGTCACCAGTGATCTCTGTATTACCTCTACACAGACACTGCATACTAAGTACAGATCTCCTGTGAATACTGGCACTTATGGTGATAGTATTGTGGGTTTTTTTTTATTACTGATCAGTATTGTAGTATTCAGTCACTATGTGGTGGTAATATGTGGTCTGGAAATGGTGTTGTGGTATTTGTCCCTTGTATGTAGTATTATTCGGTCACTATGTGGCCTGGTCATGGTGTGGTGGTATTAAGTCACAGGTGTGGCATGTGGGGGTGACACCATTAGGCCCAGTTTAAGTTCTACAAAACAGGAAAACCGTTTTTGGTAACCTTTGTGTGTATTGAGCCGGGGGGGGGGGCGCCAAACTCGGGAACAGCCCCGGGCGGCAAAAGCTCTAGCTACGCCTCTGCACACAAGCCCAAAGGCCAATATTAATCTCCCACTGATTGATTTATTGATTTTTTCAGGTAGAATTTAGAACCCAAATAAAGCAAAAAAAAAAAAAAAATGGGCTTTCTATGGCCCACTGAGTGAGTGATGATGCACACAGGAGTCAGGAGTGGCACACAAGCCCTGAGGCCAATATTTTTCTCCCACTGATTGATGTAGTGATTTTTTCAGGTAGATTTTAGAACCAAAATCAAGCAAAAAAATAAATAGGCTTTCTATGGCCCACTGAGTGAGAGATGACACAGACAGGGATGGCACTCTAGCAGAAATGTCAATCTTAATCTCCCACAAAAAAAAAAAAAAAAAAAAAAAGGAAGTGTCCTTCAATTACTATCTCCCTGCAGTAATCTCAGCCAGGTATGGCAGGCAGCAATAAGGAGTGGACTGATGCACAAATTAAATAAAAAGTGTGTACAAACCAAAAAGATAGCTGTGCAGAAAGGAAGGAACAAGAGGATTTGTGCTTTGAAAAAAGCAGTTGGTTTGCACAGCGGCGTACACACAGCAATGCAGCTATCAGGGAGCCTTCTAGGGCAGCCCAATGAGCTACAGCGCTGAGGGGAAAAAAAAAAAATGTAGCTTCCACTGTCCCTGCACACCGAAGGTGGTGTTGGGCAGTGGAAATCGCTACAGCACAAGCGGTTTGGTGGTTAATGGACCCTGCCTAACGCTATCCCTGCTTCTGACGAAGCGGCAGCAACCTCTCCCTAAGCTCAGATCAGCAGCAGTAACATGGCGGTCGGCGGGAACTCCCCTTTATGGCCCCTGTGACGCCGCAGACAGCAAGCCAATCACTGCAATGCCCTTCTCTAAGATGGTGGGGACCAGGACCTATGTCATCACGCTGCCCACACTCTGCGTTTACCTTCATTGGCTGAGAAATGGCGCTTTTCGCGTCATTGAAACGCGACTTTGGCGCGAAAGTCGCGTACCGCATGGCCGACCCCGCACAGGGGTCGGATCGGGTTTCATGAAACCCGACTTTGCCAAAAGTCGGCGACTTTTGAAAATGAACGACCCGTTTCGCTCAACCCTACCGGTGACATTTAATTGGGAATTTTTATCACTAGTCATTTTGTCTGCCATGGGATTTTCTTGTGTAAATACTGATGAAAAAAAGTCATTTAGCATATTGGCTTTTTCCTCATCCTCATCCACCATTTCACTCAGACTATTTTTAAGGGGGCCAACACTATCATTCTTACTATTTATGTAGTTAAAGAATATTTTAGGATTATTTTTACTCTCTCTGGCAATGAGTCTCTCTGTCTCAATCTTTGCTGCCTTGATTTGCTTTTTACAGAATTTATTTAATTTTTTGTATTTATTTAATGCCTCATCACTACCTACTTCCTTTAATTCTCTAAATGCTTTCTTTTTGTCACTTATTGCGCTCCTTACAGCTCTATTTAGCCATATTGGTTGACAGGCAGGCGGGCAAGGCTGAGACACTGGCAGACAGGTGGGCATGGCTGAGACACTGGCAGACAGGCGGGCACGGCTAACGAGGCTGGAACCGGTACAGGTAAGACAGGAACATAGACAGGTATGAGAGATATATGAGAACAGGTAGGGACCTGTTCAGACTGCAGATCAAAGACCCGCGAGGAGCGGAGCAGAACCGCAAGGATCAGAGCGGGGCAGAACAGCAAGGAGCAAAGCAGGGCAGAATTGCAAGGAGCGGAGCAGTGCAGAACCGCAAGGAGCAGAGCAGGGCCGAACCGCTAGGAGCAGAGCAGGACTGAAGTGCTAGGAGCGGAGCAGGGCAGAACCCCAATGAGCAGAGCAGGGCAGAACCACAAGGAGCAGAACAGGGTGGAACCGCAAGGAGCAGAGCAAGAGCAGAACCGAATAGCAGAGCACAGAGTGAGAGCAGGACGGAACCGCAGAGCACAGAGCAAGAGTAGGATGGAACCGCAGAATGTGGAGCGAGAGCAGAATGGAAGCGCAGAGCAAGAACAGGATGGAACCGCAGAGTGCGGAGCGAGAACAAGACGAAACCGCAGAGCGTGGAGTGTGAGCAAGACGGAACCGCAAGTGAGCGGAGCCGGGTGCAGAGCGGAGTGGAGAGCAGAATGGAGCCGCAAGGAGCAGAACAGAGAGCAGAGCAGAGCAAAGCCACAGGGTGCGGTGAGCAGAGCAGAAGTAAACACAGAAAGCGGAGCACAAGTATACACCCAGAGGGTAGGCAAGGCTACAGACAAAGTTACAAGTAGACACAGGTATAGGACTGAATTCAGACTAGGTCAGGTACAGGAACAAGATAAGATACAAGAGTAGGACACAGTACAGACAAGAATGGACATGGAACAGATACTGGAAAGGACACAGGCCTGAGTATGCAGCCCTCAGGGAAGAGGAAACAAATCATACAAAGTATAGAAACATGTCTGGGTATGCAGCCCCCAGAGAAGGAAGAGAATGGACAGGACCTGGCAACTCAGCAACAAAGTACAGACTGACAGAGTACATGGCTCAGGCCCCACTCTAGGGGTGGGGATGTCTTAAGCACCTGAGGCTTCATGGCAATGGGCTGGGGACACCTTATGAAGGTGCACACCATCTCCATAAAACTCAGGAAGTGCCGGTGTCACCCTATGCACACAGCCAGGAAGTATGCAAAGTGCAGACAGGAGACATGAGGTACACAACATGGAGCCGGAAGCAGACAGCGCTCAGAGCATGGCCTGGAGTCATGCAGTGATGCCGGCAGGGTTGTTACATAGAGTTTGGTTTGTGTGAAATTTCGTTGGTTTCGAATTAAAAAAATGGCCTACACTTGTAAAAATTTGGTTGCTCAAAAATTGACTACTGTCAAATATATTCTAGAGCTTGGTTTGTGTGAAATTTCATTGGTTTGAAATAAATACCTAAATTGACCTGCTACAGGTGTAGAAATGTTGTTATTTAAAAAATGAGTATTGTTATGTATACGGTTAAGCTTGGTTTGTGTCAAGTTTAGTTGGTTTGAAATAATAAAATTAAAAAATTGTCCTGCTACAGTTGTACAAATTTGGCCATTCGGTGCTTAATCCCCAGCTGCCACTATTTCTCCCTTTGTGGCATCCACGCCTTGTACCAGCATGTTTCCATGAACATTACCAATGCCCTTACCAATGAGATTACTGGGATTGTCCACTTAACAACCGACATGTGGACAAGCGTTTGTGGAAAGAGACGCTACATTTCCCTTATGGCACACAGGATGAATATTGTTGAGGCCGGAACCGAGTTCCACCCTGGCATGGCACTTGTGCTGCCAATGCCGAAGATTGCTGGCCCTATGTCTATCAGTGTTTTCCTCCACCTCCTACACCAGTTCCTGCACTCCCTCCTGCCCTCCTTATCCTCCTCTGCCTCCAATGTGGTATCTCAGAGCACGTCGTTCACATCAGCTGGAAGCTAGAAGCTTCCCATCAGACAATGCTAGCGGCAGGGGTAAAGCTTCCTTTCCCAACCAAGTAGAGCAAGGGCAAAGAGACACACACCAAGTACAGCAGAGGCAGGAGTATACTGTCAAAGACCTGGGACAATTTCATGATACCCTCCAAGCATCCGTGCCCTGATGACTGGGTATTTTTGACAAGAAGGGAAAAGTTTTTAAAGATGGTCAAGCAATAGTTGGCTGACAAAACCAGCATACTCCATAATTCCTCTGTAACCTTCAGCTATTGGGTCTCAAAGCTGGACATCTGGCATGAGATGTGCCTTGGAGGTATTGTGCTACCCTGCCACTAGCATCTTGTCTGAGCGGGTTTTTAATGCCCCGAAGGTTCATAACAGACAGGCGCTTTCGCCTGTCAACAGAAAGTGCTGACAGGCTCACTGTGATAACAATGAACAAAGCCTAGATTAGATCTGACTTTTCCACACCATCAGATGACAGAAGCACATAAAGTGTTTTTAATGTTCAACATTTGAATGAGGCTCGACAGTTCTTGGCTTCTAGAAGGGTGTATGGATGACCCTGCTTGTAATTTTTGGCAGACTTTGCACTGTGTGAAGAGCTTTATCAGTGTAGGAGTACCACAACTACACTTTCTTCACAATATCTGAATGAGCCATTACAGTTGGTTCTTTCAAGGGTGTATGGAGGACCCTGCTTGTAGTTTGTGCAGGATTTGCACTTAGTGCAGTCTTTTTGATTATTCGAGTACTAGTACATTACAATTTGAACATACTGTGTATGAGGCCCTCCTTTATGTCTAAAATATGGTGTATCTCAGTCCCTCTGAGTCCCTTATTTTTGACGTTCTTGACATTGAAATCTAAAAATTGTTAATAAAAAACTTCAGTTTTCGTTTACTTATATGATAATTTTTTTCTAGAATCCTTTTAAAATTTTGTCTTATATATAGTGTTGAGCGATACCGTCCGATATTTGAAAGTATCGGTATCGGATGGTATCGGCCGATATCCGAAAAATATCGGATATCGCCGATACCGATATCCGATACCAATACAAGTCAATGGGACACAAATATCGGAAGGTATCCTCTATGGTTCCCCAGGTCTGAAAGAGAGGAAACTCTCCTTCAGGCCCTGGGATCCATATTCATTTGTAAAATAAAGAATAAAAATAAAAAATATTGATATACTTACCCTCGGACGCGCCCTGGTTGTCACCGCTGCAACCGCCATGCTTCCGTTCCTAAGAATGAGCATGTTAAGGACCTTCGATGACGTCGCGGCTTGTGATTGGTCGCTGGTCGGTTGCAGCGGTGACAACCAGGGCGTGTCCAAGCGTAAGTATATCAATATTTTTTATTTTTTATTTTTATTTTACACCTAAATCTTAATCCCGATACCGATTCCCGATATCACAAAAATATCGGAACTCGGTATCGGAATTCCGATACCGCAAATATCGGCCGATACCCGATACTTGCGGTATCGGAATGCTCAACACTACTTATATACAAACCATTATACAGGGAAAAAATGTTTCTTAACATTTTTTTCCTGTAAATTCCAATTTGTCGCAGATTTTGAATGTTTTATTGTCAGTTCTTAAGTGGAGTAAAAGTGTGACATGATTGTTCTCAGCAGCAATCTGGAAGTCAGAGATGCCTCAAGGGGTCTTGCTCATGCTATTTTCCTTCCATTCAGCACTTTTTTGCCATCCATTTCAACATTTTCAATTCTCCCCATACCTAATTGTAGGTTATGCTGGAATTTCCCATTGACTCCCATTATACTCGTTACTCAAAAAAAGCATCCGAGCATTAGAAAATGCTCTGTTCCAGTAACGAGCATCAGAGCATGTTAGTGATTGCCCATCTCTAGCCATAAGTAGAGATGGGCGTACCCGAACAGTAAAGTTTGGCATCCACACTGAACACCTACTGTTCGGGCAAGGACACCGATCATGGACTTCACCTGGAAGTCCGTGTTACTGTTCGGGATCGACTGTTTTGTTGCACTGCTCCTGCTCTCGCTGTTATTAGCGGCAGCAGGTGTCGGATTATGGGAGCAGTAGTCACATCAGCTGACACCAGTGACCTGAAGTAAACTTTATTCCTCCGATCACAGCTGTGCACTCACTCTTTCTTCTGACAGCGTGGGAACCGCGGCTCACTGACCGGCGGGGATGACTTTACCGCCGATCAGAAGCGGTGTTTGCCGTGCTGTCATGCACATGACAGTGCAGCAAACATTGAACAATTGGGCCCCCAATTCAAATGAATGGGGTCCAGGTTCGGTTCCGGGTACTGTTCTGGTACCCGAACACAAACTTTTTGTAACTGTTTGGCCGAACCCGCTGGACTCGAACATCCAGGTGTCCGCCCAACTCTAGTCATAAGTAATTACAACCCCCTCTGGATCTTGAAAATTAGAGCCAATCAGCAAATTTAATCATCATATTCGGCTTCAGCATAACAAAATTAAGTACAACTTTTTCTGTGTCTGAACCAATTTGGGTGTAGAACAGTGTAATCAGTTAAAGCAAACTCTACTTAGAATAATATACATTTTGCAAATATTAGTGTACTGAACAATGTAATCTGGGATCAGATGAAACTAAGACATTGATTAATGATCATATTTCTCTGTGTTCATGCTCTGTTAACAAATGACTGAAAGCAACAAATAACATTTACATTATTAAGTTATTACAATTCTTTTTAAGTCTGTTATTGAAATTAAGGTTGTTACCGGGTTATGGATAAAGAATTTAACCTTTACTTCTTCAGCAGAGACTGCTTATTAAAATGGATGAGTAATTACGCTTGTAAAATGTCTGCTTTTCTCCCTTGAGATTACTTTCCTGCTTTCAATGTACAGAAAAACATTTGAATGTTTAGATGTTTTTCACATAACCAATGCATGAGGAGGGGTGTATAATTAGTCTGCTTTGAATTTTAGAAATGTAATATATTAACCCCTTAATGACCAGGCCAATTTTTTTCATGTTTCGCAGTCCTCTTTTACAAAACCCATGACTTTCTTTTCCACTTGTAATGTTGTATGAGGATTTTTTTTTTCCTGGGACAAATTGTTAGGAGTCAAGTTTCCTCTGCTGCACAGGGGGAATCTCGATCCGTGTCTGCTGCGGTCTCCCATTCGGTATGAGTTTGAGGTGAATGCTATTGTGGGGTGCAAGGTGGTACGTGGCAAGAAATTTTATCTGGTGGACTGGAAGGGTCACGGCCCAGAGGATAGAACCTGGGAGCCTGTGGAGCACATTCGGGCCCCGCTGCTTATCGCAGCTTTTGAGCGTAGTGAGGCTCAAAGAGGGGGGGCCCTAGGAGGGGGGGTAATGTTAGGAGTCGAGTTTCCTCTGCTGCACAGGGGGAATCTCGATCCGTGTCTGCTGCGGTCTCCCATTCGGTATCGGCCGCAGTGGGCTCTGCTCAGCGGAGACGTCGCTCCCAGCGTCTCGCTGGGGCTGATTCGGTGCATACGGTCACTACTGCCTTTTCTGGCTTTCCTATGGTACCCTGCACTGATCTGCGGCGAGCGAGCTTCTCTGGGACTAAGTCCTTGTTTACTCACACTGAGCATGCCCAGGGCAGGGTCTCCCATTGGAGGTCGAGGGCCACATGTTCGGTCACATGCTCAGGTGCTGCAGTACATTCCATTGGTCCTTCTGGAAGGTCCTGAAAGGGCAAAACATGCTCAGGTACTGCAGTACTTTCCATTGGTCCTTCTGGAAGGTCCTGAAAGGGCAAAAACTTCAGTAGCAGCTTCCTGTGCTGCAACTATATAAACTGCGCATGACCGCACGGCCATGCTCTAGTATTGTCTTATGTTATGTGCTTTGCGCCAGTGTGGTCACATGTATGTGTGTTCAGGGACCCGGCTGAAATAAGCACCTAGAATGCTGGCTCCTCCGGCGAGGAGTTTTGTGTGTTTGTGTGACCACTGACTGCTCTCTGTTTGGGCAGTTAGCCTGTGCCTCTGTGGAGTCTAACAGGGCACAGTGCTTTCCTTTCACGGCTACTCAGTGAATTAACTGAGTTAGTCTATACCGCCATATAGCTCCGCCGTTTGCTAGAAGCAGGTACTCCTGCACGGTGGACCCCGGGCTGCGAATGCACCAATATCAATAAACATCTCTATTTACTCGGTGCGTTCCGCTAGCCCTAACAGAATACTAGCGCCAGGGTCTGGCTAGTAAATGGTGGACATTCAGCAATCTTTGCGGTATATCCAGCAGCTGGAGGGTAGGTTGGCGGCTCTCGAGAGCTCAACCTCAGCAGTGGATGTTACCGCAGTTGCTGTACAGGCTGCTAGCGTGGCTGCAGCAACCTTGCCCACTGCCACCCCTGTTCCGACGTTATCTCGCCTCCCGCTGCCAGAAAAATTTTCTGGAAATAGCAAAACTTGTAGGGGATTCGTGAGTCAGTGCTCTATTCACCTCGAGCTCCTGGCTGCACGTTTTCCTACAGAGCGGGCTAAAGTGGGATTTATTGTGTCTCTTTTGTCGGACAGGGCGTTGGAGTGGGCTACGCCGCTGTGGGAGCGTGGTGATCATGTGGTGCAGAGTGCTCCGTTGTTCCTGAGCACTCTGAAAAAGGTCTTTTTAGGACCTCAAGTCACCCATGACACAGCGCTCCAACTACTGGCATTAACTCAGGGTGAGTCCTTGGTCAGCCATTTTTCCGTCCGCTTCCGTACTTTAGCTTCCGAGCTGGAGTGGTCGGAAAAAGCCCTTATCCCCATATTTTGGAGGGGCCTGGCTGACCACATTAAGGACGCTCTGGCCACTAGGGAGATTCCTGCCACACTGGAGGAGTTAATAACTGTCTCTACTCGTATTGACCTCCGTTTTAACGAGCGGAGGTTGGAGCGAGCCCAGTGTAGGCAGAGGTTTCGGCTGGCTCCCACCTTCGCCAAACCTTTGGAATCTCCAGTCCAGGCATCCGAGTCACATGAGGCCTTAGAGGTGACACGAGCGGGATCCAAGTCTCAGTCTGCCCGTGCACATAAGGTCCATCATGTTTGCCAGCAGTCAGGACACCTTGCCTCCAAGGGTCCTCAGCGGTCGGGGAAACGTCAGCGTCTAGTGGCAGTTGGAGGAGGTACACTAGACACGGCGACGTTTGCCTCAAAGTTGTCCTTCAAGGGGACAATTACCATAGGCCCATCCACTCTTATGGTCGAGCTATGCGTGGATTCTGGGGCAGAGGGTAACTTTATGTCTTCCGCTTTTGCCCAGCGTCACGCAATACCCTTGGTGATGCTCGCCAAGCCAGTAACCGTTCGAGTGGTAAATGGGTCAACACTACCTTCACAGATTACCCACCAAACCATTCCTTTCACGCTATCTGTGTCTCCATCACATCAGGAGATAATCTCCCTATTAGTCATTCCTGAGGGAATTGATGAGGTCCTGTTGGGGATACCATGGCTTCGCTACCATTCTCCTCATATTGAGTGGTCCTCTGGGAGAATTTTGGGATGGAGTAAATCCTGCGAGGGTAGATGTCTGAGGGAGTGCGTTCAGGTTGCTACTACACAGGTACCCGCAGATCTTTCCTCTCTCCCCAAGCACTATTGGCCCTATGCAGACGTGTTCTCCAAAAGAGCTGCGGAGACCCTTCCGCCTCACCGCCCCTATGACTGTCCTATTGACCTCTTGCCTGGTGCTGAGCCTCCCCGGGGTCGAGTCTATCCGTAATCTCTCCCGGAGACGGAGGCAATGTCCCAGTACGTCCAAGAGAATCTGGCAAGAGGATTCATTAGGAAGTCAGTGTCACCGGCAGGGGCAGGGTTCTTCTTCGTACAAAAGAAGACTGGAGACTTACGTCCATGCATAGACTACAGGGGTGTTAACGCCATCACCGTTAAGAACAAGTACCCACTACCCCTGATATGTGAGCTGTTTGATAGGCTACGGGGAGCGAGGGTATTTACAAAGTTAGATCTGCGGGGTGCTTACAACCTGATTCGCATCCGTGAGGGGGATGAATGGAAGACGGCTTTTAACACCAGGGATGGGCACTATGAATATCTGGTGATGCCCTTCGGGCTCTGTAATGCCACAGCTGTTTTCCAAGACTTTGTGAACGACATCTTCCGGGATATGCTCACCACCTCGGTCGTAGTCTATCTGGATGATATTCTCATCTTCTCTCCAGATATTGACTCCCATCGGAGAGATGTTCGCAAAGTCTTCGACCTCTTACGGGCAAACTCCCTCTACGCCAAGTTCGAGAAGTGTGTGTTTGAGCAGGAGTCCTTGCCTTTCCTTGGTTATATCATCTCTGACCAGGGTTTGGCTATGGATCCTGCCAAGCTACAGGCTGTAATGGACTGGCAGGAACCCCATTCTCTTAAAGCGGTGCAGCGCTTTATGGGGTTCATTAATTACTATCGCCAGTTCATTCCACACTTCTCAACTTTGGTAGCTCCCTTGGTTGCCCTCACCAAGAAGGGAGCAAATCCCAAGTTGTGGTCAGAGGAGGTCTCCAAAGCCTTTCTCTTGATCAAGTCACACTTCGCTAGTGCTCTCATCCTACATCGCCCCGATGTTGATAAGCCATTTATCTTGGAGGTGGATGCCTCATCCGTTGGTGCTGGAGCAGTCCTTTTCCAAAAGGATGCTCAAGGTCGGAAGCATCCTTGCTTTTTCTTCTCCAAGACCTTCACACCAGCGGAGAGGAATTATTCCATCGGGGACAGGGAGTTGCTGGCCATGAAGTTGGCTTTTTCGGAGTGGAGACATCTCTTGGAGGGAGCTCGCTTTCCCTTCCAAGTCTTCACTGACCACAAGAACTTGGTGTATCTGCAAACGGCCCAGCGGCTGAATTCTCGCCAGGCTAGATGGTCCCTGTTCTTCTCCCGGTTCAATTTTACTCTCCATTTCCTCTCTGGGGAGAAGAACGTTCGTGCTGACGCTCTCTCCCGCTCCGTGGTGTCATCGGAGGAGGAGGAGCCTCGGCTTATTGTCCCTTCTGAGAGCCTGAGAACTGTAGCTCCGGTTTCGCTAGAGTCTGTGCCCCCGGGCAAGACTTTCGTACCAGCTAACTTGCGACCGGAGGTTCTCTCTTGGGCTCACTCCTCCAGAGTGGGTGGGCATTTTGGGACCAAGAGGACATCTGAGCTTCTGGTGAGAACATACTGGTGGCCGCATATGGCCCGAGATGTCAAGGACTATATTCAGGCGTGCGTTTCTTGCGCCCAGAATCGGTCTCCTCGGCAACGGCCTGCTGGGTTGCTTTACCCTCTACCGGTGGCAGACAGGCCCTGGGAGATGGTCAGGATGGACTTTGTGGTGGGTCTACCCAAGTCGCGTGGCTGCTCCATTATTTGGGTTGTCACCGACCATTTCTCCAAGATGGTGCATTTGGTGCCGCTTCCTCGGTTACCCTCAGCACGGGCCTTGGCGGTGTTGTTCATTAAACACGTTTTCCGATTGCATGGTATGCCTGATAAGATTGTCAGCGATCGGGGTCCCCAGTTCGCATCTCGGTTTTGGAGAGAGCTCTGCCGTTTACTCAGCATAGAGTTAAACCTCTCCTCTGCATACCATCCCGAGATGAATGGGTTGGTGGAGAGAACCAAACAGACTCTGGTGACATATTTGCGACATTTCGTCTCTGCTAGGCAGGATGACTGGGCATCTTTGCTACCTTGGGCGGAATTTGCCCTGAACAACGCCGTAGCCGATTCCACTGGTCAAACTCCTTTTCTCCTTAATTATAGCCAGCATCCCCGTGTCCCTGTGCCCATGCCCGTGTCATCCACCGATTCTAGGGTGGCAGACTGGGCGGTGGAGGCACGTGACATCTGGGACCGCACACAGGATGCCATCCGGGCCTCCAAGGAGAGAATGAGCGTTTCGGCTGATACACACCGGCGCCCCGCTCCGGTCTTTGCTCCTGGCGACTTAGTGTGGCTCTCCGCCCGTAACATCAGGCTGCGAGTTGAGTCTACTAAGTTTGCTCCTCGCTACATTGGCCCGTTTAAGGTTCTGGAACAGGTCAACCCTGTGGTCTACCGTTTGGCTATTCCTCCACGCCTTGGTATCACCGATACTTTCCACGTTTCCCTCTTAAAGCCCGTTCATTTGTCCCGGTTTTCCGAGTCATCTGCTGGGACATCGGGTTCATCCACGGATGAGTTTGAGGTGAATGCTATTGTGGGGTGCAAGGTGGTACGTGGCAAGAAATTTTATCTGGTGGACTGGAAGGGTCACGGCCCAGAGGATAGAACCTGGGAGCCTGTGGAGCACATTCGGGCCCCGCTGCTTATCGCAGCTTTTGAGCGTAGTGAGGCTCAAAGAGGGGGGGGCCCTAGGAGGGGGGGTAATGTTAGGAGTCGAGTTTCCTCTGCTGCACAGGGGGAATCTCGATCCGTGTCTGCTGCGGTCTCCCATTCGGTATCGGCTGCAGTGGGCTCTGCTCAGCGGAGACGTCGCTCCCAGTGTCTCGCTGGGGCTGATTCGGTGCATAGGGTCACTACTGCCTTTTCTGGCTTTCCTATGGTACCCTGCACTGATCTGCGGCGAGCAAGCCTCTCTGGGACTAAGTCCTTGTTTACTCACACTGAGCATGCCCAGGGCAGGGTCTCCCATTGGAGGTCGAGGGCCACATGTTCGGTCACATGCTCAGGTGCTGCAGTACATTCCATTGGTCCTTCTGGAAGGTCCTGAAAGGGCAAAACATGCTCAGGTACTGCAGCACTTTCCATTGGTCCTTCTGGAAGGTCCTGAAAGGGCAAAAACTTCAGTAGCAGCTTCCTGTGCTGCAACTATATAAACTGCGCATGACCGCACGGCCATGCGCTAGTATTGTCTTATGTTATGTGCTTTGCGCCAGTGTGGTCACATGTATGTGTGTTCAGGGACCCGGCTGAAATAAGCCCCTAGAATGCTGGCTCCTCCGGCGAGGAGATTGAGTCTGAGTGTATTCAGGGACCCGGCTGAAATAAGCACCTAGAATGCTGGCTCCTCCGGCGAGGAGTTTTGTGTGTTTGTGTGACCACTGACTGCTCTCTGTTTGGGCAGTTAGCCTGTGCCTCTGTGGAGTCTAACAGGGCACAGTGCTTTCCTTTCACGGCTACTCAGTGAATTAACTGAGTTAGTCTATACCGCCATATAGCTCTGCCGTTTGCTAGCAGCAGGTACTCCTGCACGGTGGACCCCGGGCTGCGAACGTACCAATATCAATAAACATCTCTATTTACTCGGTGCCTTCCGCTAGCCCTAACACAAATTGTATTAATTTTTAGCACTATTTTGGAGTACATATATATATATTTTTTTGTTACATGCACTGTATAAATAACATGTATTTTATTTAAAAAAAAACCAAGATAAAATATATTCAAATTAAGGAATAAAATGTATAATCTGTGTATATTTTTTTAAAATCATTTGTCATCAGAGCTGTCAGAGGAACTTTTTTTTTACTTTATTGATATTTTTTTCTACAATAACTGGGGCATGCATAGTACCCCCCTTATTTTGGAAAACAGCCCACTATGGTGGCATAAATCATTGATAGAGCCAATCTAGACCTGCTGGAACCCAGCAGCTCTGCTATGGTAGCAGACATCCAGAGACTTTGTGTCACCAGGTCCTAGAGGAGTCTCATCAGTGTTGATACTTCTATACACTACATAGCTGTGTAGCTAGCAAAATAGAAGACAGATGTGATGCTAAACCACTTCTGTTTATTCCCCATGGTCCTCAGCTGTGTCTGTTACCTGGGCACGATACCTGCTCCTGCTAGATTGTATACAAGCTTTAACCCTGTGTTGAAAATTTATAATAGAAATGCGTTAAAACCCATAAGGAAGCACTGTCAAATTACAGCGCTTGGTTGTTGTGCAGTTATATGACTTTTGCACATGGGAATTTTCTGTGCCAAGTATAATAAAGTGGTTGTCCACCCCTTTTTTAAAAGAGGTCCATCACAAAAAAGCTTCACTTACCAATCAATTTTCCAACACTCCTCTCCACACTCATCCAATCAGTGACTACAGGCTTGACCAACATACAAATCCTAAGACTTTTACTTTACTAAGTCTTTTATGTTTGCTAAGTACCCTATTTATTTATATGCAGTTTTGATACGATATGATACACTTTATTGATCCCAGGGGAAATTTTGCACATATATACTTACAGCAGGGGATATGTTCATTTTGTTTCCGTTTTAGGTTTGTCTGTTTCTGGCCAATTTGAACATGCTCCTATTTTTTATGCATACCAACTTATACTCCAGTTCATTTTTTTTCAGTTTAGTTATGGGTGATCAGCATGTTAACACTGTGGCCAGTGATTGGCTGCAACAGTTACGTGTCTATATGATGAGAACAGAATGTACAGAGTTGGTCCCACTTACTGGAAAACACTGCGGCCCCTTCCTGTAGTCTGTCTTGTTGTTTTTGCTGCTCCAGACATTTTCATTGCTTCAAGTTATGTGGAAGAAAACACTTAGTAGCCAGCACTGTGAAGTGATGTTTTGGGATTAAGACAGCATAATATTTAAATAAAGTGATTTGAAGATTTCCTATATACGGTACATATTATCTATCAAGTTGTCTAAAAGTACGAGCGACATTTAAATTGTTTAAATAGACTGTCAGCAGATTTTTGTTATTTAACCCCCAAGAGTGGTTTGCATGTTAACCCCTTAATCCCATATGACGTACTATCCTGTCGAGGTGATCTGGGACTTAATTCCCAGTGACGGGATAGTACGTCATATTCAATCGGCCACGCTCATAGTGACTGTGCTGACTATCGCAGCTGACATCCGGCACTATGTGACAGGAGCGGTCACGGACCTCCCCCGGCACATTAATCCCCAACACAGTGCGATCAAACATGATAGCAGCTTTCCGGGGGTATAAGGAAGCATCGCGCAGTAAGGGGGCTCTCTGCGGGCTTCCCTGAGACCCTCGGTACAAAACGATGTGCTCACCTTGTACCGAGCATCTCCTCCCTGCAGGCCCCGGATCCAAAATGGCCACGGGGCTACTTCCGGGTCCTGCAGGGAGGTGGCTTACAAGCGCCTGCTCAAAGCAGGCGCCTGTAAGCCTGGAGCAGTGCCTGTCAGATTGCTGATCTGACACAGTGCTCTGCAAAGTGTCAGATCAGCGATTTGTCACTATATAGTGATGTCCCCCCTGGGACAATGTGATAATGTTAAAAAATATATATATTTAGATGTGTAAAAAAAAATAATTCCTAAATAAACACTGTAATCGTTCTGACCCAAAGAATAAAACTGCTTTATCAATTTTACCAAACATGAAACGGTATAAACGCCCCCCACAAAAGAAATTCATGAATAGCTGGTTTTTGGTCATTCTGCCTCACAAAATTGGAATAAAAAGCAATCAAAAAATGTCACGTGCCCAGAAATGTTACCAATAAAAACGTCAACTCGTCCCGCAAAAACACATATCTCTGTGGACCAAAATATGGAAAAATTATAGCTCTCAAAATGTGGAGATGCAACAACTATTTTTTGCAATTAAAAGCGTCTTTTAGTGTGTGAAAGCTGCCAATCATAAAAATCCGCTAAAAAACGCGCTATAAAAGTAAATTAAACCCCACTTCATGACCCCCTTTGTTAGGGAAAAATAATAAAATAAAAAAAATGTATTTATTTTCATTTTCCTATTAGGGTTAGGGTTATGGCTAGGGTTAGGGCTAGGGTTATGGCTAGGGTTAGGGCTAGGGATAGTGCTAGGATTAGGGCTAGGGTTAGGGCTGGGGTTAGAGTTGGGGCTAGGGTTGGGGCTAGGGTTGGGGCTAGGGTTGGGGCTAGGGTTAGGCTTGGGGCTAGGGTTAGGGCTACAGTTATGGTTGGGGCTAAAGTTAGGGTTAGGGTTGGGGTGTGTTGGAGTTAGGGGTGTGGTTAGGGTTGGGATTAGGGTTAGGGGTGAGTTAGGGTTAGGGGTGTGTTGGGGTTAGGGGAGTGGTAAAACAGTGCTCCTTCCCTTCCGAGCTCTCACGTGTTCCCAAACAGGGGTTTACCCCAACATATGGGTTATCAGCATACTCAGGACAAATTAGTCAACAACTTTTGAGGTCCAATTTCTCTTGTTACCCTTGGGAAAATAAAAATTTGGGGGGCTAAAAAATTTTTGTGGGAAAAAAATGATTTTTTATTTTCACGGCTCTGCGTTATAAACTGTAGAGAAACACTTGGGTGATCAAAGTTCTCACAACACATCTAGATAAGTTCCTTGGGGGGTCTAGTTTCCAATATGGGGTCACATGCGGGGGTTTCTACTGTTTAGGTACATCAGGGGCATGGCAATTGCAACATGATTACAGCAGACCAATCCATCTAAGTCTGCATTCCAAATGGCGCTCCTTCCCTTTCGAGCTTTGCCATACGCCCAAACGGTGGTTCCCCCACATATGGGGTAACAGCGTACTCAGAACAAATTGGACAACAACTTTTGGGGTCCAATTTCTCCTGTTAACCTTGGGAAAAAATTGGGGGCTAAAAAATAATTTTTGTGGAAAAAAATGATTTTTTATTTTCAGGGCTCTTTGTTATAAACTGTAGTGAAACACTTGGGGGTTCAAAGTTCTCACAACACATCTAGATAAGTACCTTAAGGGGTCTACTTCCCAAAATGGTGTCACTTGTGGAGGGTTTCAATGTTTAGGCACATCAGAGGCTCTCCAAAAGCAACATGGTGTCAAATCTCAATTCCAGTCAATTTTGAATTGAAAAGTCAAACGGCGCTCCTTCTCTTTTGGACTGCGCCATGCGCCCAAACAGTGGTTTACCTCCACATATCAGGTATTAGCGTACTCAGCATAAATTGCACAACAACTTTGGGGTCCAATTTCTTCTCTTACTCTTGTGAAAATAAAAAATTGGGGGCGCAAAGTTGATTTTTGTGAAAAAATATTATTTTTTATTTTTACGGCTCTACATTATAAACTTCTGTGAAGCACTTGGTTGGTCAAAGTGCTCACCACACATCTAGATAAGTTCCTTAGGGGGTCTACTTTCCAAAATAGTGTCACTTGTGGGGGGTTTCAATGTTTAGGCACATCAGTGGCTCTCCAAACGCAACATGGCGTCCCATCTCAATTCCTGTCAATTTTGCATTGAAAAATCAAATGGCACTCCTTCCCTTCTGAGCTCTGCCATGCGCCCAAACAGTGGTTTACCCCCACATATGGGGTATCAGCGTACTCAGGACAAATTGCACAATAACTTTTGGGGTCCAATTTCTTCTCTTATCCTTGGTAAAATAAAAAATTGGGGGCAAAAAGATCATTTTTTGTGAAAAAATATGATTTTTTATTTTTACAGCTCTGCTGTTGTGAATTCTGCTCTTGGGTTCCCTCCAGTGGTTGTAGGTGGGAATGCAGTTGTCTCTGAGTCACAGTCCTGGCCAGGTGTATCTGCTAATTGCTGTTCTGACTGGGATATTTAAGTGTGCAGGATTCATTAGCCCTTGCCAGTTGTCAATGTTTCTTTGGAAGTGTTGGATCTCTGCCTGGCCTCTCCTGCTTATCTGCCAGTTCAGCAAAGATAAGTGTGTGTTTCTTTTCCTGTGGCACACTTGCAGTGTGCTTATTTTCAGTACTGTTTGTTTGTTTTTTCAGCATGTGGTCCGTTTGCATGGTATTCCGGAGAATATTGTGTCCGACAGAGGTTCCCCGTTTGTTTCTAGGTTTTGGCGAGCCTTTTGTGCCAAGCTGGGCATTGATTTGTCTTTTTCCTCTGCATTTCGTCCTCAGACAAACGGCCAGACCGAGCGAACTAATCAGACTTTGGAGACTTATTTGAGATGCTTTGTGTCTGCTGATCAGGATGATTGGGTGGCTTTTTTGCCAGTGGCCGAGTTTGCCCTTAATAATCGGGCTAGTTCGGCTACTTTGGTTTCGCCTTTTTTTTGTAATTTTGGTTTTCATCCTCGTTTTTCTTCTGGGCAGGTTGAGCCTTCTGACTGTCCTGGTGTGGATTCTGTGGTTGACAGGTTGCAGCAGATTTGGGCTCATGTGGTGGACAATTTGGTGTTGTCTCAGGAGGAGGCTCAGCGTATTGCTAACCGTCGTCGGTGTGTTGGTTCCCGGCTTCGGGTTGGGGATCTGGTCTGGTTGTCTTCCCGTCATGTTCCTATGAAGGTTTCTTCTCCTAAGTTTAAGCCTCGGTTTATTGGTCCTTATAGGATTTCTGAGATTATTAATCCGGTGTCTTTTCGACTGGCGCTTCCGACCTCTTTTGCTATCCATAATGTCTTCCATAGATCTTTGTTGCGGAAATATGTGGAGCCCATTGTTCCCTCTGTTGATCCTCCGGCCCCTGTGTTGGTTGATGGGGAGTTGGAATATGTTGTTGAGAAGATTTTGGATTCCCGTTTTTCGAGGCGGAAGCTTCAGTACCTTGTCAAATGGAAGGGTTATGGCCAGGAGGATAATTCTTGGGTTTTTGCCTCTGATGTCCATGCTGCTGATTTGGTCCGTGCCTTTCATCTGGCTCATCCTGATCGTCCTGGAGGTCCTGGTGAGGGTTCGGTGACCCCTCCTCAAGGGGGGGTATTGTTGTGAATTCTGCTCTTGGGTTCCCTCCAGTGGTTGTAGGTGGGAATGCAGTTGTCTCTGAGTCACAGTCCTGGCCAGGTGTATCTGCTAATTGCTGTTCTGACTGGGATATTTAAGTGTGCAGGATTCATTAGCCCTTGCCTGTTGTCAATGTTTATTTGGTAGTGTTGGAGCTCTGCCTGGCCACTCCTGCTTATCTGCAAGTACAGCAAAGATAAGTGTCTGTTTCTTTTCCTGTGGCACACTTGCAGTGTGCTTATTTTCAGTACTGTTCATTTGTTTTTCTTTTGTCCAGCTTAGACTGTGTCTGTGTTTTCTCAGTCTGGTTGGATTCTCTGGAGTTGCAGATATACACTCCACACCTTTAGTTAGGTGGTGGAGTTTATTTTTGTATTTTCTGCTGTGGATTTTTTGGAAGGATTTTAATGCTGACCGCTTAGTGTCCTGTCCTATCCTTTCCTATTTAGCTAGAAGTGGCCTCCTTTGCTAAGCCTGTTTTCTGCCTGCGTGTGTCTTTTCCCCTCCAACTCACAGTCATTATTTGTGGGGGGCTGCCTATCCTTTGGGGGTCTACTCTGAGGCAAGATAGTTTTCCTATTTCCATCTTTAGGGGTATTTAGTCCTCCGGCTGTGTTGAGGTGTCTAGGTTTTGTTAGGCACACCCCACGGCTACTTCTAGTTGCGGTGATAAGATCAGGGTTTGCGGTCAGTATAGTTACTACTTACTCCAGTGAAGGTTTTCATGCTGCTCCAAGGCCACCTAATCATAACACTCTGCATTATAAACTTCTGTGAAGAACTTGGTGGGTCAAAGTGCTCACCACACATCTAGATAAGTTCCGTATGGGGTCTACTTTACAAAATGTTGTCACTTGTGGGGGGTTTCAATGTTTGTGCACATCAGGGGCTCTCCAAACGCAACATGGCATCCCATCTCAATTCCAGTCAATTTTGCATTTAAAAGTCAAACGGCACTCCTTCCCTTCCAAGCTCTGCCATGCGCCTAAACAGTGGTTTACCCCCACATATGGGGTATCAGCGTACTCAGGACAAATTGTACAACAACTAGTGTGGTCCATTTTCTCCTGTTACCCTTGGTAAAATAAAATAAATTGGAGCTGAATTAAATTTTTTGTGAAAAAAAGTTAAATGTTCATTTTTTGAAATATTCCAAAAATTCCTCTGAAACACCTGAAGAGTTAATAAACTTCCTGAATGTGGTTTTGAGCACCTTAATGGGTGCAATTTTTAGAATGGTGTCACACTTGATTATTTTCTATCATATAGACCCCTCAAAATGACTTCAAATGTGTTGTGGTCCCAAAAGAAAAAAGGGTGTTGTAAAAATGAGAAATTGCTGGTCAACTTTTAATCCTTATAACTCCCTAACAAAAAAATGTTGGTTCCAAAATTGTGCTGATGTAAAGTAGACATGTGGGAAATGTTACTTATTAAGTATTTTGTGTGACACATCTCTGTAATTTAAGGGCATAAAAATTCAAAGTTGGAAAATTGTCAAATCTTCTGATTTTTTTTTGCCAAATTTCTGTTTTTTTCACAAATAAATGCAGGTAATATCAAAGAAATGTTATGACTATCGTGAAGCCCAATATGTCACAAGAAAACTTTGTCAGAATCACCGGGATCCCTTAAAGCGTTCCAGAGTTATAACCTCATAAAGGGACAGTGGTCAGAATTGTAAAAATTAGCCTGGTCATTAACGTGCAAACCACCCTTGGGGCTTAACCCCTTAATCTCATATGACGTACTATCCCGTCGAGGAGGGGTGGGCTTTAATTCCCACCGACGAAATAGTACGTCATACGCGATCGGCTCCCGGCACATTAACCCCCGGCACACCGCGATCAAACATGATCGCGGTGTGCCGGCGGTACAGGGAAGCATCGCGCAGGGAGGGGGCTCCCTGCGGGCTTCCCTGAGACGATCGGTACAAGGTGATGTGCTCACCTTGTACCGAGCGTCTTCTCCCTGCAGGCCCCGGATCCAAAATGGCCGCGGGGCTGCATCTGGGTGCTGCAGGGAGTACTTCCGGGTCAGGAGCAGGCTGCAGCTGCAGCTCTGTAAGCCTGCAGCGATGAATGAGATCGCCGATCTTACAGAGTGCTGTGCAAACTGTAAGTTCGGCGATCTGTGATGTCCCTCCCTGGGACAAAGTAAAAAAGTAAAAAAAAAAAAATTCCACGTGTAAAAAAAAAAAAAAAAATTACTAAATAAATAAATAAATAAAAAATATTATTCCCATAAATACATTTCTTTATCTAAAAAAAACAAAAAAAACCCAAACAATAAATGTACACATATTTAGTATCGCCGTGTCCGTAACGACCCAACCTATAAAACTGTCCCACTAGTTAACCCCTTCAGTGAACACCGTAAGAAAAGAAAAAAAACGAGCCAAAAAACAACACTTTACTATCATACCGCCGAACAAAAAGTGGAATAACACGCGATAAAAAAGACGGATGTAAATAACCATGGTATTGCTGAAAACGACATCTTGTCCCGCAAAAAACGAGCCACCACAAAGCATAATAAGCAAAAAAATAAAAAAGTTATAGTCCTGAGAATAAAGCGATGCCAAAATAATTATTTTTTCTATAAAATAGCTTTTATCGTATAAAAGCACCAAAACATAAAAAAATGATATAAATGAGGTGTCGCTGTAATCGTATTGACCCGACGAATAAAACTGCTTTATCAATTTTACCAAACGCGGAACGGTATAAACGCCTCCCCCAAAAGAAATTCATGAATAGCTGGTTTTTGGTCATTCTGCCTCACAAAAATCGGAATAAAAAGTGATCATAAACTGTCACGTGTCCAGAAATGTTACCAATAAAAACGTCAACTCGTCCTGCAAAAAACAAGACCTCAGATGACTCTGTGGACCAAAATATGGAAAAATTATAGGTCTCAAAATGTGGTGACGCAAAAACTTTTTTGCTATTAAAAAGCGTCTTTTAGTGTGTTACAGCTGCCAATCATAAAAATCTGATATAAAAAATGCTATAAAAGTAAATCAAACCCCCCTTCATCACCCCCTTAGTTAGGGAAAAATAATCAAATTAAAAAAATGTATTTATTTCCATTTTCCCATCAGGGTTAGGGCTAGGGTTGGGGCTGGGGTTAGGGCTAGGGTTGGGGCTAGGGTTAGGGCTAGGGTTGGGGCTAGGGTTGGGGCTGGGGTTGGGGCTAGGGTTGGGGCTGGGGTTGGGGCTGGGGTTAGGGCTGGGGTTAGGGTTGGGGCTAGGGTTGGGGTTATGGTTGGGGTTAGGGTTGGGGCTAGGGTTAGGGTTGGGGCTAGGGTTAGGGTTGGGGTTAGGGTTGGAGCTAAAGTTAGGGTTAGGGTTGGGGCTAAAGTTAGGGTTAGGGTTGGGGCTAAAGTTAGAGTTAGGGTTGGGGCTAAAGTTAGGGTTAGGGTTTGGATTATATTTACGGTTGGGATTAGGGTTGGGATTAGAATTAGGGGTTTGTCAGGGTTAGGGGTGTGGTTAGGGTTACCGTTGGGATTAGGGTTAGGGGTGTTGTTGGATTAAGGTTTCAGGTAGAATTGTGGAGTTTCCACTGTTTAGGCACATCAGGGGCTCTCCAAACGCAACATGGTGTCCGATCTCAATTCCAGCCAATTCTACGTTGAAAAAGTAAAACAGTGCTCCTTCCCTTCCGAGCTCTCCGGTGCGCCCAAACAGGGGTTTACCCCAACATATGGGGTATCAGCGTACTCAGGACAAATTGGACAACAACTTTTGGGGTCCACTTTATCCTGTTACCCTTGTGAAAATACAAAACTGGGGGCTAAAATATCATTTTTGTGAAAAAAAAAAGAATTTTTATTTTCACGGCTCTGCGTTATAAACTGTAGTGAAACACTTGGGGGTTCAAAGTCCTCACAACACATCTAGATAAGTTCCTTGGGGGTCTAGTTTCCAATATGGGGTCACTTGTGGGGGGTTTCTACTGTTTGGGTACATCAGGGGCTCTGCAAATGCAACGTGATGCCTGCAGACCAATCCATCTAATTCTGTATTCCAAATGGCGCTCCTTCCCTTCCGAGCTCTGCCATGCGCCCAAACAGTGCTTCCCCTCCACATATGGGCTATCAGCGTACTCAGGACAAATTGGACAACAACTTTTGGGGTCCAATTTATCCTGTTACTCTTGTGAAAATACAAAACTGGGGACTAAAAAATCATTTTTGTGAAAAAAAAAAGAATTTTTATTTTCACGGCTCTGCGTTATAAACTGTAGTGAAACACTTGGGAGCTCAAAGCTCTCAAAACACATCTAGATAAGTTCCTTAGGGGGTCTACTTTCCAAAATGGTGTCCCTTGTGGGTGGTTTCAATGTTTAGGCACATCAGGGGCTCTCCAAACGCAACATGGCGTCCCATCTCAATTCCAGTCAATTTTGCATTGAAAAGTCAAATGGCGCTCCTTCTCTTCCGAGCTCTGCCATGCGCCCAAACAATGGTTTACACCCACATATGGGGTATCAGCGTCCTCAGGACAAATTGCACAACAACATTTATGGTCTAATTTCTTCTCTTACCCTTTGGGAAATAAAAAATTGAGGGCAAAAAAATCATTTTTGTGAAAAAATATGATTTTTTTATTTTTACGGCTCTGCATTATAAACTTCTATGAAGCACTTGTTGGGTCAAAGTGCTCACCACACATCTAGATAAGTTCCTTAAGGGGTCTACTTTCCAAAATGGTGTCACTTGTGGGAGTTTTCAATGTTTAGGCACATCAGGGGCTCTCCAAACGCAACATGGCGTCCCATCTCAATTCCGGTCAATTTTGCATTGAAAAGTCAAATGGCGCTCCTTCCCTTCCGAGCTCTGCCATGCGCCCAAACAATGGTTTACACCCACATATGGGGTATCAGCGTACTCAGGACAAATTGCACAACAACTTTTGTCATCTAATTTCTTCTTTTACCCTTGGGAAAATAAAAAATTGGGGGCAAAAAGATCATTTTTGTGAAAAAATATGATTTTTTATTTTTACGGCTCTGCATTATAAACTTCTATGAAGCACTTGGTGGGTCAAAGTGCTCACCACACATCTAGATAAGTTCCTTAAGGGGTCTACTTTCCAAAATGGTGTCACTTGTGGGGGGTTTCAATGTTTAGGCACATCAGGGGCTTTCCAAACGCAACATGGCGTCCCATCTCAATTCCTGTCAATTTTGCATTGAAAAGTCAAATGGCGCTCCTTTCCTTCCGAGCTCTGCCATGCGCCCAAACAGTGGTTTATCCCCACATATTGGGTATTAACGTACTCAGGACAAATTGTACAACAACTTTTGCGGTCCATTTTCTCCTGTTACCCTTGGTAAAATAAAACAAATTGGATCTGAAATAAATTTTGTGTGAAAAAAGTTAAATGTTCATTTTTATTTAAACATTTCAAAAATTCCTGTAAAACACCTGAAGGGTTAATAAACTTCTTGAATGTGGTTTTGAGCACCTTGAGGGGTGCAGTTTTTAGAATGGTGTCACACTTGGGTATTTTCTATCATATAGACCCCTCAAAATGACTTCAAATGAGATGTGGTCCCTAAAAAAAAATGGTGTTGTAAAAATGAGAAATTGCTGGTCAACTTTTAACCCTTATAACTCCCTAACAAAAAAAATTTTGGTTCCAAAATTGTGCTGATGTAAAGTAGACATGTGGGAAATGTTACTTATTAAGTATTTTGCATGACATATCTCTGTGATTTAAGGGTATAAAAATTCAAAGTTTGAAAATTGCAAAATTTTCAAAATTTTTGCCAAATTTCCGTTTTTTTCTCAAATAAACGCAAGTTATATCTAATAAATTTTACCACTAACATGAAGTACAATACGTCCCGAGAAAACATTGTCAGAATCGCCAAGATCCGTTGAAGCATTCCAGAGTTATAACCTCATAAAGGGACAGTGGTCAGAATTGTAAAAATTGGCCCGGTCATTAACGTGCAAACCACCCTCGGGGCTTAAGGGGTTAATGACCAGGCCAATTTTTACAATTCTGACCACTGTCCCTTTATGAGGTAATAACTCTGGAATGCTTCTATAGATCCCAGTGACTCTGACATTGTTTTCTCGTGACATATTGTTCTCATGCCTCAAGAAAGCAACCTGCTTGTGAAACGTACATTGGGGTCTGCTGGCCGGCGTACCACTACATCAACGATCATGGGTATTTAATTCTTTGTTTCTATGATCCATTAACTATCTGGGTTATTTTTTCATTGCAACCTGCATCAAACTTCTTTCTTAACCACCCAGCGTATTTACATACTCTCTTCTGCTTTTCTTATACCTTGGTGGCCAAACTTTTGATTGATGGAGGCAAGGTCCCTGCAGCACGGTTACAACCCACGCTAGTGGTCAACTGATATTATTCAGTTTTTTCTTTTTCTCTGTACTAGCATTGTTGCAAGGCTAATTAACCCGCTATCTGCTCTTAATAGAAAATATATTTAACACGTTTTTGATTGAAACAAATGACCTTTTAATATAGAGTCAGTTATTTGGTTGGATCTTTTTTATATTTATTACCCCCATTGATACCCGTTTTTGTGGTTACCGGACAACATTTTTTATCTTTGGGCAACTGTGTCACTGTATCACCTCCTTCTTTTATGTATCTGATTTTACTTCATTATGATGTTGTTTGTTCCACATTGTGTCTTTTTGTATTTAAATAAAATTGAGATTTTTTTGTAGCTTTGACTCATCTTCTCCTGCATTTTATACTTTGGGCTTGTTTCCATTTGCGAGAAACACGTCCGTGTCTCGCATGTGTAAACCAAGCTCTGTTGCCGCCACTCCAGAGTGGAGAGTGCGGCTGCATAGCCATACATGGAGCTGCACACTCCGCTCCCAAGTGCCGGCGCCAGAGCTTGGTTTTCACATGCGAGACACGGACGTGTTTCCCCCAAATGGAAACAAGCCCTTAGTTTTCTGAGTCTACTCTACTCCATTTTTTCTTGGGTGCCATTTGCATACAAATGCATTACTTTGAGTCATGTTTAGTTTTTGCACATATTGTGCTTCATGACAGTGGTAAAATTTCTTTGAAAAGGACATGCATTTGTGAAAAAAACGGAAATTTTGCAAAAATATAAAAAATTTCGCAATTTTCCAACTTTGAATTTTCATGCCCTTAAATCACAGAGATATGTCACACAAAGTACTTAATAAGTAACATTTCCCACATGTCTACTTTATCAGCTCAATTTTGCAACCATTTTTTTTATTAGGAAGTTATAAGGGTTAAAATTTAAACAGTGATTTCTCAGTTTTACAACACCATTTTTTCTTAGGGACCACATCACATTTGAAGTCATTTTGAGGGGTCTATATGATAGCAAATACCCAAAAGTGACACCATTCTAAAAACTGCACCTCTCAATGTGCTCAAAACCACATTTGAGAAGTTTATTAACCCTTCTTGTACTTCACAGGAATTTTTGGAATGTTTAAAAAAATGAACATTTCACTTTTTTCACAAAAAATTTAGTTCAGATCCATTTTTTTTTTATTTTACCAAGGGTAACAGGAGAAATTTGATCCCAAAAGTTATTGTGCAATTTGTCCCGAGTATGCTGATACTCAATATGTGCAGGTTAACCACTGTTTGGGTGCATGGCAGAGCTCGGAAGGGAATGAGCGCTGTTTGACTTTTCAATGCAAAATTGGATGGAATTGAGATCGGACAACATGTCGCGTTTGGAGAGCCCCCGATGTGCCTAAACAGGGAAAAGTAGACTCCCCAAGGATCTTATCTAGAAGTGTGGTGAGCACTTTGAACCCCCAAGGGCTTCACAGAAGTCCCGGCCGTGAAAATAAAAAAAACATTTTTTCCCACAAAAATAATCTTTAAGTCCCCAATTTTTATTTTTCCCAAGGGTAACAGGAGAAATTGGACCCCAAAAGCTGCTGTCCAATTTGTCCTAAGCACGATGATACCCCATGTGGGAGAAAACTACTGTTTGAGCACACGTCGGGGCTTGGAAGGGAAGTAGTGACGTTTTGGAATGCAGACTTTGATGGAATGGTCTGCAGGAGTCATGTCGCATTTGGAGAGCCCCTTATGTGCCTAAACAGTAAAAAAAAAAAAAGTAACCCCATTTTGGAAACTAGACCCCCCAAGGAACTTACCTAGATGTGCCTTAACAGTGGCAATGCCCAACAAGTGCCCCTTTTTGGAACTAATCTACTGTTTCCTGGGATGTGAATTTTATAAGTGACCCCGGATCTCACTGCAGCTCAGCCCGACTGGAAACAGAGCCCAGTGACAGGATGTGACCTCTATGATGTCACCCCAGGTTCCCAGCAGCTCATTCACCAGTGGTTCTCAGCATGGACTGTCACATCTTGGCACCGTCCAGGTTGAAAGTGAATTATCCCCCAGACATGGATTACGGCGTAGGACAGAAAGATGGACAGGTATGATATATTGTTGCTTTTTTATTTTACTTTTATTACAGGAGATCAAGGGCTTCGATGGAATATTAAAGGAGTTTGTGTCATTTTTTTCAATTAAAGGACTTTATTCTGGCTGTGTGTTTATTTACAATACAACTATATGATTAGTAATGGATAGGTGTCTAAAGGTACCTTCACACTGAGCAACTTTACAACGAGAACGACAATGATCCGTGACGTTGCAGCATCCTGGATAGCGATCTCATTGTGTTTGACACGCAGCAGCGATCAGGATCCCGCTGTGACATCGCTGGTCGTAGCTAGAAGTCCAGAACTTTATTTGGTCATCAGGTCGGCGTGATTCGTCATGTTTGACAGCAAAAGCAACGATGACAGCAATGTTTTTACATGGAGCTAACAACCAGCGAGAACGATAAATATGTCACTGGATCGCACCTGCATCGTTCTGGTGTTGCCGTGTTTGACGTCTCTAAGCGACCTAAACAGCGACGCTGCAGCGATTGGCTTGTTGTCTATATCGCTGCAGCGTCGCTTAGTGTAACGGTACCTTTATAGATGATTGTCCATTGCAAAGCTATGGGCTTGTTGTCACTTGATGATAGAAAGGTAACATCAACCCCACAAATATTACCCCACTTGCCACCGCTACAAGGCAAGTGGGAGGAGCCGGGCAAAGTGCCAGAATTGACGCATCTAATAGATGCACTTTTTCTGGGCAGCTGCAGGCTGCTATTTTTAGGCTGGGGGCCTATATCAATGGCCCCTTACCAGTCTAAGAATACCAGCCTCCAGCTGTGAGCTTTAGCAAGGCTGGTTGTCAAAAATAGGGAGAACCCCATGCCGTTTTTTTAAATTATTTACTTAAATAATTTAAAAAGCAGTGTGGGGACCCCTTTATGCTTGATAACCATCCTTGCTGAAGCTGACAGCTGAGGATTGCAGCCCCCAGCTGTGGGTTTTGCCTGGCTGGTTATAGAAAATACAAGCGAACCCACACCATTTTTTTTTCATTTATTTATTTATAGCGCCGGCGGGGCTGATGAATTCCCACATCAGCCTATCCTGTCAATGTTATTAGCAGCAGCAGGGGTAGGCTGATAGGAGTACTAAGTAATAGTCCCGTCAGCCGCCACCTGTTGTCTTATTTATCACTTAGATGTAACTCTCATAATTCTAACCTACTCGCGCCGATCGCTGGCAGAGCAGGGGAGATTTATGAGAGCCATGTTCAGCACCCAGCGCCGGGGAACAGCACTTACTACATCGCTTCTTCCCTGGCGCCCATCCGTCTGATACTGATGCAACACACGCATGCCACTCGTGTGCCACACGCATTACAAAGGCGGACACTGACATCTCCGTTACTGTAAATATCAGGATATGTGAAAGAGGCCTTATAACGGGTTTTTATGTTTGCCAGCTGTCACACGCTAAAAGACTCTTTTTATTACAAGAAATTGTATTTGCATCACCACATTTTGATTTGATTTTTCCATATTTTGGCCCCAGAGTCATATGACGTCTTGTTTTTTTGCTAGACAAGCTGACGTTTTTATTAGTAGCATTTTTAGGCACATGACATTTTTTGATCGCTTTCTGTTCCAAATTTTGGGAAACAGAATGAGAAAAAAACAGCAATTCATGAGTTTCCTTTTTGGGGTTTTTTATACTGTTCCATGTGTGGTAAAATTATTTTTCATGTCAGTACGATTACAGAGATACCTCATTTATATTTTTTTTATGTTTTGGCACTTTTATGTAATAAAAACTATTTTATAGAAAAAAAATTGTTTTTGCATCACTTTATTCTGAGAGCTATAACTTTTTTATTTTTCTGCTGATGGAGCTGTATGGCAGCTTGTTGACATTTTCAGCGGTACCATGTTCATTTACCGTATATACTCGAGTATAAGTCGAGATTTTCAGCCCATTTTTTTGGGCTGAAAGTCCCCCTCTCGGCTTATACTCGAGTCATATACCGGGAGGTCGGCAGGTGAGGGGGAGCGGGGGCTCTGTAGTTCTACTTACCTGCTGCGGCGCGGTCCCTGCAGTCCCTGGCTTCCCCGGCGCTGCAGATTCTTCCTGTACTGAGTGGTCACATGGCACCGCTCATTACAGAAATGAATAGGCGGCTCCACCTCCCATAGGGGAGGAGCCGCATATTCATTTCTGTAAATGATCGGTAACTGTGACCGCTCAATTACAGGAAGAAGCTGCAGCGCTGGGGAAGACAGGGACTGCAGGGACCGCACCAGGAGCAGGTAAGTATACGGGGAGCGCAGCGCTGCGCTATATTTACCTGCTCCTCGCTCCGGTGCGGCTCCGTCTCCAGCGTCCTCTGGCAGTGACGCTCAGGTTGGAGGGCGCGGTGACGTAGTCAGTGCGCGCCCTCTGCTGAGCGTCAGTGCTGGAGACGGAGCCGCATGAGGAGCAGGTAATTATTGAAAGCGCCGGCGTCCTGAGCAAGAGAGGTGAGTATGTGATTTTTTTTTTATTGCAGCAGCAGCAGCATTCTATATGGCACAGCTTTATAAGGAGCATCTATGGGGCCATAAAGAACGGTGCAGAGCATTATATATGGCACAGCATTATAAGGAGTATCTATGGGGCCATAATCAACGGTGCAGAGCAATATATATATATGGGGCACAGCTTTATAAGGAGCATCTATGGGGCCATAATCAAAGGTGCAGAGCATTATATATATGGCACAGCTTTATAAGGAGCATCTATGGGGCCATAATCAACGGTGCAGAGCATTATATATATACTAGATGGCAGCCCGATTCTAAAGAATCGGGAGTCTAGAATCCATATATACTTGAAATTCGGCAGGAGCTTGAAGAGCAACGTCACTGGGCCCGCCTCCACGCAGTAGAAACTTGCTGTGAGGTAAAAATTCAAAAATCACACCAAAATGGCGGGCGGAGTGTGTCACAGTACGGCACGTTTCTGATTGGTCGCTCGCAGCAGGCGGCAACCAATCAGACACTGGACACTGTTGACGTCACTTAGCTCCGGACATTAGCTCCGGACATTAGCTCCGGACATTATCTCCGCACATTAGCTCCGCACATTAGCTCCGGACATTAGCTCCGGACATTAGCTCCGGACATTAGCTCCGGACATTATCTCCGGACATTAGCTCCGGACATTATCTCCGCACATTAGCTCCGGACATTAGCTCCGGACATTAGCTCCGGACATTAGCTCCGGACATTAGCTCCGGACAGGAAGTTGGCACAAATTGCAGGAAGTAGTATTCTAGGCAATTATATATTAGATGGGGCACAGCTTTATATGGAGCATCTATGGGGCCATAATCAACGGTGCAGAGCAATATATATATATGGGGCACAGCTTTATAAGGAGCATCTATGGGGCCATAATCAAAGGTGCAGAGCATTATATATATGGCACAGCTTTATAAGGAGCATCTATGGGGCCATAATCAACGGTGCAGAGCATTATATATATATGGGGCACAGCTTTATAAGGAGCATCTATGGGGCCATAATCAACGGTGCAGAGCAATATATATGGGGCACAGCTTTATAAGGAGCATCTATGAGGCCATAATCAACGGTGCAGAGCAATATATATATATGGCACAGCTTTATATGGAGCATCTATGAGGCCATAATGAACTGTGCAGAGCAATATATATGGCACAGCTTTCTATGGAGCATCTATGGGGCCATAATGAACGGTGCAGAGCATTCTATATAGCACAGTTGTATATGGAGCATCTATGGGGCAATAATGAAAGGTATGGAGCATCTATTTTTATTTTTGAAATATACCAGTAGCTGCTGCATTTCCTACCCTAGGCTTATACTCGAGTCAATACGTTTTCCCAGTTGTTTGTGGCAAAATTAGGGGGGTCGGCTTATACTCGGGTCGGCTTATACTCGAGTATATACGGTATATCTGTTTATTTGATCGCGTGCTATTCCACTTTTTATTCGACGGCATGATGATAAAGCATTGTTTTTTGCCTTTTTTATGGTGTTCAATAAAGGGGTTAACTAGTGGGTATTTTTATTGTTTGCATTTTTTTTCATTCAAATATTTATTTGGAGATATAATATATATTGATTTTTTAATTATAATTTTTGATTTTTTTCAAATATTTTTACAATTATTTAACAATTTTTTTTTTTACATTTTCTCTTACGTTTTTTACTTAGTCCCACTATGGGACAATCATTTTTTGCAGGCTGATCGCTTCTATGGCATGTAGATGAAGCAGCATCTGCATGCCATATAAGCTGTCAGCGCTGCACTGACAGGGAGACTTGCTGATCATGCACTGCACATGTTCAGCAAGTTTACTAGCTCTCATGAGCCGGATGTTTTCATGACGACATCCGCTCACCATGGCAACGATCAGGACCCTGCGTCACACCGCGGGGTCTCCGATCCAAAGGCAGAGGGGCTGTCAGCCCCTGTGCCGGCTTCCAGAATGCTGTGATCTTGTTAGATCCCAGTATTTCAGGGCTTAAAGTGCAGGGAGCGGTGTGTGGCCACAGCTGACACCCAGCGGCGATCAGCAGCACACCCCCCGTGAGCACGGCCGATCGATTACACATAATGATCTGCGCATGGTCAAATTGGCCCAGGTCACATGGACGGATCATTACGTCTGATGTCAGAAAGGGGTTAATCTGTGTGCATCATAATGTAGTTGCAAATATGCTGACTCCAGGGATATGTCACTTCTTAGGCTGTGTGCTGTAGTTTCAATACAATCAGTGTTTTATCAGGAGGAGATTTTCATGGCATGACTAGGTCTCAGGCGCAGGCCAGTCAGGCTAATGTGTAGCCCCGCCTCTACCACTGATTGGCAGCTTGCTTACAATGTACAGTGTATACATGAAGCTTCCAGTCAAGGGTTTGCACGAGTTATACACAAATCAGCATTCTGATCACTGCTACATCTACAGCAGGAAAAAGGGGATTCTATCAAAACGGCATCAAGTAGTTCAGTAAGTGAAACGTCTCTAGAATCAGGGTCTCTGCCCCTACATAATGCTGCTCTCAGATTCCCTTTAATATTTTTCTCTGCATATGTTTACTTGTTTTTTTAAATATTATTTACATGTTGAAGGAAAACTCCAAATTTTCTCTCCATCCTGTTTACCTGATTTTAACATTGTATCAAGTAGCAAACAGCACCACCCTTTTTGTGTTCTTGAGTTATCATTTTAATTGATAATAGTCAATAATTGTGTTGTTTGTGTAGTGAAATGTAGCTGGCTAACAAATAATTAGCACAACAGTCATAGCAAATGTAAAATATTTCACACATGCACATATAGAGAAGTGCGTTTTACAATTCATTCACACATGGCACAGTGTTTCTAAATCATGTTACATTTGTCAAATATATTTGATTAACAATTAAAAATAAATATACAAATCTGTGGCTTACAGGTGAACACAAATGTGCCTTTCTGCATGACCATGGTTCCCACTAACCGCAAGAGTTGTAATACAAATTGTGCGGTCATTGTGCATCAAAGTGGCGAAATCTCGGAATCTCTGCATACAGCAAAACAGTGTTTGTGATAACTTTAATGTTTTTGAAAATTTGCATTTTTACCTATTAGGTACGTTATAGGGACCTGCATAATCAACAATTAAAAGATGCATGTCTATTAACCTAATTGCTTCCATTACAATAACGAGCTGTTCAGGCAGTAGAGCAGAACAGAGAGCAGGAAACCTGTTATCTACTGCAGCCATTTAGACTGCGTTCCAATGGAACTTATTTATACTGTCTCGCAGTATTATCCGCAGCACTGTCCACCACTACAGCTGACATTACAAAGAAGGTGCAAAAGAGCCACACGTTTCAACCTTTGCATTACAAAAGGAAATTCACATTGATCTCTGCAGCATAAACTGACATGCATGCTCGAGATCTCAAGCCTCATGTCTTGTTCATTTACAAAGTGGATATTTTTTTGCAGCATATGTTTGAGATTTCTTAAAATCTCAAGCTGGCACCAGCTACATTCCCACAATGAGTTTTTGGTGAGTTTTTGATGTTGCTGATTTTCTGCAGCGTGGGGGCGGCGTTTCCCCATCATTTCTACACCCCTTCCGTCCCTGTTGTCCGCAATATGTTAGTGAATTAGAGTATGTGAGCACCATAGTTGGCGCAGGCGAAAATAAAATAGTAACGTATTTATTTACTTTACTTATAGTAAAGTAAATAAAACCCCCTTTATCACCCCCTTAGTTAGGGAAAAATAATAAAATATATTTATTTCCATTTTTCTAGGGTTAGAGTTGGAATAAAGTTAGTTGGGCTAAAGTGAGTTGGGCTAAAATTAGGGTTAGGGTTGGGCTAAATCTAGGGTTAGGGTTGGGCTAAAACTAGGGCTAGGGTTGGGCTAAAGTGAGTTAGGCTAAAGTTAGGGTTAGTATAACAAACTCAAACTGAAAATTATAATACTAAATCTCTCCAGCATACTCACAGCCACAGTGGGGGAGACTTATTCTAGGAGAGCTAATACAATCAATGCATCTAGGACACTCCCACAGCTATCATAATACAACAAAGATGGAGTACAAGTCCATACTAAAATAACAATTTTTATTAAATACACAATAGAAAATAAAAATCCAATATCAATTACATCAAAATAATGAATAAAGTAACAAGAAAAAAGTAAACAGTGACGGTAGCACAGATAAAAAACCAACGCGGAAGAAAACTGATGCCACATATGTAAATAAAGTGCCTAGTGCAAAGGTAAATATAGAACCAAGGAAAGGTAAAGGGGTATAGGGCCTAATCAGATAGTCATAGGTCCATGTGGACCGTCACAGAGCCCTGTACATAGGCTCCAATAAAATACAAGTGTCCGTGATGGAGCTGGAGCCCCAGCGTGGATCATTTCTGAGTGCCAGCTCCAGGGGTAAGGATGTAGGGGGGATTTGGGCGCCATCACGGACACTTGTATTTTATTGGAGCCTATGTACAGGGCTCTGTGACGGTCCACATGGACCTATGACTATCTGATTAGGCCCTATACCCCTTTACCTTTCCTTGGTTCTATATTTACCTTTGCACTAGGCACTTTATTTACATATGTGGCATCAGTTTTCCTCCGCGTTGTTTTTTTATCTGTGCTACCGTCACTGTTTACTTTTTTCTTGTTACTTTATTCATTATTTTGATGTAATTGATATTGGATTTTTATTTTCTATTGTGTATTTAATAAAATTGTTATTTTAGTATGGACTTGTACTCCATCTTTGTTGTATTATTAATAAAGTTAGGGTTAGGGCTAGGGTTAGGGTTAGGGCTAGGATTAGGGTTAAGGTTAGGGCTAGGGTTAAGGTTGGGATTAGGGTTAGGGGTGTCTTAGGGTTATGGTTAGGGTTGGTAGTAGGGTTAGGGGTGTGATGAGTTAGGGTCGGAGATAGAATTGGGGGGTTTCCACTGTTTAGGTACATCAGGGGGTCTCCAAACCTGACATGGTGCCACCATTGATTCCAGCCAATTTTGTGTTCAAAAAGTCAAACAGTGCTCCCTCCCTTCTGAGCCCTGCCATGCACCCAAACATTGTCTTTTCCCCACATATGGGGTATTAGCATACTCAGAAGAAATTCCACAAAAAATTTTGTGGTCCATTTTCTCTACCCTTTTAAAAATAAAAAAAATTGGTTCCAAAGTAATTTTTTGGTGAAAAAAGTAAAATGTTCTTTTTTTCCTTCCACATTGCTTTAGTCCTCGTGAAGCACCTGAAGGGTTAATAAACTTCTTGAATGTGGTTTTACGCACCTTGAGGGGTGCAGTTCTTAGAATGGTGTCACTTTTGGGTATTTTCTGTTATATTGAGCCCCCAAAGTCACTTCAAATGTGAGGTTGTCCCTAAAAAAACTGGTTTTGTAAATTTTGTTGGAAGAATGAGAAATTGATGGTCAACTTTTAACCCTTATAACTTCCAAATAAAAAAAAAATGTTTCCAAAATTGTGCTGATGTAAAGTAGACATGTGGGAAATGTGATTTATTTTGTATAACACCACTCTCTGATTTAAGGACATAAAAATTCTAAATTTTAAAATGGCTAAATATGTATGTGTTAGGGCTAGCGGAACGCACCGAGTAATAGGTAGATAGCATCAAGGTGCGTTTGCAGCCCGGGACCCACCGTGCAGAGATATTTGCTGCTAAGTAAAGGCGGATGGACTCTGAGCTCACATGTGGGTTAGGCTTTACCCCGTGTGAACTGGTAGCGAACTCTGTTGCCTCACAGAGTCGCGCTGTACACGGAGCTAATGCCCTAACTAGGCTAATTGCCCCCACTGACGCTAGCTGCCTGCCTGAGTGTACAGTCCTAATGCTAACAGCTTCACACCACATAGAACAGAGTGGTATAGTATCCACTGGCATAAGCCAAAACACATATGATATTAGCGCATGGCCGTGCAGCCATGCAAGCCTTAAATAGCTGCAGCACGTACAGGACCCTTCAAAGAAGGACCAATGGAATTGCTGCAGTACCTGAGCATGTGACCCTGGATCTCCACTGAGAGATCTTGCCCTGGGCATGCTCAGAGCAAAGCAGAACTTAGTCCTAGCACCTGCAGGACCTTCCGTGAGAAGGACCAATGGAAGTCGCTGCAGTACCTGAGCATGTGACCCTAGATCTCCACTGAGAGATCTTGCCCTGGGCATGCTCAGTGTGTGCAAAGCAGGACTTAGAACCAGAAAAGCCTGCTCGCCGCAGATCAGTGCAGGGTACAACAGCAGAGCCTGTAGAGGCAGCAGTAACCCTTTGCACAGCATCAGTCCCAGTGAGACGCTGGGAGCGACGTCTCCGCTGAGCAGGCTGCACTGCGGCCGATGCAGAATGGGAGACCGCAGCAGACACGGATCGCGATTCCCCCTGTGCAGCAGAGGAAACTCGACTCCTAACAGTATGCATTTAACATTGAGACGTTTTGGAGAATCTTTGGAATTTCTTTTCCTTTAGCTATACCAGAAAAACACTGACTCACTGATGCAAAACACTGATGGCATATACACTATTTTTTCCAGTACCAGTTTTATACAGATGTGTGAAGGAGGAGTAAAGGTTAGTGAATTTTCTGCAATGAAATACACATCAGAAAATCTGATGCATTTTTACTGTACAGTCTTAGGTGGGTTTCACACTTCCTGATATTTCCGGTCCCGGGAAAACCAGTAACAGAGATATCCGTGTCCGTGTGTCCGTTTGTGTAATACTTGTAGCATGCATGTGGCAATCTTGTGCCGCCCGTGTGCCACATTAGTACCATATGTACTGGCCCCTGGAAAGCAGTGGTACAGTTAGAGCTGTTCCCTGGCACTGGGTGCTGAAAACAGCTATCATCATTCTCCCCTGCTCTACAGGCGATCAGCGCTAGTAGGGGAGGATGTTGAGAGTTATATTCAACCTATTAACAGCTAGAACTGGCAGTGGCTGATGGGACTACTACAGGTGCGAATAACAATGAGAGCAAGAGGGAGATTATTCATCAGCTGTCTCCTGCGCTATAAATAAAAAAAGGCATGGATTCCCCTTTATTTTTTTATAACCAGACAGGCAAAACTGGCAGCTGCATACTGCATCCCTCATTTGTCAGCTACAGCAAGGCGGGTTATCAAGAATAGAGGGGTCCTCACGCTCTATTTTAAAAAAATATTTAAATAAATAATTTTAGAAAATGGCATGGTATCCCCCCATTTCTGACAACCATCCTTGCTACAGCAGACAGCTGTTGACTGGCATTCTCAGTCTGGTAAGGGGCCATGGATATTGGCTCCTCCCAACCTAAAAATTTCAGCCTGCAGCAGCCCAGAAAAGGCACGTCAATTAGATGCACCAATTCTGATGCTTTGCCTGGCTCTTCCCACTTGCCCTCTAGCGGTGGCAAGTGGGGTTCATATTTGTGGGGTTGATGTCACCTTTGTATTGTCTGGTGACATCAAGCCCACCGGTAAGTAATGGAGAGGCATCTAAAAGATTTCCATCCATTACTAATCCAAAAGTTGTATTTTCCATTTTTATTTAAAAATAACAAACACAGTTATACTCACCTAATACCATTTCATTGAAGCCAACGTCTCCTGTAATATAACAAAAATAAAAAAACAACAATATCCCTCACGTGTCTGTCATTCTGTTTCACGCCGTAATCCAAGTCTGGAGATAAACAGTTTTCAACCTGGATGGTGCTGAGATGCAACCATTGAGCCTGAGAACCACTGATGAATGATCTGCTGCAAGCACAGCAACAGTGAGCAGCGGTGACCGCCTCAAGGTTACCACCTGTCACTGAGGCCGTGTTCTCAGCCAGGTTGAACTGCAGTAATCTAAGCACTGTGAGAAAAAGTGACAGAGTTCACCGAAGTTCAGATTAGTGAGTTTACCACTAGTGTTGAGCGATACCTTCCGATATCGGAAAGTATCGGTATCGGATAGGATCGGCCGATATTCAAAAAATATCGGATATCGCCGATACCGATACCCGATCCCAATGCAAGTCAATGGGACCAAAATATCGGAATTAAAATAAACCCTTTCTTTCCTTGTAGGTTCATTCTACTTGAAGGAAAACAACTAAGAATAATGCAGGATGTATTTGGGGAGGTGGCGTTAAAGTCATAGAGGTTTAGCCCAATCAAATAGAATAGCATGTTTTGTTTTGTTTTTTAAAGACGTTCGGAGTGACAAAGATATTGACTATGTAAATTTTTTTTTTAATTTGTCAGATATTGATGTTTCACTATTCCACGCCCTTCCCCTTCTTTTTTTTTTTACTTTTCCCACACTTTCATCTTCATCATCATCAGCATCTTTGACATCAACTTCTTCTTCACCTTATTCATCTTCTTCTTCATCCTTTACCTTTTTTTTTTTTTTTACATTCTTCATATTCATTTTATTCAACTATTATTATTCTTCCTATTCTACATATTCATTTTATTCAACTGTTATTATTCTTCCTATTCTACTTCTTTATCATATTCTCATTTGTGACAGGCATTCCCGTAGTTGTTATCTATAAAAGTTGGAAGATTACACCTTCCGTTCTGCCAGTCACAAAAGTTACATTTGTCCATGTTCAGTTTGGCCTGCAGCATCAGGCTTTATCCAGGGGCACCACGAGGAGGAACGGACTCACCCCCATACACTGCTTAGTCTTCTTCTGCATATAATTTAGATAATATATTTTGCTCTGATATTAAGTGTTATGCTTAATGTTCTTCTGCTCTTTGTTCTGCAGCCTCTTGTTCTTCTGCTTCTCGGTCTTCCATGTCGTCGTCTCCAGGGTCGTCGTCTCCAGTGTCGTCGTCTCCGCCGTCGTCGTCTCCGCCGTCGTCGTCATCGGGGTGGTCTTTCTGGTCGTCGACGTTAGGGTCTTCAACTTGGAAATGTAGCAGAAGGTACAAGAAGGCTGAGAAAATGCCAAGAACCAGCTGATGGAACTGGAACTCGGATGGCTACCCGAAGGTTCAAGAGCCTATGGAACTACCGAGGACCAGCTGACGTTACTGGAACCCGGTTACTAAGCAGGAGATACCCGTGCTAAAAAGAACTACCAAGGACCGCCTGACGTTGGCGGAACTCGGATACCCAGAAGGAGGCACCTAAGCCAAAGGCTCTGCCCGGAACCAGCTGACGTTACTGGAACCAGGATGGGGAGCAGAAGGTACAAGAGCAAAAGACACTGCCGAGAACCAGCTGACGGTACTGGAGCCCGGATGGGTAGCCGAAGGTCCAAGAGCCAATGGAACTACCGAGGACCAGCTGACGTTACTGGAACCCGGTTACTAAGCAGGAGGTACCCATGCCTGAAAGCACTACCAAGGACCACCTGACGTTGGTGGAACTCGGATACCCAGAAGGAGGCACCTAAGCCAAAGGCTCTGCCCGGAACCAGCTGACGGTACTGGAACCAAGATGGGGAGCAGAAGGTACAAGAGCAAAAGACACTGCCGAGAACCAGCTGACGGTGCTGGAACCAGGTGGTGGACCCGAAGGCCCACAGGAGAGGAGAGAACAGCTAGGCCGCGAGGCAGCCGCAGTTACCGAACCCCAACAGTCCTACAGGGAGAGCTGGGCCTACTGGCACTACAGAACCAGCCTTGACTACCAATTCATGCAGCCCACATAGGAAGCTCCTAAACTGGAGGCACCCTGGAGTTGGCTAACCCGACCGCAACACGACGGGGCAAACATAGGCGTCTCAGCGAGTTTGACACAACCCGGAAACAGCTGACGGTGCTGAAACCAGGTTTGGCACGAGGGAGTACCTGTGACAAAAAAACTGCCGAGAACCAGCTGGTGGTGCTGGAACCCGGATGCGTTGCCCCAGTGTGCAAGAGCCAATGGCACGACCGAGGACCAGCTGACGGTGCTGGAACCCGGTTACTAAACTGTAGGTGCCCGCGCTTAAAAGCACTACCGAGGACCGCCAGACGTTGGCGGAACTCGGATACCCAGGAGGAGGCACCTAAGCCAAAGGCTCGGCCCGGAACCAGCTGACGGTGCTGGAACCAGGTGGTGGACCCGAAGGCCCACAGGAGAGGAGAGAACAGCTAGGCCGCGAGGCAGCCGCAGTTACCGAACCCCAACAGTCCTACAGGGGGAGCTGGGCCTACTGGCACTACAGAACCAGCCTTTACTACCAATTCATGCAGCCCACATAGGAAGCTCCTAAACTGGAGGCACCCTGGAGTTGGCTAACCCGACCGCAACACGACCGGGCAAGCATAGGCGTCCCAGCGAGTTTGACACAACCCGGAAACAGCTGACGGTGCTGAAACCAGGTTTGGCACGAGGGAGTACCTGTGACAAAAACACTGCCGAGAACCAGCTGGCGGTGCTGGAACCCGGATGCGTTGCCCCAGTGTGCAAGAGCCAATGGCACGACCGAGGACCAGCTGACGGTGCTGGAACCCGGTTACTAAGCTGTAGGTGCCCGCGCTTAAAAGCACCACCGAGGACCGCCAGGCGTTGGCGGAACTCGGATACCCAGGAGGAGGCACCTAAGCCAAAGGCTCGGCCCGGAACCAGCTGACGGTGCTGGAACCAGGTGGTGGACCCGAAGGCCCACAGGAGAGGAGAGAACAGCTAGGCCGCGAGGCAGCCGCAGTTACCGAACCCCAACAGTCCTACAGGGGGAGCTGGGCCTACTGGCACTACAGAACCAGCCTTTACTACCAATTCATGCAGCCCACATAGGAAGCTCCTAAACTGGAGGCACCCTGGAGTTGGCTAACCCGACCGCAACACGACGGGGCAAGCATAGGCGTCTCAGCGAGTTTGACACAACCCGGAAACAGCTGACGGTGCTGAAACCAGGTTTGGCATGAGGGAGTACCTGTGACAAAAACACTGCCGAGAACCAGCTGGCGGTGCTGGAACCAGGATGCGTTGCCCCAGTGTGCAAGAGCCAATGGCACGACCGAGGACCAGCTGACGGTGCTGGAACCCGGTTACTAAGCTGTAGGTGCCCGCGCTTAAAAGCACCACCGAGGACCGCCAGGCGTTGGCGGAACTCGGATACCCAGGAGGAGGCACCTAAGCCAAAGGCTCGACTCGGAACCAGCTGACGGTGCTGGAACCAGGTGGTGGACCCGAAGGCCCACAGGAGAGGAGAGAACAGCTAGGCCACGAGGCAGCCGCATTTACCGAACCCCAACAGTCCTACAGGGGGAGCTGGGCCTACTGGCACTACAGAACCAGCCTTGACTACCAATTCATGCAGCCCACATAGGAATCTCCTAAACTGGAGGCACCATGGAGTTGGCTAACCCGACAGCACCACGACGGGGCAAGCATAGGCGTCTCAGTGAACTTGACACAACCCGGAAACAGCTGACGGTGCTGGAACCAGGCTGGGCACGAGGGAGTACCCGTGACAAAAACACTGCCGAGAACCAGCTGGCGGTGCTGGAACCCGGATGCGTTGCCCCAGTGTGCAAGAGCCAATGGCACGACCGAGGACCAGCTGACGGTGCTGGAACCCGGTTACTAAGCTGTAGGTGCCCGCGCTTAAAAGCACCACCGAGGACCGCCAGGCGTTGGCGGAACTCGGATACCCAGGAGGAGGCACCTAAGCCAAAGGCTCGGCCCGGAACCAGCTGACGGTGCTGGAACCAGGTGGTGGACCCGAAGGCCCACAGGAGAGGAGAGAACAGCTAGGCCGCGAGGCAGCCGCAGTTACCGAACCCCAACAGTCCTACAGGGGGAGCTGGGCCTACTGGCACTACAGAACCAGCCTTTACTACCAATTCATGCAGCCCACATAGGAAGCTCCTAAACTGGAGGCACCCTGGAGTTGGCTAACCCGACCGCAACACGACGGGGCAAGCATAGGCGTCTCAGCGAGTTTGACACAACCCGGAAACAGCTGACGGTGCTGAAACCAGGTTTGGCATGAGGGAGTACCTGTGACAAAAACACTGCCGAGAACCAGCTGGCGGTGCTGGAACCAGGATGCGTTGCCCCAGTGTGCAAGAGCCAATGGCACGACCGAGGACCAGCTGACGGTGCTGGAACCCGGTTACTAAGCTGTAGGTGCCCGCGCTTAAAAGCACCACCGAGGACCGCCAGGCGTTGGCGGAACTCGGATACCCAGGAGGAGGCACCTAAGCCAAAGGCTCGACTCGGAACCAGCTGACGGTGCTGGAACCAGGTGGTGGACCCGAAGGCCCACAGGAGAGGAGAGGAGAGGAGAGAACAGCTAGGCCGCGAGGCAGCCGCATTTACCGAACCCCAACAGTCCTACAGGGGGAGCTGGGCCTACTGGCACTACAGAACCAGCCTTGACTACCAATTCATGCAGCCCACATAGGAATCTCCTAAACTGGAGGCACCATGGAGTTGGCTAACCCGACAGCACCACGACGGGGCAAGCATAGGCGTCTCAGTGAACTTGACACAACCCGGAAACAGCTGACGGTGCTGGAACCAGGCTGGGCACGAGGGAGTACCCGTGACAAAAACACTGCCGAGAACCAGCTGGCGGTGCTGGAACCCAGATGCTTTGCCTATTAAAGATTGTCTTCCTAGAGCCCCAACTAGCGGTGCTGGAGCAAAGGGTAAGCAGGGGGAGCAGAGTATAGGCCGAAGCCTGCACTGGAGGCAGCTTTGTGTCTGCGTTGCGTTTGCAGGACACTTTGCCGGCTACACAGTGGGGGAACAGCTGGCGTTGCTGAACCCCACTAACACAATGGCGGGTGTTTTTCTCTGTGCAGCTAGCACTTGCGGGCAAAAACTAGCGATGTTAGAGCCCGTGGTGAAGCAGGAGGAGGAGGAGAGGAGCAGAGTGTAGGCCGAAGCCTAGTTGAACCAATTTCAAAGGAAACCTTTAACCCCCCCTCAGGTGTTACAAAGTACAAGAGACACACCTTGTGCAGTATTAATGCTGCACAAGTGAAAGGTTGCTCTATTAATTTGTCTACTTGCACACGCTGAATGAAAGACGTACACAATTTAGCCCATTCTACAGTCAAACTGTAGTGGATGCGTGACTTGGCTTTTTAAGGAGACGCAGCACAGGTGTCCCAAATAACGCCTTGGTGCTTGGCGCAGCTTCCTGAGCGTTGTTATTTGCTGTGCAGGAGTCTGCACTCTTGTGTTATCCCTTGGCAATGCCCTGCTAGCGCTGCCCGTCTTATGACCTCATTTCATGTTGGCCGATGCGGTTAACGATGGCCATACATCCCAGACCCACAGTGCCTTTTCATAAAGTCACACTGCGGTGCTGGGATTCGTGGCCTTGAGCAGTAAATATTTTGGCCGCTCACACACGTCCTTACACCTGCTTCAGACTGGGCGGCCTCTGCTGATCCCTTCTCGCATGCCGCGGCCATGAGGCTGCAAGTCTGAAGAAGGCGGAAGGAGATGAGTGACGACAGGCGAACATATGCACTGCTCGTGCCCATAAACCACACCCTCGCTGATAAAATAAATAAGAAACTGAGGGGCGTTGTTTGGAGCAGGGCGGACGCACAGGCGCAGCCAGCTAACCAATGATGTCAAAAGACGGGAAGCGCTACCAAGGGTGGTGCTGCGTATCATTAGAAAGGAAAGTCACACCTCAGGGACAGTGGAATGGTCTCAATGAGACACATTTTGTACGTGTTGAGTTCCACGTGGGCAAGTAGAAAAAGTCAGCCACCTTGTACAAATGCAGCAGTACTGCTGTACAAGGTGGCTGTTATACATAGAAACACCTGGGGGGTGGGGCCAGGTTCCCTTTAATTTCAGTTCATGTGCCTGCGTGGCGTTTGCAGGTCACGTTGCCGGCTACACAGCAGGGGAACAGCTGGCGGTGCTGAACCCCACTAACACATTGGCTGGTGTTTTTCTCTGTGCAGCTAGCACTTCCGGGCCAAAACTAGCGGTGTTTGAGCCCAGGGGCAGGAGCAGGAGGAGAGGAGCAGAGTGTAGGCCGAAGCCTGCACTGGTGGCAGCTTTTGGTCGGTTGTGCCTGCGTGGCTTGTGCTGGATACGATGCCGGCTACACAGCAGGGGAACAGCTGGCGGTGCTGAACCCAACTAACACATTGGCGGGTGTTTTTCTCGGTGCAGCTAGCACTTCCGGGCAAAAACTAGCGGTGTTAGAGCCCAGGGTCAGCAGGAGGAGGAGAGGAGCAGAGTGTAGGCCGAAGCCTAGTTGAACCAATTTCAAAGGTAACCTTTAACCCCCCCTCAGGTGTTGCAAGGTACAAGCGCCACACCTTGAACAGCATTAATGCTGCACAAGTCAAAGGTTGCTCTCTTAATTTTGCTCCTTGCACACGCTGAATAAAACACGTACACTATTTAGCCCATTATACTGTCAAACAGTAGTGGAGGCGTGACTTTTCTATTGAAGAAGACGCAGCACAGGTGTCAAAATTTACACCTAGGTGCTGGGCGCAGATTCCTTACCGTTGTTATTTGCAGTAAAGGAGACTGCGCTCTTGTGTTATCCCTTGGCAATACCCTGTTAGTGCAGGCCGTCTTATGACCTCATTTCATGTTGGCCGGTGCGGTTAACGATGGCCATAAATCCCAGACCCACAGTGCCTTTTCATAAAGTCACACTGCGGTGCTGGGATTCGTGGCCTTGTGCAGTAAATATGTTCGCCGCTCACACATGTCCTTACACCTGCTTCAGACTGGGCGGCCTCAGCTGATCCCTTATCGCCTGCCACGGCCATGAGGCCGCACAGTCTGAAGAAGGCAGAAGGAGGGGAGTGAAGACAGGCGAACATATGCACTGCTCGTGCCCATCAATCACACCCTCGCAGTCAAAATATATGAGACAACGAGGGGCGTTGTGTCGGGCAGGGCGGACGCACAGGCACAGCCAGCCAACCAATGGTGTCAGAAGACGGGCAGCGCTAACAATGGGGGGGCTGCGTGTCATTAAAAAGGAAAGTCACACCTCAGGGACATTGTAATGGTCTCTAATGAGACACATTTTGTACGTGTTGAGTTCCACGTGGGCAAGGAGAAAAAGTCAGCCACCTTGTACAAATGCAGCAGTACTGCTGTACAAGGTGGCTGTTATACATAGAAACACCTGGGGGTGGGGGGCAGGCTCCCTTCAATTTCAGTTCATGTGCCTGCATGGCGTTTGCAGGACACGTTGCCGGCTACACAGCAGGGGAACAGCTGGCGGTGCTGAACCCCACTAACACTTTTTCTGGTGTTTTTCTCTGTGCAGCTAGCACTTCCGGGCAAAAACTAGCGGTGTTTGAGCCCAGGGGCAGCAAGAGGAGCAGAGTGTAGGCCGAAGCCTGCACTGGTGGCAGCTTTTGGTCGGTTGTGCCAGCGTGGCTTGTGCTGGACACGATGCCGGATACACAGCAGGGGAACAGCTGGCGGTGCTGAACCCCACTAACACATTGGCGGGTGTTTTTCTCTGTGCAGCGCGCATTTCCGGGCAAAAACCAGCGGTGTTAGAGCCCAGGGTCAGCAGGAGGAGGAGAGGAGCAGAGTGTAGGCCGAAGCCTAGTTGAACCAATTTCAAAGGTAACCTTTAACCCCCCCTCAGGTGTTGCAAGGTACAAGAGCCACACCTTGTGCAGCATTAATGCTGCACAAGTAAAAGGTTGCTCTATTTATTTTGCTCCTTGCACACGCTGAATAAAACACATACACTATTTAGCCCATTATACTGTCAAACAGTAGTGGAGGTGTGACTTGTCTTTTTAAGGAGACGCAGCACAGGTGTCCAAAATAACACCTTGGTGCATGGGCGCAGCTTCCTGAGCGTTGTTATTTGCTGTACAGGAGTCTGCGCTCTTGTTATCCCTTGGCCATGCGCTGTGAGCGCTGCCTGTCTTCTGACCTCATTTCATGTTGGCCGGTGCGGTTAGCGATGGCCATGAAACCCAGACCCGCAGTGTCTTTTCTTTAAGTCACACTACGGGGCTGGGATTCGTGACCTTGCGCAGTAAATTTTTTCGCCTGTCACTCATGTCCTTACACCTGCATCAGACTGGGCGGCCTCAGCTGATCCCTTCTCGCTTGCCGCGGCCATGAGGCCGGACAGTCTGAAGAAGGCGGAAGGAGATGAGTTAAGACAGGCGAAGATATGCACTGCTCGTGCCCATCAATCACACCCTCGCAGTCAAAATAAGTAAGACAACGAGCAGCATTGTTTCAGGCAGGGCGGACGCACAGGCGCAACAAGCCAACCAATGATGTCAGTAGACGGGAAGCGCTACCAAGGGGGGTGCTGCGTATCATTAGAAAGGAAAGTCACACCTCAGGGACAGTGGAATGGTCTCAATGAGACACATTTTGTACGTGTTGAGTTCCACGTGGGCAAGTAGAAAAAGTCAGCCACCTTGTACAAATGCAGCATTACTGCTGTACAAGGTGGCTGTTATACATAGAAACACCTGGGGGTGGGGGACAGGCTCCCTTCAATTTCAGTTCATCTGCCTGTGTGGCGTTTGCAGGTCACGTTGCCGGCTACACAGCAGGGGAACAGCTGGCGGTGCTGAACCCCACTAACACATTGGCTGGTGTTTTTCTCTGTGCAGCTAGCACTTCTGGGCAAAAACTAGCGGTGTTTGAGCCCAGGGGCAGCAGGAGGAGGAGGCGAGCAGAGTGTAGGCCGAAGCCTAGTTGAACCAATTTCAAAGGTAACCTTTAACCCCCCCTCAGGTGTTGCAAGGTACAAGCGCCACACCTTGAACAGCATTAATGCTGCACAAGTGAAAGGTTGCTCTCTTAATTTTGCTCCTTGCACACGCTGAATAAAACACGTACACTATTTAGCCCATTATACTGTCAAACAGTAGTGGAGGCGTGACTTTTCTATTGAAGAAGACGCAGCACAGGTGTCAAAATTTACACCTAGGTGCTGGGCGCAGATTCCTTCCCGTTGTTATTTGCAGTAAAGGAGACTGCGCTCTTGTGTTATCCCTTGGCAATACCCTGTTAGTGCAGGCCGTCTTATGACCTCATTTCATGTTGGCCGGTGCGGTTAACGATGGCCATAAATCCCAGACCCACAGTGCCTTTTCATAAAGTCACACTGCGGTGCTGGGATTCGTGGCTTTGTGCAGTAAATATGTTCGCCGCTCACACATGTCCTTACACCTGCTTCAGACTGGGCGGCCTCAGCTGATCCCTTATCGCCTGCCACGGCCATGAGGCCGCACAGTCTGAAGAAGGCGGAAGGAGGGGAGTGAAGACAGGCGAACATATGCACTGCTCGTGCCCATCAATCACACCCTCGCAGTCAAAATATATGAGACAACGAGGGGCGTTGTGTCGGGCAGGGCGGACGCACAGGCACAGCCAGCCAACCAATGGTGTCAGAAGACGGGCAGCGCTAACAATGGGGGGGCTGCGTGTCATTAAAAAGGAAAGTCACACCTCAGGGACATTGTAATGGTCTCTAATGAGACACATTTTGTACGTGTTGAGTTCCACGTGGGCAAGGAGAAAAAGTCAGCCACCTTGTACAAATGCAGCAGTACTGCTGTACAAGGTGGCTGTTATACATAGAAACACCTGGGGGTGGGGGACAGGCTCCCTTCAATTTCAGTTCATGTGCCTGTGTGGCGTTTGCAGGTCACGTTGCCGGCTACACAGCAGGGGAACAGCTGGCGGTGCTGAACCCCACTAACACATTGGCTGGTGTTTTTCTCTGTGCAGCTAGCACTTCTGGGCAAAAACTAGCGGTGTTTGAGCCCAGGGGCAGCAGGAGGAGGAGACGAGCAGAGTGTAGGCCGAAGCCTAGTTGAACCAATTTCAAAGGTAACCTTTAACCCCCCCTCAGGTGTTGCAAGGTACAAGCGCCACACCTTGAACAGCATTAATGCTGCACAAGTCAAAGGTTGCTCTCTTAATTTTGCTCCTTGCACACGCTGAATAAAACACGTACACCATTTAGCCCATTATACTGTCAAACAGTAGTGGAGGCGTGACTTTTCTATTGAAGAAGACGCAGCACAGGTGCCAAAATTTACACCTAGGTGCTGGGCGCAGATTCCTTACCGTTGTTATTTGCAGTAAAGGAGACTGCGCTCTTGTGTTATTCCTTGGCAATACCCTGTTAGTGCAGGCCGTCTTATGACCTCATTTCATGTTGGCCGGTGCGGTTAACGATGGCCATAAATCCCAGACCCACAGTGCCTTTTCATAAAGTCACACTGCGGTGCTGGGATTCGTGGCCTTGTGCAGTAAATATGTTCGCCGCTCACACATGTCCTTACACCTGCTTCAGACTGGGCGGCCTCAGCTGATCCCTTATCGCCTGCCACGGCCATGAGGCCGCACAGTCTGAAGAAGGCGGAAGGAGGGGAGTGAAGACAGGCGAACATATGCACTGCTCGTGCCCATCAATCACACCCTCGCAGTCAAAATATATGAGACAACGAGGGGCGTTGTGTCGGGCAGGGCGGACGCACAGGCACAGCCAGCCAACCAATGGTGTCAGAAGACGGGCAGCGCTAACAATGGGGGGGCTGCGTGTCATTAAAAAGGAAAGTCACACCTCAGGGACATTGTAATGGTCTCTAATGAGACACATTTTGTACGTGTTGAGTTCCACGTGGGCAAGGAGAAAAAGTCAGCCACCTTGTACAAATGCAGCAGTACTGCTATACAAGGTGGCTGTTATACATAGAAACACCTGGGGGTGGGGGGCAGGCTCCCTTCAATTTCAGTTCATGTGCCTGCATGGCGTTTGCAGGACACGTTGCCGGCTACACAGCAGGGGAACAGCTGGCGGTGCTGAATCCCACTAACACTTTTTCTGGTGTTTTTCTCTGTGCAGCTAGCACTTCCGGGCAAAAACTAGCGGTGTTTGAGCCCAGGGGCAGCAGGAGGAGGAGAGGAGAAGAGTGTAGGCCGAAGCCTGCACTGGTGGCAGCTTTTGGTCGGTTGTGCCAGCGTGGCTTGTGCTGGACACGATGCCGGATACACAGCAGGGGAACAGCTGGCGGTGCTGAACCCCACTAACACATTGGCGGGTGTTTTTCTCTGTGCAGCGCGCATTTCCGGGCAAAAACCAGCGGTGTTAGAGCCCAGGGTCAGCAGGAGGAGGAGAGGAGCAGAGTGTAGGCCGAAGCCTAGTTGAACCAATTTCAAAGGTAACCTTTAACCCCCCCTCAGGTGTTGCAAGGTACAAGAGCCACACCTTGTGCAGCATTAATGCTGCACAAGTAAAAGGTTGCTCTATTTATTTTGCTCCTTGCACACGCTGAATAAAACACATACACTATTTAGCCCATTATACTGTCAAACAGTAGTGGAGGTGTGACTTGTCTTTTTAAGGAGACGCAGCACAGGTGTCCAAAATAACACCTTGGTGCATGGGCGCAGCTTCCTGAGCGTTGTTATTTGCTGTACAGGAGTCTGCGCTCTTGTTATCCCTTGGCCATGCGCTGTGAGCGCTGCCTGTCTTCTGACCTCATTTCATGTTGGCCGGTGCGGTTAGCGATGGCCATGAAACCCAGACCCGCAGTGTCTTTTCTTTAAGTCACACTACGGGGCTGGGATTCGTGACCTTGCGCAGTAAATTTTTTCGCCTGTCACTCATGTCCTTACACCTGCATCAGACTGGGCGGCCTCAGCTGATCCCTTCTCGCTTGCCGCGGCCATGAGGCCGGACAGTCTGAAGAAGGCGGAAGGAGATGAGTTAAGACAGGCGAAGATATGCACTGCTCGTGCCCATCAATCACACCCTCGCAGTCAAAATAAGTAAGACAACGAGCAGCATTGTTTCAGGCAGGGCGGACGCACAGGCGCAACAAGCCAACCAATGATGTCAGAAGACGGGAAGCGCTACCAAGGGGGGTGCTGCGTATCATTAGAAAGGAAAGTCACACCTCAGGGACAGTGCAATGGTCTCAATGAGACACATTTTGTACGTGTTGAGTTCCACGTGGGCAAGTAGAAAAAGTCAGCCACCTTGTACAAATGCAGCATTACTGCTGTACAAGGTGGCTGTTATACATAGAAACACCTGGGGGTGGGGGACAGGCTCCCTTCAATTTCAGTTCATGTGCCTGTGTGGCGTTTGCAGGTCACGTTGCCGGCTACACAGCAGGGGAACAGCTGGCGGTGCTGAACCCCACTAACACATTGGCTGGTGTTTTTCTCTGTGCAGCTAGCACTTCTGGGCAAAAACTAGCGGTGTTTGAGCCCAGGGGCAGCAGGAGGAGGAGACGAGCAGAGTGTAGGCCGAAGCCTGCACTGGTGTCAGCTTTTGGTCAGTTGTGCCAGCGTGGCTTGTGCTGGACACGATGCCGGCTACACAGCAGGGGAACAGCTGGCGGTGCTGAACCCAACTAACACATTGGCGGGTGTTTTTCTCTGTGCAGCTAGCACTTCCAGGCTACAACTGGCGGTGTTATAGCCCAGGGTCAGCAGGAGGAGGAGAGGAGCAGAGTGTAGGCCGAAGCCTAGTTGAACCAATTTCAAAGGTAACCTTTAACCCCCCCTCAGGTGTTGCAAGGTACAAGAGCCACACCTTGTGCAGCATATATGCTGCACAAGTAAAAGGTTGCTCTATTACTTTTGCTCCTTGCACACGCTGAATAAAACACGTACACTATTTAGCCCATTATACTGTAAAACAGTAGTGGAGGCGTGACTTGTCTTTTTAAGGAGACGCAGCACAGGTGTCAAAATTTACACCTAGGTGCTGGGCGCAGCTTCCTGAGCGTTGTTATTTGCTGTACAGGAGTCTGCGCTCTTGTTATCCCTTGGCCATGCGCTGTGAGCGCTTCCTGTCTTCTGACCTCATTTCATGTCGGCCGTTGCGGTTAGCGATGGACATGAATCCCAGACCCACACTGTGTTTTCAAAAAATCACACTGCGTGGCTGGGATTCGTGGCCTTGTGCAGTAAATATGTTTGCCGCTCACACATGTCCTTACACCTGCTTCAGACTGGGCGGCCTCATCTGATCCCTTATCGCATGCCGCGGCCATGAGGCCACCCAGTCTGAAGAAGGCGGAAGGAGATGAGTGAGCACAGGCAAACATATGCACTGCACATGCCCATCAATCACACCCTCGCTGTCCTAAAAAATAAGACACCGAGGGGCGTTGTTTCGAGCAGGGCAGACGCACAGGCGCAGCCAGCTAACCAATGATGTCAAAAGACGGGCAGCGCTACCAAGGGTGGTGCTGTGTATCATTAGAAAGGAAAGTCACACCTCAGGGACAGTGGAATGGTCTCAATGAGACACATTTAGTACGTGTTTATTTAAACGTGGGCAAGGAGAAAAAGTCAGCCACCTTGTACAAATGCAGCAGTACTGCTGTACAAGGTGGCTGTTATACATAGAAACACCTGGGGGGTGGGGGCTGGTTCCCTTTAATTTCAGTTCAGGTGCCTGCATGGCGTTTGCAGGACACGTTGCCAGCTACACAGCAGGGGAACAGCTGGCGGTGCTGAACCCCACTGACACATTGACTGGTGTTTTTCTCTGTGCAGCTAGCATGTCCGGGCAAAAACTAGCGGTGTTTGAGCCCAGGGTCAGCAGGAGGAGGAGAGGAGCAGAGTGTTGGCCGAAGCCTCCACTGGTGGCAGCTTTTGGTCGGTTGTGCCAGCGTGGCTTGTGCTGGACACGATGCCGGCTACACAGCAGGGGAACAGCTGGCGGTGCTGAACCCAACTAACACATTGGCGGGTGTTTTTCTCTGTGCAGCTAGCACTTCCAGGCTACAACTGGCGGTGTTATAGCCCAGGGTCAGCAGGAGGAGGAGAGGAGCAGAGTGTAGGCCGAAGCCTAGTTGAACCAATTTCAAAGGTAACCTTTAACCCCCCTCAGGTGTTGCAAGGTACAAGAGCCACACCTTGTGCAGCATATATGCTGCACAAGTCAAAGGTTGCTCTCTTAATTTTGCTCATTGCACACGCTGAATAAAACACGTACACTATTTAGCCCATTATACTGTCAAACAGTAGTGGAGGCGTGACTTGTCTTTTTAAGGAGACGCAGCACAGGTGTCAAAATTTACAACTAGGTGCTGGGCGCAGATTCCTGAGCGTTGTTATTTGCTGTACAGGAGTCTGCGCTATTGTGATCCCTTGGCCATGCGCTGTGAGCGCTGCCTGTCTTCTCACCTCATTTCATGTTGGCCGGTGCGGTTAGCAATGGATATGAATCCCAGGCCCGCAGTGTGTTTTCAAAAAATCACACTGCGTGGCTGGGATTCGTGGGCTTGTGCAGTAAATATGTTTGCCGCTCAAACATGTCCTTACACCTGCTTCAGACTGGGCGGCCTCAGCTGATCCCTTATCGCCTGCCACGGCCATGAGGCCGCACAGTCTGAAGAAGGCGGAAGGAGGGGAGTGAAGACAGGCGAACATATGCACTGCACATGCCCAACAATCACACCCTCGCAGCCAAAATATATGAGACAACGAGGGGGGTTGTGTCGGGCAGGGCGGACGCACAGGCACAGGCAGCCAACCAATGATGTCAGAAGACGGGCAGCGCTACCAAGGGGGGTGGTGCGTGTCATTAAAAAGGAAAGTCACACCTCAGGGACATTGTAATGGTCTGTAATGAGACACATATTTTACGTGTTTAATTCAACGTGGGCAAGGAGAAAAAATCAGCCACCTTGTACAAATGCAGCAGTACTGCTGTACTAGGTAGCTGTTATACATAGAAACACCTTGGGGTGGGTGGCAGGGTCCCTTTAATTTCAGTTCATGTGCCTGCGTGGCGTTTGCAGGTCACGTTGCCGGCTACACAGCAGGGGAACAGCTGGCGGTGCTGAACCCCACTAACACATTGGCTGGTGTTTTTCTCTGTGCAGCTAGCACTTCCGGGCAAAAACTAGCGGTGTTTGAGCCCAGGGGCAGCAGGAGGAGGAGAGGAGCAGAGTGTAGGCCGAAGCCTGCACTGGTGGCAGCTTTTGTTCTGTTGTGTCAGCGTGGCTTGTGCTGGACACGTTGCCGACTACACAGCAGGGGAACAGCTGGCGGTGCTGAACCCCACTGACACATCAGCTAGTGTTTTTTCTGTGTAGACAACACTTCCAGGTGGCAACTGACAGTGTTGAAACCCAGGGAATCAAAGAGGAGCAGAGTGTAGGCTGAAGCCTGCAGTGGAGCAAGTTGAAAGGGAACCTTTAACCCCCCCCCCAGGCATTTGTTGCTGAAAGAGCCATCTTGTACAGCAGTAATACTGCACATGGAAAATGGTGGCTCCGAAAATTATGCTCCTTGCAAACGCTGAAGTACACACTCATATAATGTGTCCCCTCACACCGTCAAACCGTCCCGGAAGTGGGACTTTCCTTTGTAATGTGACACAGCACAGCCGTCATTCCAACCCCCTTGGTGCCGTGCGCCACCTCCTCAACGTTGTTTGGTTCTGTCACGGAGCCCGCGCTGTAATGTTATCCCTTGGCCATGCACAGTTAGCGGTGCCCGTCTTCTGACATCATTTAGGTGTCAGGCTGGCAGTGCCTGTGCGTTCAAGCTGCCCGAGATCCAACCTCGCAGTGTCATCTAATGTAATCCCACTGCGGGCCAGGGATCCATGGGCATGCGCAGTGCATATCATCGCCTCTCACTCACCTCCTTCCTGCTTCTTCAGACTGTGCGGCGTCACGGCCGTGGCATGCTATTAGGGATCAGCTGACGCCGCCTAGTCTGAAGAAGCGCGAAGAAGGGGAGTGAGAGGCTAGTATATGCACTGCGCATGGCCATGGATACCAGGCCCACTGTGGGATCACATTAGACGACACTGCGAGGTGGGATTTTGGGCAGCGTGGACGCACAGGCGCAGCCAGGACGACAACAAATGATGTCAGAGGACAGGCAGCGCAAACTGTGCATGGCCAAGGGATAACATAACAGCGCAGGGTCCAGAACGGAATCAAACAACGCTAAGGAGGCAGCGCACGGTGCCAAGGGGGTAGCAATGACGGCTGTGCTGCGTCACATTACAAAGGAAAGTCCCACCTCAGGGACAGTTTGACGGTGTGAGGGGACACATTACATGAGTGTGTAGTTCAGCGTTTGCAAGGAGCATAATTTCAAGAGCGACCTTTTCCTTCTGCAGAATTAGTGCTGCACAAGGTGGCTCTTTCAGTAACAAACGCCTAGGGGGGGGGGGGACAGGTCCCCTTACATTTTAGTTGTGCCAGCGTGGCGGTCGCATGACACGTTGCCGGATACACAGCTGGGGATCAGCTGACGTTACTGAACCCCAATAACAGAGGAGTTATGGAACTGTTGACTGTGCAGACAGCACTTCCAGGCACCAACTGGCGGTGTTAGAGCCCAGGGACAGCAGGAGGAGCAGATTGGAGGTATTGCCGCACACACAGCTGGGGATCAGCTGACGTTACTGAACCCCAATAACAGAGGAGCGACTGTTGACTGTGCAGACAGCACTTCCAGGCACCAACTGGCGGTGTTAGAGCCCAGGGACAGCAGGAGGAGCAGAGGAACAGAGTGTAGGCCGAAGCCTGATTGGAGCAAGTTGAAAGGGAACCTTTAACCCCCCCCAAGACGTTTGTAGCTGAAAGAGCCATTTTGTGCAGTACTAAGGATGCAAAAGGAAAAGGTTGCTCTTTTAATTATGCTCCTTGCAAACACAGAAGTAAACACTAAAAATGTGTCCCCTTATACCGTACAACCGTCACGGAGGTGCGAATTTCCTTCGTAATGGGACACAGCACAGCTGTCATTCCTATCCCCTTGGTGCCGTGCACTGCGCATGCCCATGGATCCAAGGCCCGCAGTGTGATTCAATCAGAAGACACTGCGAGGCGGGATCTCGGGCAGCGCGGCCGCACAGGCGCAGCCAGCCTGACACCAAATTATGTCAGAAGACAGGCAGCGCAAATAGGGCATGGCCAAGGGATAACAGAACAGCGCAGGCTCCGTGACAGCTTAAAACAACGTTGAGGAGGCAGCGCATGGCACCAAGGGGGTAGGAATGACGGCTGTGCTGCGTCACATTACGAAGGAAAGTCCCAGCTCCGGGACGGTATAACGGTATCAGTGAACACATTTTATAAGTGTTAAGTTCTGCGTGTGCAAGGAGCTAAAATAAAAGAGCTACCTTTTCCTTGTGCAGCATTACTGCTGCACAAGATGGCTCTTTCAGTAACAAACGCCGGGGGGGGGGGGGGACAGGTTCCGTTACATTTAGGTTGTTGTGCCAGCGTGGCGGTCGCAGGACACATTGCCGGCTACACAGCTGGGGATCAGCAGACGTTACTGAAACCCAATAACACTGGGTCGTATGTTTTTACTGTGCAGCCTGCACTTCTGAGCCGCAACTGGCGGTGTTGGAGCCCAGGAATAGCAGTTCAGGTGGTAGAAAGATGAACACATCAGGAGACCTGGATGACACCCAATTACTTAATCAGGCAGAGGAGTGGCAAATTCCTGCGAGATCCAGGCCTGGTTCATTTTCAGGAAAGTAAGCCGGTCAACATTATCGGAGGATAGTCGCATGCGACGGTCTGTTAGTACACCACCTGCGGCACTAAAGACACGTTCCGATAAGACACTAGCCGCAGGGCAAGCCAGCACCTCCAATGCATACTGGCTTAGCTCTGGCCATGTATCCAGCTTAGAGACCCAAAACTTGAATGGGGAAGAGCCGTCTGGGAGTACAGTAAGAGGGCAAGCCATGTAGTCTGTCACCATCTGACAGAACCGTTGCCTCCTGCTGACTGGAGCCGCCGGTGATGGTGTAGACATTTGGGGCGGGCACACAAAAGTGTGCCAGAGTTGTGCCATACTGGGCTTGCCTTGGGCAGAGGCACTGCTTCTGCTCCCTCTTTGGGCAGAGCCTCCCCCACTGCCTCGACGCACTGAGCTGCTTTGTAAAGCACTAGCAGCACTCCTCTCAGTTGGACTGGAGAAGATGATGGAATTCACCAGTGTGTCGTGGTACTCCCGCAATTTACGCTCCCGGGTCAACGCTGGGATGAGGTTTTGGACGTTGTCCCGGTAGCGAGGATCGAGGAGGGTGAACACCCAATAATCAGGCATGTTGAGAATGTGGTCGATGCGGCGGTCGTTTCTCAGGCACTGCAGCATGAAATCCACCGTGTGCTGCAGACTGCCAACTGGCCCAGAAACGCTGTCCCCTGCTTGAGACATGATCTCTGCCCGCTCGTCATCACCCCACCCTCGCTGTACACACTGACCACTGGACAATTGTGTCGCTCCCTCCTCTGGACGGAGCTCTTCCTCCTCCATTGACTCCTCCTCATCCTCCTCACAAAGTGGCCCCTGCGTACCCCTTTGTGAGGAACCACATGGCGCTGACTCTCCAGAAGCTGATGGAAAAGGTGACTCCTCATCCTCCACCTCCTCCACAACATCATCCCTTAACCCTTGCAAAGTTTGCTGAAGCAGGCAGATAAGGGGGACAGTCATGCTGACAAGTGCATCATCTGCACTTGCCATCCGCGTGGAATAATCAAAAGGACGCAAAACCTTGCAGACGTCCTTCATAGTGGCCCACTCTGTGGTTGTGAAGTCTGATCGGCGCTGACTGCGACTTCTTTGCGCCTGATGCAGCTGGTACTCCATAACTGCTTGCTGCTGCTCACACAACCGCTCCAACATATGTAACGTGGAATTCCACCGGGTAGGTAGGTCACATATGATGCGGTGTTCCGGAAGGCGGAATCGGCGCTGCAGAGCAGCAATGCGGGATCTTGCCAAGCTGGAACGCCGCAAGTGAGCACACTCTAGGCGGACCTTGTGCAGCAGGGCATCAAGATCCGGATAGTCCCTCAGAAAACTCTGCACAACCAAATTGAGCACATGTGCCAGACATGGGATGTGAGTGAGGTTGCCAAGGGCCAAAGCGGCCACCAGATTTCGGCCATTGTCACACACTACCATGCCTGGCTGGAGATTCGCTGGCAGTAACCACACATCGCTCTCCTGCTTGATGGCATTGCAGAGCTCCTGCGCTGTGTGGCTTCGATTCCCCAATGAAACTAGTTTCAAGACGGCCTGCTGACGTTTGGCCACGGCTGTGCTCATGTCGGTCATAGGTAAATGTTCACGGGTCCATGTGGAGGTGGACTGTGATGGATCCTGCAGAGATGATTCTGAGGAACTTGTGTAAGAGGAGGAGTCAATGCGTACAGACTGGATTCCTGCAATCCTTGGAGTGGGCAGGACACGTCCTGCGCCACTCGCACGATCTGTACCTGGCTCAACAACATTAACCCAATGGGCAGTGAGGGAAACGTATCGCCCCTGTCCATGCTGACTGGTCCACGCATCGGTGGTGAGGTGGACCTTGCTACTGACGGCGTTCAGTAGCGCATGTTTCATGTTTCCCTCAACATGCCTGTGCAGGGCAGGGACAGCTTGCCTGCTGAAGTAAAAGCGGCTGGGCACCTTGTACTGTGGGACTGCCAATGCCATCAAGTCACGGAAGCTGTCAGTCTCCACCAGCCTGAATGAGAGCATTTCCAGGGACAACAGTTTGGCAATGCCTGCATTCAGAGCCTGTGCTCGGGGGTGGTTGGCCGAGAATTCCCGCCTTTTCTCCCATGCCTGTACTACCGATGGCTGTAGAGTAGACTGGGAGTGTGAGGATGACTGGGAAGGTGGTGCTGTGGGTGGAATTACACAAGGTCTCTGGACAACAGTGCCAGAGGTTCTTCCATGGCGATCCTGGGAGGAAGCCAAACCAGCTGTGCGTGAGCTGGAGGAAGAGGCAACACGAGCTGAAGAGGTGGTAGCTGCCGCTGTTGGTTGGCCTACATCTTCAGTGTGTTTCTGTAACTCCACCGCGTGCCTGGTCCGCACATGTTTCCACATATTTGTGGTATTGAGGTTGCTGACATTTTTCCCTCTTTTTACTTTCTGATGACACAGCTTGCATTTGACAAAACAAATGTCATCTGCAACTGTGTCAAAAAAGGACCAGGCACTGCAAGTCTTGGGAGCACCCTTTTTGGCTTTGGAAAGAGACAGGCTCCTAATGGGTGCCAAAGTGGAGGCTACAGGCTCCGCAGTCTTCCCCCTCCCTCTTTGGCCCGTAAGGGGAATCTCTTCCTCAGAGCTGCTCCCACCACCTTCCTGTTCCTCACGCCACGATGGGTCAACGACCTCATCATCTCCACTACCCTCTGCCACCAACTGCTCCTCCTGGGTAGTCTCGGCAGCACAGTACGCACCAGAAAGCGGCACCTGAGTTTCATCATCAGATGCGTACTGCGCTGTGGTCACCGGAGGCACTGGCCCACCCGCCTCTTCAGAGTCAGAGAGACAAAGCTGTTGGGCATCACTGCACACTGCCTCTTCTTCCATTTCTCCAATGCTGCTTGGCTGGCCCCCTGTTTCCAAGCCAAGAGATTCAGAGAACAGAAGTAGAGACGGCTCCTGTCCTGGGCTCTCTGCCTGCCTGGCCAATTTGGCAGGTGGTGAAGAGACAGATGGCTGCTCTCCAGTGCTCTGTGCCTGAGAGGATGTGGCACTAACTGAAGTCGATGCCGAGGCGTTAGCTGCCATCCACCCGACAACGGCTTCAATTTGGTCTTCACGCAGCAGCGGTGCACGGCGCTCTCCGACAAAGCTGCGCATGAAGGACTGTTCCCTGCTGAAACTGAGTGACGACGAGTCACCGGTGCCCGCAGCAGGCACAGAATCACCACGTCCTCTCCCTGCTCCTCTCCCTGCTCCGCGTCCACGCCCACGTGCCTTACTCCCTGCCCTCTTCATCTTGGTTGACAGATAAAGATAAGCAGAAAAGTACTAAGGCCTTAGTGTGCTTATTCCTGAAATGCTCCTCCTAACAGGTGTAAGAAACACTAATGTTGTAAAGTGTGGACTAAACTTTATTATTTTTCAAATGTGGCCTACACAAGTGTTAAGTTGTGTTTGGTGAACTTTCCTTTTTTTTTTTTGCAGATCGGACTACAGAGCAAGTTTAACTCACACGGGGACCGTGCAGACAGCCGTAAACGGCGCTGCAAGGCCCAAAAACCCTCCTCTAGGTTATCCTATGTAGTGTTTTTCCACTATTTAGCTGGAGACGGGTGGAAAGACACTAATAGGAATTTTTTTTTTTTAATTTTAAACAGGCTGCACTATTTGAAAAAAAGGACATTTTTTTTCAAGGTATGAGGCAGTAACGCACCCTGAGCTGAATCCAACCGGCTATGGCTGCACACAGACTACAGGGCGAGCTGCGCTCACACAGAGACCGTGCAGACAGCCGTAAACGGCGCTGCAAGGCCCCAAAAAAACCCTCTAGGTTATCCTATGTAGTGTTTTTCCACAATTTAGCTGGAGACGGGTGGAAAAACACTAATAGGAATTTTTTAAAAAAAATTTTAAACAGGCTGCACTATTTGAAAAAAAGGAATTTTTTTTTCAAGGTATGAGGCAGTAACGCACCCTGAGCTGAATCCAACCGGCTATGGCTGCACACAGACTACAGGGCGAGCTGCGCTCACACAGAGACCGTGCAGACAGCCGTAAACGGCGCTGCAAGGCCCAAAAAAACCCCTCTAGGTTATCCTATGTAGTGTTTTTCCACAATTTAGCTGGAGACGGGTGGAAAAACACTAATAGGAATTTTTTAAAAAAAATTTTAAACAGGCTGCACTATTTGAAAAAAAGGAATTTTTTTTTCAAGGTATGAGGCAGTAACGCACCCTGAGCTGAATCCAACCGGCTATGGCTGCACACAGACTACAGGGCGAGCTGCGCTCACACAGAGACCGTGCAGACAGCCGTAAACGGCGCTGCAAGGCCCAAAAAACCCCCTCTAGGTTATCCTATGTAGTGTTTTTCCACAATTTAGCTGTAGACGGGTGGAAAAACACTAATAGGAAATTTTTTTTTAAAATTTTAAACAGGCTGCACTATTTGAAAAAAAGGGAAATTTTTTTCAAGGTATCAGGCAGTAACGAACCCTGAGCTGAATCCAACTGGCTATGGCTGCACACAGACTACAGGGCGAGCTGGGCTCACACGGAGACCGTGCAGACAGCCGTAAACGGCGCTGCAAGGCCCAAAAACCCCCCTCTAGGTTATCCTATGTAGTGTTTTTCCACAATTTAGCTGGAGACGGGTGGAAAGACACTAATAGGAAATTTGAGAAAAAATGTGCAGCAGGCTGCACTATGAGCAAAAAAGGACAACTGTGTGAGGCAGTGTGAACCCCCCTGAGCTGAATACAACCGGGTATATGGCTGCACACAGACTACAGAGTGAGCTGCACACACACACACACACACAGAGACCTTGCAGAACGCTGTTAAAACAGCGCTGCAAGGCAAGAGCAAGGTGAACAGTGAAGAACACACAGCGTTTTGCTAAATTAGCCTTGGGAAAGGAAAATAAAGCAATTAGCTATCTCAACTGGCCCTCAGTTAGAACACAGCGTCCTGTCCCTAACTGAAATCACAGCAGAGTGAGCGCAAAATGGCGGCAGCGTTTTTTATAGTGCAGAGTGACATCATTTCAGCAGCCAATCACAGCCTTGCCAGTACTTACATGCCCACCATGCTAAACAGGATGTGCCCACACTTCCATTCATTCCTCATTGGCTGCTGCGTTCAGTTTGAATTCTGGGAACTTCCGATTCTGGTATCCGATACGCGGGAAGTATCGGAATTCGGTATCGGAATTCCGATACCGCAAATATCGGCCGATACCTGATACTTGCGGTATCGGAATGCTCAACACTATTTACCACAGATCATCCGTCTGTCATCAGTGTGCGTGACATTTTGTGGCCATGTCGCTGTGGCCCGTTAAAAAACTGGCATGTCAGTGTATTTTGCCCACGGACACATGGCCCTTGGAAACACACTGACATGTGCATGGACCCATTCACAGTACGTGTGGAAATTGTCACTACACATAGAAGATACACTGACATCTGAAAGAGCCCTTATGCTGCGTTCACACGTTCTGCATTTTTAATCCATTCCTGATTTTGACTTAAAAATACTGTTATAAAATGCTGACCAAATACTGAAGTTGTGCACATGTTTCTATTATACTTTTACTTTTACTCTGATTGTTCCAATCCTGATTTTGGCTTACAAATACTGACAAAATACTAAATGTATGATCTTGGCCTCAAGGAGCATTCATTTAATATAAGGGCTAGAGATGTTGCTAGCACAATGGCATTTTTTTTATTAACGTGTTTTGTTGATGTTTTGAGGCTAATATTACTATTTTGACATCTGTTGATCAAGTGTTTTTGAAAATTGCTAAAAAAGGTATTCAGATTTATAACTCAGTGATTAAATAGACTCTAATGTGAACAGTTGACAATATTTAAACTCCTACACTTTTGGTCGCGTTCACACGTTCAGTATTTGGTGACTTTTTTTTACCTCAGTATTTGGAAGCCAAAATCAGGAGTGGAACAATCACAGTCAAAGTATAAAAGAAATACTTCTCCACTTTTTTCACCCACTCCCGATTTTGGCTAACAAATACTGAGAATGAAATCATTGCTATCTGTTAACTATTAATTTGATTTATTTAATAAAGTTATATGTAAATTTTGTCATTTTATTTCCAAGTTGCTCTGCACTGAATACATTAATACACATACATTCCTGTCGCCTGTGTTGCTCACAATCTATTTTTCCAGTTTCATATAACCACCATAGTCTCTGTCTTGGGAACCAGATTAACCTATGAGGATGTTTTTGGAGTATGCAAATGGAACGCACGCCAGGGCCGTGGGGTACTCAGTACCGGATCCGGTACTTAAAGGGATGTGTCACAGCGGCGGCGACCTGGTCAGTGGCCCTGGGTGCCCATGTTAAAGGGATAGTCTTTAAAGGGATTTGCAGAAATAAGGAAAGTTCTTGATGCCACTTGTGGTACTCGGTCAGTAGGGGCCAACGCTGCTTAAAGGGGTCCTCTGGGATGATGTTAGGGCAGCTAGATGGTATAACTTCCCACAGGTGAAGTAGGTTCCCAGGGCTCCTATGTGTAGATAAAGATGATGTAATAAGAAACAGAGGACACAAGTTTGCAGTCTCTTTATCTCTTTACTGAAACAATTCAGACAGCCACAGTCCAGGGTACCGGATCACAGGTGCTTGTGGTGGTCCGGCCGACTTAGAAGCAAGTTGGGATTTCCCCTTTACCAGGTGGGGTTAGAAGCCTTCCCTCTAGCGCTGTGGTGTAGTTCCTTGCTGCCTATAGCTGTCCAACAAGGTCCTCATGAGGTTTCTGTCCTTTTGTATAAGTGGGACACTAACCTGTATGACAGGTGGCTCGAGCCTTTTCACAGGGTCTCTATCATGACCCGGGCTCTATATGCCCCTGTGTCTTCAGGTGTTAGGGCGGGCAAATGACCTATAGTTCAGTTGTCCTGCCGATTTCTGCTGTGAGTCTTAGAGCCCCTCACAACCTCGGTTTTCCAGCCATCGGTGTCTGCCCTCTGTCAAGAGGTCGCTCAATTGCAGCTATTCTCCTCTGGTTTTAACTTTGCCTTTGCCTCTTTTCCCTTTCAGTCTCTTTATCAGTTGCTCTGCTTTGTGTTTCCTTCCCAGTAGTTGCATGGCTCCAGCTTTCCTTCCTCACACGTCGCACTCCTCTCACCAACTACTAACTCTTCCTAACTGCCTAGCAACAGCCTAGCAACCGACTCCTCCTCCTGACCAGAGAGAGCAGCTCCCCTGAAGTCGAGTGTAGAGCTCCCCCTTCTGGCCTGAAGTCAGAATGGTGTTGAATGTGCTGAATACCTGATAAATGGATCCTTCCCTGCTTCCAAGCGCAACATCACTCTCCCCGTGAGAAAAGCAATGCCACTGTAACAACCGGTTACCTGGGGTGTTACATAAGTAAACTGCAGGGCTCAATGAAAAAACAAATAAACGAGTAGAAATTTAATGCAGATGTTGGGTTGGAGAGTTTAAGTCTAAAACCTCAGTGTTTCAAAGGATCACAATATCAGTCATACTGACTATGATGAACATAATAGACTACCCATCTCATTATTAAAGGGGTTGTCTGGTCAAAACTGATAAATTTGCAGCCACTCTGTGTGACTGGAGACTTATGAATCCCCCCAGTGTACACACTGTGCGATGCGGGGATTCGCTGGTTTGAGACCCAGGGACTGAGGGTATGCATGAGTTATACATATCTCCGGCCAGTGGGGTGGCCTCACTAAATACACTTGTATATTGCCGACCTGTGGGCGTTTCTGACTAGAGGGCGCAGCCTCACTCCATACAGGTGTACAGAGAGCGAGGCCGCGCCCACTGGCCGACATATGTATAACTCATACATAGTCTAGTCCACAGGCGCTGGCACACAAGAACGCTAAATACACTGACTATAGAGGGAAGGAAAAGGTACAGATTGTCGAGCCAGTACACTGTGCATGTGCGGGATTCTGGAGCAACAATGTCACAGGTCAGTGTGACGTGCATGGGAAGGGGTGATAGTATAATGAAGAGTGGAGGCAGGGATTTCTTCCAGGCATCCACGCCCCGGAGCCTGTAAAAAATCATTAGGTCCTTAGCAGATTTGTTTGAATTAAGCTAGGAAATGGGATTCACATCAAAAGTATGCAGTGCAAATTAAGTTTGCTATTTAAAGAGGATTTTTTTATGTCTTCGGGTCTGGAGTGAAAAATATAAACATAAGGGAAGAGTCAGATAGCCATGGATTCTCTAATCCAATAAAATTAGATTGATTATGCAAATAACACTCTGGTCAAAATCAGAGATTTGTCAAAGTATGATCTTGGTGTGATCAGATTCTCTCAGATGAGAAGAAGATGAGGTAAAAATCTCTTCATCTTTTCAGTGCATAATAATAAGAGTGCACTCAGATGTCATCCACACAATTGTTCACTTGCATGGCCAAGTGCAATCCAAATATCAGATCAAATTCGGGCATGCCTCAATTTGCTCACATCTTTATTACCTTCACCAGTCCCACTGTGAGGTGATGAGGATGGCGTTCCACTCCTCTAACAGCTCCCAATGTTTTTATATTTATTGTAATAGTTCCTATTTCAGCAACGTTGACGCTGTTCATATCCATTGGAAACATGCCACTTTTTTGTGTAAAGGTACATGACAATGTTATCTCCTCTTACTCTCTGGGTGGAAGCCTGATTGCTAGTAAAGAGGACTTTCTTTTATTGGACTGGTCTGGTATCCTTGCCATGGGGTCTCAGGGAGCTGATGCCTAGCTCTGTGTGGCCGACCAGAGCTGGGAGGTAACAAAAGACTGGCCGTCACTTTCAAAGAGAAACCAGATGTGTACAGGTGCGAACTAAGAGTAGTCACCTCCATATATAACTAGCAAATAAAGTTGCACTCTGTAGCGCTACAGTATGAAAACATGAAATAAATGATATATGAATTGCATTACTGCTCTAGAAAATACCGTAGGCAAATTTGAGATTGCTTAGCATATAAATTGGCCAATTGACATCTAACCAGCAGCCGCGTTGCGGCGATTATCGTTGCTATGAAACTATCTATTGTGAAGTTAAATGGCTCAATATGGTGACAAGAAGCATGGAATCTAAAATTGCCATGATGGTGGTGAGAAGAAGACGAAGGACAGCCTGTCGTGGAAGTGAATGAGCATGCGAAAATGTGTCCAGCCAAATTCTTGCCCAAGATGGGAGGTGCATCCCTTTAGAAGGCGCAGTTAAAATGAAGAACTGTGGAGAATGGTGAATGCAGGACGCTTAGACAATTGCAGAATCGCCAAGATTGATGTGTGAAGCACCAGACACATCAGTTAAAGAAGTGGTGCCAAACCCACTGAAAGCACGTTGTCACTGTGCGACCAGCACCATTCTCTTTGAGGTGTTAGGAGCTGGAGGGAGAAATTCTTGGAAAGATGGCTGATACTGATCGATAAGCAGCTGAGCAGCAGTGCAGAAGCATGGACATCAGTGAAGATGAGCTGGAGACCATGCCGGAGTTTATCATTCCAGGAGCAGTGGCGGTAAGTTACAATGAAGTGGGTACTATCTGCAGCCAACCCCTCTGGACAAAATTGTCATGATGTTGTCCCCTACCCCAAGACCAGAGGTGTGTCTCCTGATCCATGAGCTCAGGATGCTTTGCTGGAGCCGGATGCCTTAGGGAGGGATGCCCACCAGTGATATGGCGGCATCAAGAAACACCATACTGGAGTCCACTTGGTGGCCAAAGGAGTACCTCCAGAAACTGCCAATTCAGAGGTGCCACCCCTCAAAGAGGCAGCACAGATCTCAGTGCCCATGGAGCTAACCTTGGTTGCGACAACAGAGGCCTCATGAGAGTATGAAAATCTCAGGGAGGCCAGTGTTGCAACAATAGAGGTGAAGGCAGAAGGTCCATAAGGGCCCAAAATAAATTGGAGGAGGATTAAATTTTACTACTCTCCACTAGAGGGTCCCCTTAGTCCTCCCTTGAGAAGTTTATGGCCGTAAAATCCAGCTTGGAAAGGTGACATCATGGAAAAACAAAAAAGGATGAACACATCTTGCAGGGTGGCTAGAGGGTTCAAATTATGTCCGAAAAAGATCTGCAGAGGGAGTTCAGACAAAGGGCTGATTCTTAGAGTGGATATTCGGCAAGGATTCAGTTTCCTGCAGGAAGAGGAAACTGGGGACTGTGTATTTGAACAGAAGCATGGTCAAGCATAAATATCTTCATCGATGACTCCACAGACTGTAAGCTGGTGAAATTGTAGATTTCATCAAGAGCTGATGCAGAAAAGGGTGGTATGTCACAACCATGGCCTGACCCTTTTAAGGAGAGCAACATCAAGCAGTGGGAAGTGAAAATGGCCCGAGAAGAAAAGAGAGTGAGCCCAGAAGAGGTGGGCTGAAAAAGATCCAAAAGAGTTTGTCCGGGTTCCCAGGGCCTGTGACATTGAAAGAGGAGAAGGATTGATGGCCCAAGTGAAACCCCAGCCAAAAAGTGGCCCCCAAGTGGTCCCAAGGGGGCAGGAGTACTTCTAAGAGTGGCTTTCAGGTGATACCGCAGATTGTCATTGGGTCTGGGGAAGGAGGAAGATCTGGGACCACCTGACCAATGGCAGAGAAGGAGTCAGCCAGCATGGACAGAACATTGATGAGACAAGTGGTACAGAATATCCGGGTGACTAGCTGCAGGCCGACCCAGGTTGACTGTGGCTGATCTGTTTCCTGGTGGAAGATCAAGGACCGTCAGATACCCAGACCAGCCCTGGAAATGAAAGAGGCCACCCCCCACCACCTGGACAGCCTTCATGAAAGAGGAAAAAGTCCTTCTAGAGGCCAAAAAAGAGAAAAAGTTGGTGTAGACAAAAGTGTTTCAGTGAGATGCACAAGCCATGAAAAATTGGTCCAGATGGTAAGACCAGTTGGGTCTGGAAGACTCAGTTTTTTTGGCTTGAGATGAAGAGAACAGTTTGGTACCATTTTAGCTGCAAGGATTGTGTTTTTCTCCCTTAAGGGAGTGAGGGAGAGTTTAGTACACCCTGTAGGTTATTTTATTGTATATTAACCCTTCTTTTAGGTCCCAAATGGTCAAGGATAACCATCATTAAAGAATGGAGGAGTGTGAGGGTGATGAGAATGGCATTCCACTCCTCTAACAGCTCCCAACGTTTCTATATGTTTTGTAAAAGTCCCTATTTCAGCAACAGTGACGTTGTTCTTATCCATTGGAAATGTACTACTGTTTTGTGTAAAGGAATGTTACAACATTATCTCCTATTACTCTCTGGATTTTGTTGCATTGGACTAGTCTGGTCTCTGCCGTGGGGTCTCACAGAGCAGATGCCACACTCTGTGTGGGCAATCAGAGGTGGGAAGTGTTTTTAACTGAATTATTGCCACATACACACACTGAAACTGAACCCCATTTTTCTGTAGCGGGCTGGGGAGTGGAAAATGAGCTATTACACCACCACACAGCTCTGAGCAAAAGAGGGGAGAAGCCAGCGCTGCCTAAGGTTAAGACGCAATACATAAAAGTGCAAATGCACATATTGATTTCTAACTGTATTTTCAAAATGAGACATTTAGCAAACAATTGATCAATTCTTTGAGCCACCCCGCCACTTCACGGCATTCTCATAATGGGGCAGTCCTACTCTACGTTTTTTATATTCGCTGTGCCATAAAGGCCTCCTAAATGAACTAAAAGCAAGACCACACAGCTCTGTCCTGCACCATACATTCAGGGTGCTTCATCACTGGTGTTAAGTTCTCACAACATCATGATGTTGTAGTGCAACACATGTCATGATGTTCTGCACGAACTAGTCAGTGATGTACATCATGACTAGGTTTCATGTGACATCATGATGTGCATTGGCCTTCAAAGTCATGACATTGCAAGCCCTAGCTGGCACTGAGGCAACAAAAAGCTCTGCAAAGTGACCATAACTAAAAGAGTTGCATGGCAGAACAGGTAAGGGCCAGGGAGATTTACATATTATATTTAAATAATGTTGTACCCATTCCCATTCACCATTTTGCTGGATTTGAGCATCAAATAGGAAGTAATTTGAATTCTGCAGAATTCTAAAAAAAAAAATTGTGAAATTGAGTTTGGTTTGCTTTGAAACCATTCACTCATCTCTATCCAACTTGGTCATATGTTTTTTTCAATAGGTATCTGTGCAATCAGGATTATATCTTTCTCTGCTAGGTGGATTATGTAGAAGATTCACATAGTATTGTTATTTGCCTCCTGTTTGGATGAAAATCCAAATTCTTCCCAGTTGATGAGTCAGGCAGTATTTATTGTCTTGTTCTTTTTTCTCTAGCAGTTTTGAGTGTCATTTTGTATCCTTATTTAGTAAATAAGTCTAGTAAATTAATTTATAATTACTACAGTTGAGTCTCCTAATTATAGGAGCGAGAAGAGCAATTTCTTGGGTTATGGAAATGATTACTATTAGCTCATTTGAGAAAATTAGATGGACCATTTAACAGAAACATTGACATTATAATGAAGCTTGGCGTACATGGATAGACTCTTCCTACATAGATTAAGATATTTATTGTTTGCACGCAGAGAGTTCATACCCACTAAATTACATGAGTGACACCATGCAACCTTTTAATTTCATCACAGTTTAACTATAATGTGAATATCTGACATAGTTATGATACTAATTATAGAAAGTTTTAAAATTATTATTTGTTTAAAATAGTTACCATATATAATTTAATTATTTTATTGTCGCTTTCCTTTCTCCTGCATATACAAGTAAAAAAAGTATTCGTACCCTATGAACTTTTTCACATTTTTTCATGTTACACCTATAAACTTACCGTAAATGTATTTTATTGGGATTTTATGTGATACACCAATACAAAGTAGAAAGTATTTTTGTGAAGTGTAAAGAAAATGGTAAATGGTTTCCTAATTGTTTTAAAAATATAAATCTGAAAATGGTGATGTGCATCTATATTCAGCCCCCTGTAGTCCATTACCCCTAAAAAATCCTGAGTGACCAATTGCCTCCAGAAGTCACATAATAAATCATTTTATTTTCAGTATAACTACAGCTGTATTGTGAAGGCCTCATAGGTTTGCTTGAGAACATAAGGGATCAAGCAGCATCATGAAAACTATAAGGCCGGCGTCACACTCAGCGTAGGGAAATACGGTCCATATTTTACGGCTGTAATACGCCTAAAAATTCCAGAAATAGTGATCCGTATGTAATCCGTTGCCAAGGTGTGGTCGCATATTTTGCGCATGTAATGTTGCATAAGTAATCCGTATGACATCCGTAATGCGATTTTTCCACGCAACATCACAAAATGGACATTTAACCATTTTGGAGCCTGAAATTAATTTAAATCACCATCACCAACCCTATTTAAGGCCTCTACAACAGGAGGCACCCTCCCATATGGCCATTTTGTGGTTGTGCATCTGTTGGTGTGTTGTGGTAATGTTTGCACCATGTATGACCTACTGCACTTCACCCTAACTCAGCGGGTTTTGTTTAACTGGCTATTGTCGCATCGGTTTGGCCAGCCATACCCTGTGATTGTAGATTCGCGAAGGAGGAGAAGAAGAATGTGGGTGCATCCTCTTTTGACACAACACCTCACTAAAGGCAATTTTCAGAGGCTCTATACAGCTCTGTGTGCAAATCCTGATAAATTTTACCTGTACTGTAGAATGACAATATCAACATTTGATATCTTGTTGGAGACAGTATGTCCAGGACGCACGTATCAGGACACCAGGATGCAAAAAAGCATATCCGCAGAGGAGCGTCTTCTCCTAACCTTACGGTATGTTTGCAACATCCTCACATACTGTATGTTGATGATGTTTTTTTTTTCAGGGTTATTTACTAGCAGCTATCTTAAAATATATGTGTTACTTATGTCCAAACCACAAACAAAATATGTATTTTTTATGTTCGACTTATGTACGCTATTTTAGTGCTAGCGGAACGCAGCAAGTAAATAGAAACGTTTATTATAATTGGTGCATTCGCAGCCTGGGGTCCACCGTGCTGGAGGAACCTGCTGCTAGCGAATGGCGGCACTGTTTGGCGGTATAGACTAGCTCTGTTACTTCACAGAGTAGCCATGAAAGGAAAGCACTGCGCCCTGTTAGCCTTACAGGAGCACAAGCTTACTGCCGAGCTGATAGCAGTCAGTGGTTATCCAACACGCAATCTCCTCACCGGAGGAGCCGGTATTCTAGGGGCTTATTTCAGCCGGGTCCCTGAACACACTCATACAATCTCCTCACCGGAGGTGCCGGTATTCTAGGGGCTTATTTCAGCCGGGTCCCTGAATACATTCTCACATAACCACACTGGCGCAAAGCACACAACTAAGATTTGATACTAGCGCATGGCCGTGCGGTCATGTGAACCTTATATAGTTGCAGCAAGTACAGGACCTTCCTAGAAGGACCAATGAGAGGCTGCCACAGAGCCTGAGGAACTTCAGGACCTTCCTGGAGAACCAATGGGTCTTGCTGCAGTATCTAAGCATGTGACCCTCGAACTCCAATGAGAGATCTTACCCTGGGCATGTTCAGAAGGGAAAAAGCAGGACTTCGTCCCAAAAGCATCTGCTCGCCGCTGCCCAACACTGGCTTCAATGGCAGAAGCTGGAAAAGCAGCAGTAACCCTTTGACAGAGTCAGACTGAGCGAGACGCTGTCACCGACGTCTCCGCTGAGCAGACTCCACTGCGGCAGGAGAAGAATGGGAGACTGCAGCGGAGATGGCCGAGATTCCTTGTGTGCAGAGGCGGGAACTCGACTCCTAACACACTAGGTAACTATCCATTAATTTCATTGATATTCCTTTTTTTTGAGGAAACAACATACTTGCGCTTTATCATGTTTTCTGTAAACTATTGTTACCTAACTAATCTGATTTTTTGTGTCTTTTCAGCTTCCTGTTAACTGGATTGTCTTATGCGGGACTTCACCTGGAGTTTCTCATTGGTCGCTCCACGATTTCTGGCATTGTGCACTCAACATGTAGTGAAATATGGTCGAAACTACATGAACTTGTCATGCCTGAGCCAAAAATGGCAGATTGGCTCAAAATAGCTCGTGGGTTCAAGGACACTTGTGACTTCCCACACTGCATTGGAGCCCTGGATGGGAAACATATCAGGGTGCATAAGCCCCCGAACTCTGGCTCCCAATTCTTCAATTATAAACAGTTGTTCTCTGTAGTTCTGTTAGCTGTAGTTGACAGTAACTACAGGTTTATAATTGTAGAAGACGTGAGAGAATGTAGAAAAATGTTCCAGCTCCTTCCAATTAAAGTCCTTTATTGATCCAAAGAGTATAAAAACGATCCCTGCACACAGGGAATGTGAACATGCGCCAAAGAGCGACGCGTTTCGATCTATACGATCTTCATCATGGCTGTCTACACATCGGTATTAGGGGAGTATATATATAATTCATTGACCTATCACAATGAAACTCCTGATCACACGATCCAAGCTAATCGCAGGTCCTAATAACAATGCATAAGAATACCAAAATTGTACTCACATTAAAACAACACAATACAATATAAAATTTTAACAATAATGGTACATAATTTTGTTCCTTTTGTTCAATCCCAGAGGCAATCTGGTTTGTAAATTGTAAATCCAATACGCCTCCTGTTATGATCCGGTGACCTTGGAGCCACATGGAACTTTCTCTGGAGTTGGTGGAAACTATACTGACCGCAAATCCTGAACTAATCACCGCAACTAGAAGTAGCCGTGGGGTGTGCTGTTTCTCAGTTGTGATTTCCTTATTTTCTAAACATACAAAAATATTTTATGCCTACAGAAACTGTACTTTGTGTGTATTTACTTAATTACCATATAGTTATGAACAGAGCATATTTGTGTGATGTATTAATGATTGTCCCACAAACGTCAATTGGCTTTCGACAACATATTTTACTTCTATCAAAAGCCTTTTTGTCTTAACTTTTAACCATATTTGTTTCATATGGTTTTTTTGCTTGTTTAAAACCACAATATAACAATGTGCAATTACAGCACAAATATAACCCAAACATGGTTACGCGGAACAAATATCCCCCCAAAAAAATTTAGCTTCCAAATTTCTGTAAGTAGGTGGAGGTGATGGTGGCAGCTCAGAGTTCTGCTCAGGTGGCCTTTGTTGGGCCAATTGTCCTTCACCCTGTGTGGATGCTGTTTGTGGCGGATCATAATACAGGCCTTGGATATATTGGCCAGTTGGGTATTGGCCATAATGTATTTGTCTCTGGTCCTCATGCTGCTGATTATATTGGCTGGCCTCATAGCCACCCCCAATATGGCCATGTTGTCCAAACCCAGGTTGGGACCAGATTCCAGCACTGGGTTTGGAAAAGCAGCCATATTGGGAAGGTTGGTTGTAGGCTGCCATATGGTACGGTGCCGGCCTTGGTTGATTTTGGGTGGGGATGGGCTGAGGTGTAGGCACACATGGAGGAGGGGCTTCAAATCCTGATTGACCATGCACCTGTTGAGTTCGGGGAAGGCGCAAGAGATTATGTGGTGAAAGCTGCCTTCTCTCCAGAAATTCAAAAACCTCATAGGGGTCATTTGGGAAGGTGCATAAATCAATCAGGATTTGAATACACCTTCTCACACGTAGCCTCACCTCACAGGGAAGGGGATGAAGGTACCGGGCAAGGCTGCGAGCAAAGGCCTCCTCTCCATCATCCGTGGCTGCCCTGGCCAAATAGTTGAGGACCCCAGTGTCCACATCCCTCCTACTGGCTTGCAGCTCTCTCCTTCTGTGGCCTCTGCGTAAAGGCACAGCTGCCTGTGGGGAGGACATCAGTGGGACAGTAGGACTGTTGCTGTGTCCTTGCTCTTCCTGGCTTCCAGGATCATGTGCTGCTGATGGTGGGGGTGCTGCATCTTGGAAACTTGTTGCTGTCTCTTGAGATGCAGAAGCCGATGGTCCAGGAAGGATGGAGGTAGAAGATGCCAAAGATGGGCCTGCCAACTCTTCTTCTCCACCATCAGGATCTAAAATTAATACCCATAATTAATATTTGATTAAATTGCTAACATAAGTTTATTATACATCTGTGTCCTCGTCTCCCGGTAATTACCTACACGGAATCAACGATCCTCACAAGATCTCCTTCTCTAATCCCCTCTTATCTTCTCTTCCTACAATCGTATCCGAGATTTATCTCGTGTATCACCCCTACTCTGGAACCCTCTACCACAACACATCAGACTCTCACCTACCATCAAAACCTTCAAAAAGAGCCTGAACACCCACCTCTTCCGACATGCATATAACCTGCAGTAACCAACAATCAACAAAACCAATGCATGACCAGCTCTACCCTCGCCTACTGTATTCTCACCCATCCCTTGTAGATTGTGAGTCTTTGCGGGCAGAGTCCTCTCTCCTCCTGTACCAGTTATGACTTGTATTGTTTAAGATTATTGTACTTGTTTTTATTATGTATTCCCCTCATGTACATGTAAAGCGCCATTGAATAAATTGCGCTATAACAATCCAAAATAATAATAACAGAAAGAAATTAAAAATAATTGTGTTGTGATGTTTTTACTTACGGTCTTAGATCCATATTGGGATCCAAAAAGGAAAGTCTATCATAGTATATGTACTTTCGCTTTTTGGGTGAAGCTGCTGACCCACTTTTTGCCAGCTGCTGCCTTTCCCGGTGATATTGGTCCCTGATGCTGCGCCATCGTATCATAACATCATCCACTGCAATGACGTGTTAAAAAATATTCTATAAGCTCATTCTGAACATTGATTATAACATTTGGTATTGATTGATCATATTTTAACAATGCTAATAAAATGCCTTATTACATGAATTATCTAAAGTTTAAATTGCTTAAAAAAAGAAAACATTACACACAAAAAAATGAAACAACACAAGGACAGGGTCCACTCCCCTCTGTACCAGCCTGGCGTTACCAAAAATAGTACCCAACACAACATCTATATTATGTATGCACGTAAACACTTTCTCATGTTCAGCATCTGTGTTTTGGGGCAAAAAATCAAAATAAAAAACCATACTAAGCCCCCCCAAAAAATTCAAGAAATCATGTAGGTAAAGCATTTTTCAAGGTTAATTAATGTCGCAACATGAGTGTACTTACAAAGTTGTGTCTGCTCCGCACGTGTGCGTTGGTCAAAATCTGGGAATAGGATCCCACATATAGCCCTCCAAGCTGCCTCTTTCCGGGCCCGGTTGGAGTAGTTTGGATCCCGCTGGTCCCATATTTCTGGCCTTTCTTGGACCAGGATGAGGAGCATATCCACATTTATTATGCTTTCCATGCTGCTTGCAACTCCGTGGAGGCAAGTGCCAGACTTCCGGGATGTCTGTCTGGCTTTTTCAGCTAATTAGCATGTCTGAGCTTCCTGATTGAGGGCTTGTCACATTTCCTGGCACCTGGAGATGTCTGGCGTATTTCTCGTAAGTCACACTGTTGATCCGTGTGTAATCTGTATTTTTCTCGCCCCCATAGACTTTCATTGCTGATTTTTTTTGCGCAATACGCTGACAAACGCAGCATGCTGCGATTTTCTACTGCCGCACAAGACCGTATAATACAGATCCCTAAAATACGGCAGATAGGAGCGGGGCCATAGAGAATCATTGTACCGTATGCAATCCGTATTTTCTGCGCCTCCTATATGTCCGTAAAACTCGCTAGTGTGACGCCGGCCTAAAACCTATATAAAGGTGTGCACCCACAACCCAATGTGAAAGTGCAAGAGTGAGTCAAGCAGGTTCAGTGCTGAATAGACATAGAGATCATTTATGAAAAAAGCACCAGATGGAACCAAATCATATAAAATACCAAAACGTTATTATAAACAATATATAAAACCATGAGACGAAGGGTAAATAGGGATATGACAGGGGTGAGACAGATTTAGGTGGAACCACAGTCAAAGTCAGAGTCAGATACTAACAGGTACATCGAAAGTGAGTAGTTTGCTCAAAAAGTTGCAAGTGCAAGTGCAAAAGTATGCAATAAAGCATGTCCAATTGTAAAATCTGGGAAATAGTTTACCACATTAAAAAAATCTCCAAAAGGGCTGTGCGCCACATCCAAAAGAAAGAACAAAGAGCAAAGAAGCATCAAAGCTGAAGTGCAACAATTACCTGGAAGGTATCTGAAGCTCTGTGGTGCCACCATCCCCAATGTGCGTTTCGGTGCTGTGCCTTCTTCTGGTGGCACCACAGAACTTCAGATACCTTCCAGGCATCACTTTGGATGGAGCAGACATGTGCTGCGTCCAAAGTGCTGCCGGTTTTTGCCTGTGAGAACATACTGTCATGATTCAGACTGGGTTTTGAATCATGTTTTCCCTTCTTTCCCAGTCTGGTCGTGTCAAGAGTTAACCTTTCTCACCCTCTGTCTTGGTTCAGGTTGGCTATTTATCGCCACTGCTAACAGCAGGCGATGTCAGTTATAGTTCTTGCCTAGTGCTGCTGTAGTTGACTCTTATTGCTCTGATTTGTCCTGCTTCGTTTGCTGTCTGAACCCGTGCCTATGTTTTCCCCTATTCACGTCTTGACCTGTGTTTCCTTTTAGTGTGCTGACTCCCTGGTTTTGATTTGGCATGTATCCTGATCTGCTTCTGTCTTTTGTCCTTTGGCTTATCCACTCCTGACCGTTGCTGACTCTCTGGCATGTCTCTGACTGTGAGTTTGCTTATTCCTTTGGTACTGCGCTACAGTTTAGGATTTGACCCGGCTTGTTTGACTATTCTACTGCCACCTGAGAGACACTTATCATAGTGACATACAGTACATCAAAACACTGGCATTTAAAAGATGTACTTTGGAACTTTCTCCACAGAAAATAATCACCCAAATGATGTGTTATTTCAGTGTCATTTATCATGTTCCATAAAGGACAATATTTTTTTTTCTTTTACCAAAAGGAAATTATTTAAAAGTGAAACTAGTACATTTAAATTATTCATCTCCTTTAGCTCAGACAATTATGATAATTGAGTGCTCAGTTTTTTCAAAAACCTGAGCCCAATAGTGGATTACTCTGTATAAACAGTCTGGTCCTGATGGAACAATCAGTGAAAATTGATTTATCTTCGAGGTAAGTCTATCATAGTATATGTACTTTCGCTTTTTGGGTGGAGCTGCTGACCCACTTTTTGCCAGCTGCTGCCTTTCCCGGTGATATTGGTCCCTGATGCTGCGCCATCGTATCATAACATCATCCACTGCAATGACATGTTAAAAAATATTCTATAAGCTCATTCTGAACATTGATTATAACATTTGGTATTGATTGATCATATTTTAACAATGCTAATAAAATGCCTTATTACATGAATTATCTAAAGTTTAAATTGCTTAAAAAAAGAAAACATTACACACAAAAAAATGAAACAACACAAGGACAGGGTCCACTCCCCTCTGTACCAGCCTGGCGTTACAAAAATAGTACCCAATACAACATCTATATTATGTATGCACGTAAACACTTTCTCATGTTCAGCATCTGTGTTTTGGGGCAAAAAATCAAAATAAAAAACCATACTAAGCCCCCCCAAAAAATTCAAGAAATCATGTAGGTAAAGCATTTTTCAAGGTTAATTAATGTCGCAACATGAGTGTACTTACAAAGTTGTGTCTGCTCCGCACGTGTGCGTTGGTCAAAATCTGGGAATAGGATCCCACATATAGCCCTCCAAGCTGCCTCTTTCCGGGCCCGGTTGGAGTAGTTTGGATCCCGCTGGTCCCATATTTCTGGCCTTTCTTGGACCAGGATGAGGAGCATATCCACATTTATTATGCTTTCCATGCTGCTTGCAACTCCGTGGAGGCAAGTGCCAGACTTCCGGGATGTCTGTCTGGCTTTTTCAGCTAATTAGCATGTCTGAGCTTCCTGATTGAGGGCTTGTCACATTTCCTGGCACCTGGAGATGTCTGGCGTATTTCTCGTAAGTCACACTGTTGATCCGTGTGTAATCCGTATTTTTCTCGCCCCCATAGACTTTCATTGCTGATTTTTTTTGCGCAATACGCTGACAAACGCAGCATGCTGCGATTTTCTACTGCCGCACAAGACCGTATAATACAGATCCCTAAAATACGGCAGATAGGAGCGGGGCCATAGAGAATCATTGTACCGTATGCAATCCGTATTTTCTGCGCCTCTTATATGTCCGTAAAACTCGCTAGTGTGACACCGGCCTAAAACCTATATAAAGGTGTGCACCCACAACCCAATGTGAAAGTGCAAGAGTGAGTCAAGCAGGTTCAGTGCTGAATAGACATAGAGATCATTTATGAAAAAAGCACCAGATGGAACCAAATCATATAAAATACCAAAACGTTATTATAAACAATATATAAAACCATGAGACGAAGGGTAAATAGGGATATGACAGGGGTGAGACAGATTTAGGTGGAACCACAGTCAAAGTCAGAGTCAGATACTAACAGGTACATCGAAAGTGAGTAGTTTGCTCAAAAAGTTGCAAGTGCAAGTGCAAAAGTATGCAATAAAGCATGTCCAATTGTAAAATCTGGGAAATAGTTTACCACATTAAAAAAATCTCCAAAAGGGCTGTGCGCCACATCCAAAAGAAAGAACAAAGAGCAAAGAAGCATCAAAGCTGAAGTGCAACAATTACCTGGAAGGTATCTGAAGCTCTGTGGTGCCACCATCCCCAATGTGCGTTTCGGTGCTGTGCCTTCTTCTGGTGGCACCACAGAACTTCAGATACCTTCCAGGCATCACTTTGGATGGAGCAGACATGTGCTGCGTCCAAAGTGCTGCCGGTTTTTGCCTGTGAGAACATACTGTCATGATTCAGACTGGGTTTTGAATCATGTTTTCCCTTCTTTCCCAGTCTGGTCGTGTCAAGAGTTAACCTTTCTCACCCTCTGTCTTGGTTCAGGTTGGCTATTTATCGCCACTGCTAACAGCAGGCGATGTCAGTTATAGTTCTTGCCTAGTGCTGCTGTAGTTGACTCTTATTGCTCTGATTTGTCCTGCTTCGTTTGCTGTCTGAACCCGTGCCTATGTTTTCCCCTATTCACGTCTTGACCTGTGTTTCCTTTTAGTGTGCTGACTCCCTGGTTTTGATTTGGCATGTATCCTGATCTGCTTCTGTCTTTTGTCCTTTGGCTTATCCACTCCTGACCGTTGCTGACTCTCTGGCATGTCTCTGACTGTGAGTTTGCTAATTCCTTTGGTACTGCGCTACAGTTTAGGATTTGACCCGGCTTGTTTGACTATTCTACTGCCACCTGAGAGACACTTATCATAGTGACATACAGTACATCAAAACACTGGCATTTAAAAGATGTACTTTGGAACTTTCTCCACAGAAAATAATCACCCAAATGATGTGTTATTTCAGTGTCATTTATCATGTTCCATAAAGGACAATATTTTTTTTTCTTTTACCAAAAGGAAATTATTTAAAAGTGAAACTAGTACATTTAAATTATTCATCTCCTTTAGCTCAGACAATTATGATAATTGAGTGCTCAGTTTTTTCAAAAACCTGAGCCCAATAGTGGATTACTCTGTATAAACAGTCTGGTCCTGATGGAACAATCAGTGAAAATTGATTTATCTTCGAGGTAAGTCTATCATAGTATATGTACTTTCGCTTTTTGGGTGGAGCTGCTGACCCACTTTTTGCCAGCTGCTGCCTTTCCCGGTGATATTGGTCCCTGATGCTGATATTGGTCCCTGTTATGCGTATCATAACATCATCCACTGCAATGACATGTTAAAAAATATTCTATAAGCTCATTCTGAACATTGATTATAACATTTGGTATTGATTGATCATATTTTAACAATGCTAATAAAATGCCTTATTACATGAATTATCTAAAGTTTAAATTGCTTAAAAAAAGAAAACATTACACACAAAAAAATGAAACAACACAAGGACAGGGTCCACTCCCCTCTGTACCAGCCTGGCGTTACCAAAAATAGTACCCAACACAACATCTATATTATGTATGCACGTAAACACTTTCTCATGTTCAGCATCTGTGTTTTGGGGCAAAAAATCAAAATAAAAAACCATACTAAGCCCCCCCAAAAAATTCAAGAAATCATGTAGGTAAAGCATTTTTCAAGGTTAATTAATGTCGCAACATGAGTGTACTTACAAAGTTGTGTCTGCTCCGCACATGTGCGTTGGTCAAAATCTGGGAATAGGATCCCACATATAGCCCTCCAAGCTGCCTCTTTCCGGGCCCGGTTGGAGTAGTTTGGATCCCGCTGGTCCCATATTTCTGGCCTTTCTTGGACCAGGATGATGAGCATATCCACATTTATTATGCTTTCCATGCTGCTTGCAACTCCGTGGAGGCAAGTGCCAGACTTCCGGGATGTCTGTCTGGCTTTTTCAGCTAATTAGCATGTCTGAGCTTCCTGATTGAGGGCTTGTCACATTTCCTGGCACCTGGAGATGTCTGGCGTATTTCTCGTAACTCACACTGTTGATCCGTGTGTAATCCGTATTTTTCTCGCCCCCATAGACTTTCATTGCTGATTTTTTTTGCGCAATACGCTGACAAACGCAGCATGCTGCGATTTTCTACTGCCGCACAAGACCGTATAATACAGATCCCTAAAATACGGCAGATAGGAGCGGGGCCATAGAGAATCATTGTACCGTATGCAATCCGTATTTTCTGCGCCTCTTATATGTCCGTAAAACTCGCTAGTGTGACGCCGGCCTAAAACCTATATAAAGGTGTGCACCCACAACCCAATGTGAAAGTGTAAGAGTGAGTCAAGCAGGTTCAGTGCTGAATAGACATAGAGATCATTTATGAAAAAAGCACCAGATGGAACCAAATCATATAAAATACCAAAACGTTATTATAAACAATATATAAAACCATGAGACGAAGGGTAAATAGGGATATGACAGGGGTGAGACAGATTTAGGTGGAACCACAGTCAAAGTCAGAGTCAGATACTAACAGGTACATAGAAAGTGAGTAGTTTGCTCAAACAGTTGCAAGTGCAAGTGCAAAAGCATGCAATAAAGCATGTCCAATTGTAAAATCTGGGAAATAGTTTACCACATTAAAAAAATCTCCAAAAGGGCTGTGCGCCACATCCAAAAGAAAGAACAAAGAGCAAAGAAGCATCAAAGCTGAAGTGCAACAATTACCTGGAAGGTATCTGAAGCTCTGTGGTGCCACCATCCCCAATGTGCGTTTCGGTGCTGTGCCTTCTTCTGGTGGCACCACAGAACTTCAGATACCTTCCAGGCATCACTTTGGATGGAGCAGACATGTGCTGCGTCCAAAGTGCTGCCGGTTTTTGCCTGTGAGAACATACTGTCATGATTCAGACTGGGTTTTGAATCATGTTTTCCCTTCTTTCCCAGTCTGGTCGTGTCAAGAGTTAAACTTTCTCACCCTCTGTCTTGGTTCAGGTTGGCTATTTATCGCCACTGCTAACAGCAGGCGATGTCAGTTATAGTTCTTGCCTAGTGCTGCTGTAGTTGACTCTTATTGCTCTGATTTGTCCTGCTTCGTTTGCTGTCTGAACCCGTGCCTATGTTTTCCCCTATTCACGTCTTGACCTGTGTTTCCTTTTAGTGTGCTGACTCCCTGGTTTTGATTTGGCATGTATCCTGATCTGCTTCTGTCTTTTGTCCTTTGGCTTATCCACTCCTGACCGTTGCTGACTCTCTGGCATGTCTCTGACTGTGAGTTTGCTTATTCCTTTGGTACTGCGCTACAGTTTAGGATTTGACCCGGCTTGTTTGACTATTCTACTGCCACCTGAGAGACACTTATCATAGTGACATACAGTACATCAAAACACTGGCATTTAAAAGATGTACTTTGGAACTTTCTCCACAGAAAATAATCACCCAAATGATGTGTTATTTCAGTGTCATTTATCATGTTCCATAAAGGACAATATTTTTTTTTCTTTTACCAAAAGGAAATTATTTAAAAGTGAAACTAGTACATTTAAATTATTCATCTCCTTTAGCTCAGACAATTATGATAATTGAGTGCTCAGTTTTTTCAAAAACCTGAGCCCAATACTGGATTACTCTGTATAAACAGTCTGGTCCTGATGGAACAATCAGTGAAAATTGATTTATCTTCGAGGTAGAGAGGCCTGTGTTTCATCTACCGATGTGGGAGATAAAATAGGGAATATTCATTTAAGAATTGTATTAACTGGAGAGCATATATTAATTTAAATATTATATATATGTGTGTGTGTATATACATATATACAGTGGGGGAAATAAGTATGAACAGTATATAATTTTAAGGGTAGGTTAATTTTAACATTGAGAGATAGCATATCAAAAATAAAATTTAGAAAATCACATTGTATAAATTATGTACATTTATTTGCATTTTGCAGTGAGAAATAAGTATTTGATCCCCTACCAACTATTTAAGAGTTCTGGCTCCTACTGACCAGTTAGACACTCCTAATCAACTTGTTACCTGCATTAAAGACAGCTGTCTTACATAGTCAACTTTATAAAAGACTCCTGTCCACAGACAGTCAGACTCTAACCTCTACATTATGGGCAAGACAAAAGAGCTTTATAAAGATGTCAGCGACAAGATCATAGACCTGCACAAAGCTGGAATGGGCTACAAAACCATAAGTAAGCTGCTGGGTGAGAAGGAGACAACTGTTGGTGTAATAGTAAGAAAATGGAAGAAATAATAATAATAATCTTTATTTATATAGCGCCAACATATTCCGCAGCGCTTTACAGTTTAACAGTTTCAAACACAAAATTCATAAGTAACAACGTTACAAGAAATACAAAATGACTGTCAATCGACATCGATCTGGGGCACCATGCAAAATCTTACCTTGTGGGGTATCCTTTATCATGAGGAAGGTGAGCAATCAGCCTAAAACTGCATGGGAGGAACTTGTTAATGATCTCGAGGCAGCTGGGACCACAGTCACCAAGAAAACCATTGGTAACACATTAGGCTGTAAAGGCTTAAAATCCTGCAGTGCCCGCAAGGTCCCTCTGCTCAAGAAGGTTCATGAGCAGGCCCATCTGAAGCTTGCCATTGAACACCTGGATGATTATATGACTGATTGGGAGGAGGTGTTGTATTCAGATGAGACAAAAATGGAGGTCTTTGGCATTAACCCAACTCTCCATATTTGGAGGAAGAGAAATGCTGCCTACGACCCAAAGAACACGTCTCCGCTGTCAAGCATGGAGGTGGAAACATTATGTTCTGGGGGTGTTTCTCTGCTAAAGGCACAGGACTACTTCACCGCATCAATGGGAGAATGGATGGAGCCATGTACTGTAAAATCCTGAGTGATAACCTCCTACCCTCCACCAGGACAATAAAAATGGATCGAGGCTGGGTCTTCCAGCAAGATACTGACCCAAAATATACAGTCAAGGCAACAAAGAAGTGGCTCAAAAAGAAGCATATTAAGGTCATGGAGTGGCCTAGCCAGTCTCCAGACATTAATCCCATAGAAAATGTATGGAGGGACTTGAAACTCTGAGTTGCCAAGTGACAGCCTCAAAATCTTAATGATTTAGAGATCATCTGCAAAGAGGAGCGGACCAAAATTCCTCTTGACATGTTGTAAACATCATCATCTACAGCAAAACGTCTGACTGCTGTGCTTGCCAATAAAGGTTTTACCACCAAGTATTAAGTCTTGTTTGCCATGGAGATCAAATACTTATTTCTCACTGCAAAATGCTAATAAATTTATATAATTTATACAATGTGATTTTCTGGATTTTGATTTTGATATTCTATCTCTCAATGTTAAAATTAACCTACCCTTAAAATTATTGTTTATCTCTGTTAATGTTGATGATTATGGCTTACAGCCAATGAAAACCTAAAAGTCATTATCTCAGTAAAGTAGAATACTTTATAACACCAGCTTTAAAAATGATTTTAAAATCCGAAATGCTGGCCTACTGAAACGTATGTTCAGTAAATGCACTCAATACTTGGTGGGGGCTCCTTTTGCATCAATTACTGAATCAATGCGGTGTGGCATGGAGGCGATCAGCCTGTGGCACAGTTGAAGTGTTATGGGAGCCCAGATTGCTTTGATAGCAGCCTTTTTCTCATCTGCATTGTTGGATCTGGTGTCTCTCATCTTCCTCTTGACAGTACCCCATTGATTCTCTATGGGGTTAAGGTCAGGCGAGCTTGCTGGCCTATTAAGCACAGTGATACAGGTTTTTTTTTAAAACCAGGTAATGCTACTTTTGGCAGTGTGGACAAGTGCCAAGACCTGCCGAAGAATGAAATCTCCAAAAAGCTTGTCAGCAGAGGAAATCATGAAGTGCTCTAAAATTTCCTGGTAGACAGCTGCTCCGACTTTAGTCTTGATAAAACACAGTGGACCAACACCAGCAGATGACATGGCTCTCCAAACCATCACTGATTGTGGAAACTTCACACTAGACATCAAGCAGCTGGGATTGTTGCCTCTCCACTATTCCTCCAGACTCTTGGACCTTGATTTCCAAATTAATGCAAAATTTACTTTCATCTGACAACAACACCTTGGACTACTGAGCAACAGTCCAGATCTTTTTCTCCTTGGCTCAGGTAAGATGATTCTGGCATTGTCTATTGGTCATGAGTGGCATGACACAAGGAATGCGACACTTGTAGCCCATGTCCTGGATATGTCTGTGTGTGGTGGCTCTTGAAGCAACGACTCCAGCAGCATTCCACTCCTTGTGAATCTCCCCAAAATTTTTGAATGGCATTTTCTTAACAATCCTTTCAAGGCTGCGGTTATCTTGGCTGCTTGTGCATATTTTTTTACCACACTATTTCCTTCCACTCAACTTTCAATTAATACTCTTGGATACAGCACTCTGTGAACAGCCAGCTTCTTTTGCAATGACCTTTTGTAACTTACCCTCTGTTAGGTGTCGAGTTCCCATCGCTGCACAGGTGGAATCTCGAACCATGTCCTCTGCGGTCTTCCATTCTTCCTCAGCCGCAAAGGAGCCTGCTCAGCAGAGATATTAGTCCCGGCGTCTTGCTCAAGCTGATGCTAAACATCTGGTTACTGCTGTGGTCTCAGGTCCAGTGATTGTAACCAGCATTAATCAGCGGTGAGCAGACGCTCCTGGGACTAAGTCCTGCTTTTTGTCTACTGAGCATGCCTGTGGCACAACCTCTCATTGGAGGTCGGAGGTCACATGCTCAGGTCCTCAAGCGGCTCTGATGGGACCACTCGCAAGGTCCCGGAAGGCTGCAACTATAAAAGGTTCACATGGCCGAGTGGCCATGTGCTAGTATAAACAGAAATCGTGTGTGTGTGGATGCGAGTATGTTATCTGGTGAAAGCTCCTAATCATTCCCCTTCCTAGTGTTGTTCTATGTGGTTGGGTGTCTGGAGCAAGTACAGCGCCAGACAGTGCAATCCAGCACAGAGCCCGAGTACAGCGTCAATTCAGCAGTGTCTGTCAGTGCGCCGCTGTACGCAACTAGTACGCTTTCCATTTCACTAGTTAGGCGGTTAGTGGCATCCGCCAGAGCGGTGCTGCGCACACTTAGTGTGCTAAGTTTATTATTTTGTTTTTCTTGGCATGCAGGAGTGGCGCCGTGCATTAGTGGGTCTAGAAGGGACTCTAACCCCGTGTTCTTGGGACAGAGTAATGTGACCAAACACTAGCACACATTCTGTGGTATTGGGGCTTTGTGAATCAACAGAGTTCATCTCTATACATGCTGGGTGACGTTAACCCATGTGTGTTCATTATTATAGCAACATATAGGGTCCGCCATTACCGGGCAGCAGGTAACATCTCTGCACGGTTGACCCCGGGCTGCGAATGCACCTTATCACTACTCTTATATTATTTGGTGAGTTCCGCCAGCCGTAACATTATACTAGTGCCAGGGTCTGGCTAGTAATGGCGGACGAGCAGCAACTGCAGCGGTACATCCAGCAGCTGGAGGACAAGTTGGTGGTTCTCGAGCACACCACCTCAGCTGTGGATGTTACCGTAGTAGCTGTTCAGGCTGCTAGCGAAGCTGCAGCCCATATGTTCGCTGCCACCCCGTTCTGACCTTATCCCACCTCCTTCTGCCAGATAAGTTCACTGGCAATGGCAAGTCATGTAGGGGATTCGTGAACCAGTGTGCAATACACCTTGAGCTCCTGGCTGCATGTTTCCTCTCAGAGCGGGCTAAGGTGGGATTCATAATATCCCTCTTGTCGGACAGGCTGTTGGAGTGGGCTGCGCCGCTGTGTGAGCGCGACGATCACGTGGCACAAAGTGCTCCTTGGTTTCTGAGCACTCTGAAACAGGTCTTTTTGGGACTGCGTGTCAACCATGACACTGACACAGGGCTCATCCATGGTCAGTCACTTTGCCGTCCACTTCCGGACTTTAGCATCTGAGCTAGAGTGGCCAGATAAAGTCTTCATCCTCGTATTTTGCAGGGGGCTGGCTGACCATATGAAGGATGCTCTGGCCACTAGGGAGATTCCCGCCACACTGTAGGAGCTAACAGTGGTCTCAACTCGCATCGACCTTTGTTTTACCAAGCGAAGGTTGGAGCGAGCCCAGTGTAAGCAGAGGTTTCGGCTGGCTCCTTACTTTGCCAGACCTCTAGAATCTCCGGATCAGACATCCGAGCCTCAGAAGGCCATGGAAGTGTCACTTGCTGGATCTAAGTCTCGGCCCGCTCGTACATCCATGGTCTGCCATGTCTGTCAGCAGTCAGGATATTTTGCCTCCAGATGTCCTCAGCGGTCAGGAAAATGTCAGTGTCTAGTGGATGTAGGAGGAGGTACACTAGACACAGCGATGTTTTCCTCCAAATTGTCCTTCAAGGGGACACTTACTATAAGCCCATACACTCACGTGGTAAAGCTTTGCGTGGATTCTGGGGCAGAGGGCAATTTCATGTCTTCAGCCTTCTCCCAAGAGCACGCAATCCCTCTGGTGATGTTGTCCAAACCAGTGACCATACCAGTGGTGAATGGGTCGACACTGCCCTCACAGATTACACACCAAACCATTCCACTTACTCTCTCCATGTCTCCTTCCCATTAAGAGATTATCTCCCTAATGGTCTTACACGAGGGTAATGATGAGGTCCTGCTAAAGGTACCTTGGCTACGCTATCACTTCCCCCATATTGAGTGGTCCACTGGGAGAATTCTGGGATGGAGTAAATCTTGTGAGGGTAGATGTCTGAGGGAGTGCATTCAGGTTGCTAATACAGAGGTACCTGCAGATCTTTGCTCTCTCCCCAAACACTATTGGGTCTATGCAGACATTTTCTCCAAAAAGGCGGCGGAGACCCTTCTGCCTCACCGCCCCTATGACTGTCCTATTGACCTCTTGCCTGGTGCTGAGCCTCCCCAGGGTCGAGTCTACCCATTATCTCTCCCGGAGAGTGAGGCAATGTCTCAGTACATCCAGGAGAATCTGGCAAGAGGATTCATTAGGAAGTCAGTGTCACCTACAGGTGCTAGTTTCTTCTTCATGCAGAAGAAGAAAGGAGAATTACGTCCCTGCACAGATTACAGGGGTCTTAACACAATAACCGTTAAGAAAAAGTACCCTCTGCCTCTGATATCTGAGTTCTTCGATAGGTTGCGGGGAGCGAGAGTTTTTACTAAGCTTGATCTGCGGGGTGCTTACAACCTGATTTGCATCTGTGAGGGGGACGAATGGAAGACGGCATTTAACACCAGGGGTGGGCACTATGTATACCTGGTGATGCCCTTTGGGCTCTGTAATGCTCCTCCTGTTTTCCAAGACTTTGTGAATGATATCTTCCTGGATATGCTTACCACATCGGTTGTAGTCTATCTGGATGATATTCTCATCAGCTCTCCAGATATAGACTCCCACTGGAGAGATGTTTGCAAAGTCTTCAACCTCCTACGGGCCAACTCCCAGTCTATGCCAAGTGGGGGAAGTGTGTTTTTAAGCAGGAGTCCTTGCCTTTCCTGGGCTATATCATCTCCATCCAGGGATTGGCTATGGATCCTGCCAAGCTGCAAGCTGTAATGGACTGGCAGGAGACCAATTCTCTCAAAGCGGTGCAGTTCTTTATGGGGTTCCTTAACTATTATTGCCAGTTCATTCCTCATTTCTCAACTTTGGTAGCTCCCATGGTTGCCCTCACCAAGATGGGAGCTAGTCCCAAATTGTGGTCGGAGGAGGTATCTGAGGCCTTCCTCTCTATTAAGTCACACTTCGCTAGCGCTCCCATTTTACATTGCCCCAATGTTAACAAACCCTTTATCATGGAGGTGGATGCCTCTTCTGTCGGTGCTGGAGCTGTCCTCTTCCAGAAGGATTCTCAAGGTCGGAAGCTGTTACGGATTTGCAACACAGGACTAAGGTAAAAGGGGGAAAACTGACCCTGCACTATGACTAACCTGAAACCTTATGATGGAGGGGGCGACCCATTCCTTGCAAATAGACCCACCGACGATCCTAGGTTAATCTCAAACGAAGTGTTAGGGTTGGCAGAACGCACCGAATATATATTTATTAGTAGTAGCAGGTGCGTTCGCAACCCGGGATCCACCGTGCAGGAAAGAACCTGCTGCTAGATATGGCGGTACAATATACTACTATAAACAAACTCTGTTACTTAACAGAGTCTGTTAGCAAAGAGAACGCTGTGCCCTGTTTAGTTCACAGAGGAACACAGCTACTTAGTAGAGCTGTTAGTGGTCATACAGTCAAATGCAAACACGCAGCTCCTCTCCGGTGGAGCCGGAATTCTAATGGCTATACGCCAGCCCTGAATCCACTCACATGAAACTCCTCGCCAGAGGTGCCAGCATTCTAGGGGCTTATTTCAGCCGGGTCCCTGAATACACACACATAAAACTCCTCGCCGGAGGTGCCAGCATTCTAGGGGCTTATTTCAGCCGGGTCCCTGACTGCATACAAACATGACCACACTGGTGCTGAGCTCATACATAAATTGACACTAGCGCATGGCTGTGCGGTCATGCGAACCTTTTATAGCTGCAGCATGTACAGGACCTTCCCAGAAGGACCAAAGGGAAGCTGCCACAGAAGTTGAGCACCTTCAGGACCTTCCTGAAGGACCAATGGGAATTGCTGCAGTATCTGAGCATGTGACCCTCGATCTCCAATGAGAGATCTTGCCCTGGGCATGCTCAGAAGGGGAAAAGCAGGACTTAGTCCCAAAAGCATCTGCTCGCCGCTGCCCAGCACTGGCTTCAATGGCAGAAGCTGAAAAAGCAGCAGCAGCAACCCTTTGCACAGAGTGAAACTGAGCAAGGTGCTGGGACCGACATCTCTGCTGAGCAGGCTCCACTGCAGCAGAATAAGAATGGGAGACCGCAGCGGAGATGGCCCGAGATTCCCCATGTGTAGAGGCGGGAACTCGACCCCTCACACGAAAACCTATAGATAAAGGGATCGGGTTCCCTAAAAGAACTAAGGGCTGGGTACAAAAATGGGTCACCTCCTAATAGAAAACATGAAGAAGGCTGCAGAAACCAATAGAAAACAGAAACTAAGGCTAGCAGAACCAGAGGTATCAGCACTGCACAAATAACACACAGAGAACACAAAGCAAAGCACCAAGCTAGAGCTCAAGCAGATTAACACTGTTGTCCAGCAAGGACTGGGAGGCAGGTGCTGGTTAATAAAGAGTGATACAAACACCTGACCCAAGACAAACCCAGCACCAGAGGAAAAAGACCAGCAGCCAGAACTCCACAAGAAAATGGCGGATAGTCACTAACTAAACAGATTCTAACAGTACCTCCCCTTTAACAAGGATCCCCCAAATCCTCTAGGCTGGACCTTATTCAGAAATCTCCTGTGAAAAGCCTTAATTAACCTTGAGGCTGAAACGTCCACAGCTTTCACCCAGGAATTGTCCTCGGGACCGAAACCCTTCCAGGACACAAGATACTGTAACCCTCCTTTATGCCACCTGGAATCAAGAATGCGTGAAATCTCAAACTCGCAGTCCTCTTCAATTGGAGGAGCAGATGGCATAGCCACCTTATAAGGCGTGTCAACCTTCTTCAGCAAAGATACATGAAAAATTGAATTAATTTTCCAGGACGAAGGAATGTCTAATCTCACCGCTGCCGAGTTGACAATGTGAACCACTTTGAAAGGTCCTACAAACTTCGGTCCCAACTTTTTAAAGGGGATCTTCAAACGCAGATTCCTAGAGGACAACCAAACTATGTCCCCAACATCAAACCTCGCCTTCCTTCTTCTCTTGTCAAAATATTTCTTAGACCTCCTATTAGCCTGTTTAAGATTATGGCGCACACTGGTCCAAACCCTTTCCAAATTTCCAGAAAAACTCTCCTCCTCAGGCACCGCCGCCCCAATCCTAGAAAAAGGACAGAAAGATGGATTCTTCCCAGTACAACAAAAGAAAGGAGAACACCCAGCCGAAGAAGACGTATGATTATTGAAAGCAAACTCAGCTAATGGCAGATATTCCGACCACATCTCCTGATTGTCCGCTACAAAACATCTCAAAAACTGCTCAACATCCTGGTTCTTCCTCTCGGTCTGTCCATTGGACTGCGGATGATAGCCCGATGAAAATGACAAATGAACCTTAAGTCTGTCACAAAAGGCATGGCAAAAGCGAGCCACAAACTGTGGTCCCCTATCGGAGACAATGTCCGTGGGAACAACATGGAGTCTGACAAACTCTTTCACAAATGCCCTGGCAAATGTCTTAGTGCCGGATAATTTATTGAACGGGACAAGATGACACATCTTACTAAACCAGTCCACAACAACCCAGATAACAGAACAACCCTCAGAGACCGGCAGGTGGGTGATAAAAACCATTGCAAGATGCGTCCATGGAGAACTAGGAACCTCTAACGGGCAAAGCAACCCTGCCGCCAGAGCATGAGAAGCCTTAGACCTAGCGCACACGGTACACTGATGCACCCACTTGACATTTTCTCTTAGCCACCCCGGCCACCAGAAACTCCGACCGATCGACTTTCTTGTTTTGGCAATCCATGGATGACCCGCCAAACAAGACTCATGACATTCCGTAAGCAAAGCTCTCCTCAGGGCTTTAGGCACAAATAATTTCCCATACGGAGTGTTAGTTGGTGCTGCATCCTGGGCTTTAAGAATGCTATTTTCCAACTCAGAACCTAATGCTGTCACCACCACTCCTCTCTGCAGAATAGATTCTTCCTTTTCAGTATTAACGGCTGGGGAGAAACTTGGAGACAAAGCATTAGCTTTAACATTTTTTGTCCCAGGGATATATGTCACAGAAAAATGGAACCGGGAAAAAAACAATGCCCACCTAGCTTGACGGGCATTCAAACGTTTAGCAGCATCCAGATAGATCAGGTTCTCATGATCAGTTAAGACTTGTCTATGATGTCTAGCACCCTCCAGTCCAGTACAGGATTGTGCATTTTTAACCAGGGTAACCCCAGGACAACGGGAAAAGGCTATTTATCAAGTACAAACAAATCTTAAGATTCCTGATGTTCCACATTCACAGTGAGAGGAAACCCGGTGACCTTTCGAGAAACGCACCCATGCTCTAGAGGAGCATGTCAATACAGGATCAGGATCAATCGCCAATACAGGAAAAGGGCATGTTAAAGGTACAGAATCAATCTTATACTTGTCTAGAAATTGTTGATCAACCAAATTAAGTGCAGAACCACAGTCCACCATCACTTGAAAATCAATCGAATGACCATGACAGATAGAACTACCAGAAAAAGAAACTCCTGCCAACTGTAAAAATGCAATGCGAAAGGGAGGGTTATTCTGATTTATCCTTTCTTTTCTCTTTTCCTTGTTTATGCATCCTTTACATTGCTTAATAAAATGGTCAGCCTTACCACAATAAAGGCATAGTCCCTCACAGAATCTTCTCTGCCTTTCCTGGGAACGAGAGGACATCGCCCCAAGTTGCATCGGCTCCCCACAGTCAACGGGGCTCTCCAGCAAAATTGAAACCTTCTCCTCATTCTGTCAATCTTCTATCCACCTGGATAGCTAATTGCATAGCAGCCTCAAGCGTAGCAGGTACAGGATATGCAATGAGCAAATCATTTACCCTGTCATTCAAACCTGAAAAAAACTGACTCTTGAGTGCTGGATCATTCCAGCTAACCTCTGCAGACCATCATCTGAACTGGGTACAATATCTCTCAGCATCGCCAGAACCCTGTTTCAGCCGCCTGAGTTCTGCCTCGGCTGTAGTGACCCAATCAGGATCATCATATAATACCCCAATAGCAAAAAACCCCGCTTTTACTGACATCAAACAAGGGTCATCTGGACGCAATGAAAATGCCCAAACTTGCAGCTCACTTCGCAATAATGACATAATAATCCCCACTGTTGTGAGTTCTGTTTTTGGGCTCCCTCTGGTGGTTACTGATGGTACTGGGTGATTTGTGTTCTGCTGTCTCTAGTGTCCACCTGTTCTATTAGGATTTGGGAGTTTCCTATTTAACCGGGCTTTCTTGTCATTTCCCTGCCGGCTATCAAGGTTATCAAAGTGTTTTGTTACCTCAGCTTCTGGCTTCAGTAATCTTCAGGACAAGCTAAGTTTTGATTTTCTTGTTCCACGTTTTGCTTTATTTTTGTCTTGTCCAGCTTGCATATAATTGTCTCTTTGCTGCTGGTTGCTATAGTGGGCTGTAATTGCTCCTCATGTTCCATGAGTTGGAACATGAGTTCAAGTAATTACAGGATGTTTTTTTGAAGGGTTTTTTGCTGACCACGCAGTTTACTTTTGTATCCTCTGCTATCTAGTTTTAGCGGGCCTCATTTTGCTGAATCTGTTTTCATACTGTGTATGTGCCTTCCTCTCATTTCACCGTCATTATATGTGGGGGGCTGCTATTTCTGTGGGGTATTTCTCTGGAGGCAAGAGAGGTCTGTGTTTCTTCTAATAGGGGAAGTTAGATCTTCGGCTGGTGCGAGACGTCTAGGATCAACGTAGGCACGTTCCCCGGCTATTGTTATTTGTGTGTTCAGGTTTAGGGTCGCGGTCAGCTCAGGTTCCATCACCCTAGAGCTCGTTGGTGCTTGTCCTTTTGTGATTCCCTGCCATTGGAATCATGACACCCCACACGCTGTAATTCAGCCCCTGAATGTTAGGAGTCGAGTTTCCTCTGCTGCACAGGGGGAATCTCGATCCGTGTCTGCTGCGGTCTCCCATTCGGTATCGGCCGCAGTGGGCTCTGCTCAGCGGAGACGTCGCTCCCAGCATCTCGCTGGGGCTGATTCGGTGCATAGGGTCACTACTGCCTTTTCTGGCTTTCCTATGGTACCCTGCACTGATCTGCAGCGAGCGAGCCTCTCTGGGACTAAGTCCTTGTTTACTCACACTGAGCATGCCCAGGGCAGGGTCTCCCATTGGAGGTCGAGGGCCACATGTTCGGTCACATGCTCAGGTGCTGCAGTACATTCCATTGGTCCTTCTGGAAGGTCCTGAAAGGGCAAAACATGCTCAGGTACTGCAGCACTTTCCATTGGTCCTTCTGGAAGGTCCTGAAAGGGCAAAAACTTCAGTAGCAGCTTCCTGTGCTGCAACTATATAAACTGCGCATGACCGCACGGCCATGCGCTAGTATCGTCTTTTGCTATATGCTTTGCGCCAATGTGGTCATGTGTTTGTATGTGTTCAGGGACCCGGCTGAAATAAGCCCTTAGAATGCTGGCACCACCGGCGAGGGTATTGTGTATAAGAGTGTTCAGGGACCCGGCTGAAATAAGCCCCTAGAATGCTGGCTCCTCCGGCGAGGAGATTGTGTATGCATGCATGACCACTCACTGCTCACATCTGGGTAGTTGGCCTGTGCCTCTGTGAAAGTCTAACAGGGCACAGAGCTCATCTCTTGCGGTTACACTGTGAAGCTAACAGAGTTGGTATATACCGCCATATAGAGCCGCCATTATTTAGCAGCAGGTACTTTCCTGCACGGTGGATCCCGGGTTGCGAACGCACTAATTCCTTTTAATAAACAATATATTTGGTGCGTTCCGCCAACCCTAACAGTATACTAGCGCCAGGATCTGGCTAAGTAATGGCGGATGAACAGCGATTGCAGGGGTACATCCAACTGCTGGAGGGCCGGTTGGCGTCTCTTGAGCGTGCAACCTCGGCGGTGGATGTTACCGCAATAGCTGTTCAGGCTGCTAGCGTGGCTGCAGCAGCTTTACCCACTGCCACCTCTGTTCCGACCCTATCTCACCTTCCTTTGCCTGAGAGATACTCTGGGGACAGTAAGTCCTGTAGGGGTTTCGTGAGCCAATGTGGTATACACCTCGAGCTTCTGGCTGCACGTTTCCCTACTGAGCGGGCAAAGGTGGGATTCATAATCTCTCTCCTGTCGGACAGAGCGTTGGAGTGGGCTACGCCGCTGTGGGAGCGCAACGATCATGTGGTGCGGAGTGTTCCTAGGTTTCTGGACATTCTGAAACAGGTCTTTTTAGGACCTCAAGTCACCCATGATACAGCGCTCCAACTGCTGGCTTTGACTCAGGGTTCAACCATGGTCAGCCATTTTGCTGTTCACTTCCGGGCATTAGCGTCTGAGTTGGAATGGCCAGATAAAACCCTCATTCCCGTATTTTGGAGGGGGCTGGCTGACCATGTGAAGGACGCTTTGGCCACTAGGGAGATTCCCGCCACACTGGAGGAGCTCATAGCCGTGTCTACTCGTATTGACCTCCGTTTTAACGAGCGGAGGTTAGAGCGAGCCCAGTGTAGGCAGAGGTTTCGGCTGGCTCCCACCTTCGCCAAACCTTTGGAATCTCCAGTCCAGGCATCCGAGTCACATGAGGCCTTAGAGGTGACACGAGCGGGATCCAAGTCTCAGTCTGCCCGTGCACATAAGGTCCGTCATGTTTGCCAGCAGTCAGGACACCTTGCCTCCAAGGGTCCTCAGCGGTCGGGGAAACGTCAGCGTCTAGTGGCAGTTGGAGGAGGTACACTAGACACGGCGACGTTTGCCTCAAAGTTGTCCTTCAAGGGGACAATTACCATAGGCCCATCCACTCTTATGGTCGAGCTATGCGTGGATTCTGGGGCAGAGGGTAACTTTATGTCTTCCGCTTTTGCCCAACGTCATACAATACCCTTGGTGATGCTCGCCAAGCCGGTAACCGTTCGAGTGGTAAATGGGTCAACACTACCTTCACAGATTACCCACCAAACCATTCCTTTCACGCTATCTGTGTCTCCATCACATCAGGAGATAATCTCCCTATTAGTCATTCCTGAGGGAATTGATGAGGTCCTGTTGGGGATACCATGGCTTCGCTATCATTCTCCTCATATTGAGTGGTCCTCTGGGAGAATTTTGGGTTGGAGTAAATCTTGCGAGGGTAGATGTCTGAGGGAGTGCGTTCAGGTTGCTACTACACAAGTACCCGCAGATCTTTCCTCTCTCCCCAAGCACTATTGGCCCTATGCAGACGTGTTCTCCAAAAGAGCTGCGGAGACCCTTCCGCCTCACCGCCCTTATGACTGTCCTATTGACCTCTTGCCTGGTGCAGAGCCTCCCCGGGGTCGAGTCTATCCGTTATCTCTCCCGGAGACGGAGGCAATGTCCCAGTACATCCAGGAGAATCTGGCAAGAGGATTCATTAGGAAGGGGTGCAAGGTGGTACGTGGCAAGAAACTTTATCTGGTGGACTGGAAGGGTCACGGCCCAGAGGATAGAACCTGGGAGCCTGTGGAGCACATTCGGGCTCCGCTGCTTATCGCAGCTTTTGAGCGTAGTGAGGCTCAAGGAGGGGGGGGCCCTAGGAGGGGGGGGGTAATGTTAGGAGTCGAGTTTCCTCTGCTGCACAGGGGGAATCTCGATCCGTGTCTGCTGCGGTCTCCCATTCGGTATCGGCCGCAGTGGGCTCTGCTCAGCGGAGACGTCGCTCCCAGCGTCTCGCTGGGGCTGATTCGGTGCATAGGGTCACTACTGCCTTTTCTGGCTTTCCTATGGTACCCTGCACTGATCTGCGGCGAGCAAGCCTCTCTGGGACTAAGTCCTTGTTTACTCACACTGAGCATGCCCAGGGCAGGGTCTCCCATTGGAGGTCGAGGGCCACATGTTCGGTCACATGCTCAGGTGCTGCAGTACATTCCATTGGTCCTTCTGGAAGGTCCTGAAAGGGCAAAACATGCTCAGGTACTGCAGCACTTTCCATTGGTCCTTCTGGAAGGTCCTGAAAGGGCAAAAACTTCAGTAGCAGCTTCCTGTGCTGCAACTATATAAACTGCGCATGACCGCACGGCCATGCGCTAGTATCGTCTTTTGCTATATGCTTTGCGCCAATGTGGTCATGTGTTTGTATGTGTTCAGGGACCCGGCTGAAATAAGCCCCTAGAATGCTGGCACCTCCGGCGAGGAGATTGTGTATAAGAGTGTTCAGGGACCCGGCTGAAATAAGCCCCTAGAATGCTGGCTCCTCCGGCGAGGAGATTGTGTATGCATGCATGACCACTCACTGCTCACATCTGGGTAGTTGGCCTGTGCCTCTGTGAAAGTCTAACAGGGCACAGAGCTCATCTCTCGCGGTTACTCTGTGAAGCTAACAGAGTTGGTATATACCGCCATATAGAGCCGCCATTATTTAGCAGCAGGCACTTTCCTGCACGGTGGATCCCGGGTTGCGAACGCACTAATTCCTTTTAATAAACAATATATTTGGTGCGTTCCGCCAACCCTAACAATGAAGACCTGGGTCTAAGCCGAAAATAAAGTAAACATGCATTTTTAAAGGAAAAACATTCCTGCCACTTACCAGAAAAACATTCAGGCAAACCCACCTTATGTTCTTCAGAGTGGATTCCAGGGCAATTACTCACGTGCTGTTGTAAGCTTGCAACTTCCAACGTTAACCCTTGCAGACACTGAGCAAGATTTTGAACACTGTTCATATTGCAGAAATTCGGGAGGTTTTTTTTATATATACTTTTTTCTGGCTGGACAAACTGTTACAGATCTGCAACACAGGACTAAGGTAGAAGGGTGAAAACTGACCCTGTACTATGACTAGGCTGAAACCCTACGATGGAGTGGGTGACCCATCCTTGCAAATAGACCCACCGACGATCCTAGGTTAATCTCAAATGAAAAGACCTATAGATAAGGGGAAGGAGTTCCCTAAAAGAACTAAGGACTGGGTACAAAAACGGGTCACCTCCTAATAGAAAACACAGAGAAGGCTGCAGACACCAATAGAAAGCAGAAACTAAGGCTAGCAGAACCAGAGGTACAAGCACTGCACAAATAACACACACAGAACACAAAGCAAAGCACCAAGCTAGAGCTCAAGCAGATTAACACTGTTGTCCAGCAAGGACTGGGAGGCAGGTTCTGGTTAATAAAGAGTGATACAAACACCTGACCCAAGACAAACCCAGCACCAGAGGAAAAAGACCAGCAGACAGAACTTCACAAGAAAATGGTGGATAGTAAGAAATTAAACAGATTCTAACAGAAGCATCCTTTCTTCTTCTTCTCCAAGACCTTCACACCGGCGAAGTGGAATTATTCCATCGGAGAAATGGAGTTGCTAGCAATGAAGTTAACCTTTTTGGAGTGGAGACTCCTCCTGGAGGGGGCTCATTTTCCCTTCCAAGTATTCACTGACCACAAAAATTTGGTACATTTACAAACCGCCCAGTGGCTAAACTCTCGACAGGCCAGATGGTCCCTGTTCTTCTCCTGGTTCCACTTCACCCTCTATTTTCTCTCCAGGGAGAATAACAATTGTGCCGCTGCTCTCTCCCACTCTGTAGTGTCTTCTTCTGAGGAGGAGGAGCCTTGGCTTATAGTCCCTTCAGAGAGCCTGAGAACTGTGGCCCCGGTTTCAGTCGAGTCTGTGCCTCCGGGCAACACTTTTGTTCCACCTAATTTGTGACCGGAGGTTCTCTCTTGGGCCCACTCATCCAGGGTGGGTGAACATTTTCGGACTAAAAGGACATTTGAGCTCCTGGCAAGGACATATTGGTGGCCGCATGTAGTCCATGACGTCAGGGACTATATTCGAGCGTGTGTCTCATGTGCTAAGAATCGGTCTCCTCGGCAGTGCCCCGCTGGGTTACTATACCCCCTGCCGGTAGCGGATAGGCAATGGGAGATGGTTGGGATGGACTTTGTGGTGGACTTACCCAAGTACCATAGCTGCACTGTTATCTGGGCTGTCACCGACCATTTCTTTAGTATAAACAGAAATCATGTGTGTGCGGATGCGAATATGTTATCTGGTGAAAGCTCCTAATCATTCCCCTTCCTAGTGTGGTTCTATGTGGTTGGGTGTCTGGAGGAAGTACAGAGCCAGACAGTGCAATCCAGCACAGAGCACGAGTACAGCATCAATTTAGCAGCTTCGGCCAGTGTGGTGCCATGCTCAACTAGTACTCTTTTCAGTCCCTAGTAAGGGCGCTTAATGGCATCCACAAGAGTGGTGCTGCACACACTCAGTGCGCTAAATTAATTATTTAGTTTTTACTGGCATCGCAGGAGCAGCGCCGTGCGATAGTGGGTCTAGAGGGACTCTCACCCCGTGTCCTTGAGGCAGAGTCAAGTGATCAAACACTAGCGCACATTCTGCAGTATTGCAGCTCTGTGAAGCAACAGAGTTCATCTCTATACATACCGGGTGACGTTAACCCATGGGAGTCCATTATTATACCGCTATATAGTGTCCGCCATTATCAGGCAGCAGGTAACATCTCTTCACGGGGGACCGTGGGCAGCGAACACATCTTATTACTATTGATGAGTGAGTACTGTATACTCGTTGCTTGGGTTTTCCTGAGCACGCTCGGGTGATCTCCGAGTATTTGCTAGTGCTCGGAGATTTAGTTTTCGCCCCCTCAGCTGCATGATTTGTGACTGCTGGACAGTTTGAATACATGTGGGGATTCCCTAGCAACCAGGCAACCCTCAGATGTACTCAGGCTGGCTAGCAGCCATAAAATCATGCAGCTGAGTCAACAAAAACGAAATCTCCGAGCACTCACAAATACTCGGAGACCACCCAAGCGTGCTTGGGAAAACCTGAGCAACGAGTATACTTGCTCATCACTACTTATTACTACTCTTTTATTATTTGGTACATTGACAGAGTGTGTCAATGACTGCCTTCTGGACATCAGTCAAGTCAGCAGTTTTGCCGATGATTGTGGAGCCTAGAGAAACAGACTAAGGGACATTTGTAAACACTTAGGAAGCCATTGCAGGTGTTTTTTGTTGATTATTCTAATTTACTGAGATAATGATTTTTGTGTTTTTATTGGCTGTAAGCCATAATCATGAACATTAACAGAAATAAACACTTAAAATAGATCACTCTGCTTGTAATGACTCTATAGAATATATGAGTTTCACTTTTTGAATTGAAGAACTGAAATAAATTACATTTTTGATGATATTGTAATTTAGTGAGAAGCCCCTATATATATATATATATATTTATACACAGACAAGATATTATCACTGATATCTTTCTTCGGGCTCCTTCTCACTTGCGAGCAACACGGATGAGTTTCTCATGGTTAAAACGCAGCTTTGCACCCGGCACTCAGATCGGAGCATGCGGCCGCATAGGAATACATGCAGCCGCACACTCCACTCCTCTGTTCCAGCAGCAGCGACGAGGTATTGCTGTGCGAGACTCATACGAGTCTCGCACAAGTGAGAAGGAGCTCTTCCTCTGAGCTCCTCTCAGCTGATTTCTGCCAACAAAGTTATTATTATTATTATTATTATACATTCTTATAGCGCCATTTATTCCATGGCGCTTTACATGTGAATACGGGGCAAATATAGACAATTACATTAAACATGAGCAGATAACAAGGCACACGAGTACATAAGGAGGGAGGACCCTGCCCGCGAGGGCTCACAGTCTGCAGGGGGTGGGTGAGGATACACTAGGAGAGGGAAGAGCTGGCTGTGCGGCTGTTCAGTAGGTTGAGGATCACTGCAGGCTGTAGGCTTGTCGGAAGAGATGAGTCTTCAGGTTCTTTTTGAAGGTTTCTATGGTAGGCGCAAGTCTGATGTGTTGGGGTAGAGAGTTCCAGAGTATGGGGGAAGCACGGGAGAAGTCTTGGATGCGGTTATGGGAAGAAGAGATGAGAGGGGAGTAGAGAAGGAGGTCTTGGGAGGATCGGAGGTCGCGTGTAGGTAGGTTCCGGGAGACCATGTCACAGATGTATGGAGGAGACAGGTTGTGGATGGCTTTGTATGTCAGTGTGAGGGTTTTGAACTGGAGTCTCTGGGCGATAGGAAGCCAGTGAAGGGCTTGACACAGGGGAGAGGCTGGGGAATAGCGGGGGGACAGGTGGATTAGTCGGGCAGCAGAGTGTAGGATGGATTGGAGTGGTGCCAGAGTGCTAGAGGGGAGTCCAGAGAGTAGGAGGTTGCAGTAGTCGAGGCGGGAGATGATAAGGGCATGCACTAGCGTTTTTGCAGTGTTGCGGTCAAGGAAAGCACGGATCCGGGAAATATTTTTGAGTTTGAGACGACAGGAGGAGGCAAGGGCTTGGATATGTGGCTTGAAAGAGAGGGCAGAGTCGAGGATCACCCCGAGGCACCGGGCGTGTGGGACTGGGGATAGTGAGCAGCCATTGACATTGATGGATAGATGTGGTGGAGGGGTAGAGTGAGATGGGGGAAAGATGATGAATTCTGTTTTGTCCATGTTCAGTTGTAGAAAGCGAGCAGAAAAGAAGGCTGAAATGGCAGACAGACAGTGCGGGATTTTGGTAAGCAAGGAGGAGAGGTCAGGTCCGGAGAGGTAGATCTGCGTGTCGTCGGCGTAGAGATGGTACTGCATACCGTGGGATTCTATGAGCTGTCCCAGGCCGAAAGTGTAGATGGAGAAGAGTAGGGGTCCTAGAACAGAGCCTTGAGGAACACCGACTGACAAGGGGCGAAGTGAGGAGGTGGTGTGGGGGAGGGAGACACTGAATGTTCGGTCTGTCAGATATGACGAGATCCAGGAAAGGGCCAAGTCTGTGATGCCAAGGGATGAGAGGATTTGTAGCAAAAGGGAGTGGTCAACAGTGTCAAAGGAAGAAGACAAGTCCAGGAGAAGGAGGACAGAGTAGTGTCGCTTGCTCCTGGCAGTTAGTAGGTCATTGGTGACTTTAGTAAGGGCAGTTTCAGTTGAGTGATGGGAACGGAAGCCTGATTGTAACCGATCAAAGAGGGAGCAGGAGGAGAAGTGGGAGGACAGTTCAAGATGGACGTGTTGCTCCAGCAATTTGGAGGCATAAGGGAGAAGAGATATTGGGGCGATAGCTAGACACAGAGGATGGGTCGAGGGAGGGCTTTTTGAGGATGGGTGTGATCTTGGCATGCTTGAAGGATGAGGGAAAGACACCTGTTGTGAGTGAGAGGTTGAAGAGGTGCGTTAGGGTTGGGATGAAGACCGTGGAAAGGTTAGGGATGAGGTGGGATGGGAGCGGGTCAAGCGTGCAGGTGGTGAGGTGTGATCTTGACAGGAGAGTGGAGAGCTGATCTTCTGTCATGGTGGAGAAGCTGGTTTTGGAGGAGCAGGGTTGAGCAGCTAAGAGGGGCAGTGGGCGCTGTGGGCCAAAGCTTTCTCTGATCGTATTGATCTTCTGTTTAAAGAAAGAGGCGAAGTCATCAGCAGAAATGAGGGGGGAGGGAGGAGGTGCGGGGGGACGGAGTAGAGAATTGAAAGTGTTGAAAAGCTGTTTAGGGTTGTGAGACAGGGAGGATATGAGGGATGAGAAGTAAGTTTGTTTTGCGGCAGTGAGCGCAGACTTGAAGCTGGCGAGGGACTGCTTGTATGCAGTGAAGTGGTCTCCGCTCAGCAATCCTGGAAGCCCGTCTCAATTCTTTGGTCAGGCTGGTCAGCCAGGGCTGCCTGTTAATTGTACGAGTTTTACTATGCATGAGTGGGGCGGCCGAATCGAGTGTTGTTGTTATTGTGGTGTTATAAAAAGTGGCAGCAGCATCTGTGTCATGAAGGGAAGCTATGTCTGTGAGAGGGAGAAGGGACTCAGAGAGTGATTGTAAGTTGAGATGTTTGAGATTTCTGCGAGGGTGAGTGAGTTTGTGGAGTGGGGGTTGCACACTAGGAGAGGAGAGGGACGAGAATGTCAGTAGGTTGTGGTCAGACAGGGGGAGGGGTGTGTTAGTGAGATTAGTAAGGGAGCAGAGGCGGGTGAAGATGAGGTCCAGCGTGTGGCCATCTTTGTGAGTGGCCTCAGAGGACCATTGAGTGAGGCCAAAGGAGGCAGTCAGTGATAAAAGTTTAGAGGTAGCTGAGGTGAAAGTGTCAATGGGGACATTGAAATCACCCATGATGATAGTGGGGATGTCAACAGAGAGGAAATGAAGTAGCCAGGTGGTGAAGTGGTCGAGAAAGGTGGAGATGGCTAGTTCTGGGGGGCGGTAGATGACAGCCAGCTGGAGGTTGGAGGGGGAATAGATGCGGACAGAGTGCACCTCAAACGAGGGAAGAGTAGCGGAGGGTGGTAGCGGGATTGGAGTGAAGGAGCAGGTGTCGGACAGGAGCAAGCCAACTCCTCCACCGCGTTTGTTGCTGGGGCAAGGGGTGTGAGAGAGGTGGAATCCGCCATAGGAGAGCGCAGCTGGAGAGGCCGCGTCAGAGGGGGTGAGCCAGGTTTCAGTGAGGCCGAGGAAGGAGAGTTTGTTGGTGATGAAGAGGTCATGGATAAATGTCAGTTTGTTGCAGATGGAGCGTGCGTTCCATAGTGCTCCAAGTAGGGGGAGCTGGGGAGTGGGGGCTGGATGAATGGGTATGAGGTTGTCGTGGTTGGGAAAACATGCGGAGGATCATGGCAGGGGGTTAGAAAAGAGTGTGGGGATGAATTGAGGAGGGCCGGGATTTGGGGATATGTCACCAGCAATGAGGAGTAACAGACAGATCATTAGAAGGTGGGAGCAGGATAGGACATGATGCGGCCGTGTGTGTCTGGAGAAAAAGGATTGTCTGTGGAGGAACAGTTCTGAGGAGAAGGTGAGATGGCTGGGGAGTATGGAGGAAGAAATGACTAGTTCCTTACTAGGAGGAGGGATTGCAGGAGATTGTAAGAAGGAAAGTAGTATGGGGGTGAAAGAGAAAAGAAACCGAAACATTGTAGTGGTTAGTAGTCTGTTACCTTCCAGTCAATTCCAGTCCAATTCAGTCTAATTCAGAATCATAATTAAAAAGATGTAATTTAAAAGATGATTTGCAGCAGACTGAGTCTATAGCAGACTCCTGCATGTGAATATATCCCCAGTTAAGGGCAATCAGGTGTGAATGAGGGGGTGGCTAGGTATGGGAGACCAGATGTAGAGAGTTAAGCAAAGGTCATAAAGTGAGGGAGGGGTAAGACTGACCACTCAAAGAGATGCCAGGATCACACAATGGGATACATGAAAACAGGTCATGGAAACAAGCTCATAGGTGAGAAAGCATACTAAAAGGATTATATGTGCTGCACCAAGACACTCAGATCCAGGGGAAGCATAGAAAAGCCAGTGCAGTATACAGAGACATTCAGAAGCCAGGGAGAGCTGGGTAAAGTCAGTGCATACCATGGAAAATCAATGCAGTATACAGAGACATTCAGAAGCCAGGGAGAGCTGGGTAAAGTCAGTGCATACCATGGAAAATCAATGCAGTATACAGAGACATTCAGAAGCCAGGGAGAGCTGGGTAAAGTCAGTGCATACCATGGAAAATCAATGCAGTATACAGAGACATTCAGAAGCCAGGGAGAGCTGGGTAAAGTCAGTGCATACCATGGAAAATCAATGCAGTATACAGAGACATTCAGAAGCCAGGGAGAGCTGGGTAAAGTCAGTGCATACCATGGAAAATCAATGCAGTATACAGAGACATTCAGAAGCCAGGGAGAGCTGGGTAAAGTCAGTGCATACCTGTGGGAAGAGGAGAACAGCTCAATTAGATGTGCAGATGATGATAATATTGTAGTAGTGATGAGTAGCCAAATGCATTCTAGAATTCAGTCTAATTCAGAATCATAATTAAAAAGATGGAAGTTAAAAGATGGAAGTTAAAAGATGATTTGCAGCAGACTGAGTCTATAGCAGACTCCTGCATGTGAATATATCCCCAGTTAAGGGCAATCAGGTGTTGTCATAAATCAGTTGAGAGGAGTTAAGTAGAAAGAAGATAAGAGCTATAAAATCTCCCATAGGCAGGAGCTGACTACCAGATTCTGAAATTGGCTCATTTTGCAGTTAGAAATAGACAAAACTCAAAGACTACAGGAGACAAGCAGTGTTAAATATTTAATGAAACCCAATTGCAGAAAATATTTTTAGTCAATAAAACACCCATATAAGGAAAAACACATTGACCCCAAGATGTCCATAACCTTTAAGTATTTTTTTTGTATTTTTCCTTGCAACATATTGTTAGGGCTAGCGGAACGCACCAAATAATAAGACTGATAGTGTACGGTGCGTTCGTAGCCCGGGGTCCACCGTGCAGAGATGGAACCTGCTGCTGAGTAATGACGGACTATATGGCGGTACTCATAAGTATACTCGCGTGGGTTAAACTTCACCCAACGTGAAGGAAGTGATCCTGTTGCATCACAGGGTCGCGGTACCGCACATAGAAAGCGAGCAAGCAGTCAGCGAACACCGCAACAGGGTGTGTTAGGCAACACTTATAATTAGAGCACCGAAGTGCGAACTGTGCCGTGCTGGCAGGCACCACTAAGCACCCAGACGTGGGTCAGGAAGCGCACTACTGGTGCGTGGCGCCGCACTGGCGGTCACAGCAATAGACGCTGATACGTGTGTGACACGTTGAGTGATTTGTCGGGCGCTAGATAGCAGCCATACACCATACGCGAACAGTCATACAATAGGGTAGGGGTATTTAAAGAACGACTTGCACTCACAACAAACACACATATTCAATTGTACACTAGCGCATGGCCGTGCGGTCATGCGCAGTTTATATAATTGCAGGACAGGAAGTGGCCACAGAAACTTTGCCCTTCCAAGACCTGCCAAGAGGACCAATGGAATGCGCTGCAGAGCCTGAGCACATGACTCTCGATCTCCAACGGGAGATCTTGCTCTGGGCATGCTCAGTGTGCGCAAACAAGGACTTAGTCCCAGGGAAGTCCGCTCGCCGCTGACCAGCACTGACTTTAATGGCAGGAGCTGAAGAAGCAGCAGTAACTCTCTGTACAGAGTGAGGGCGAGCAAGACACTGGGAGCGACGTCCCTGCTGAGCAGACTCCACTGCGGCTGGAGGAGAATGGGAGACCGCAGCGGAGACGGATCGAGATTCCCCCTGTGCAGCAGAGGAAACTCGACTCCTAACACATATAGTCACATAATGGTCATTTATGTTTGCATCTACGTATTCCTTAATGAGGTATTTTCTTTGGATGTCGTGTAAATTACAATGTAACATAGTAACATAGTAACATAGTTAGTAAGGCCGAAAAAAGACATTTGTCCATCCAGTTCAGCCTATATTCCATCATAATAAATCCCCAGATCTACGTCCTTCTACAGAACCTAATTGTATGATACAATATTGTTCTGCTCCAGGAAGACATCCAGGCCTCTCTTGAACCCCTCGACTGAGTTCGCCATCACCACCTCCTCAGGCAAGCAATTCCAGATTCTCACTGCCCTAACAGTAAAGAATCCTCTTCTATGTTGGTGGAAAAACCTTCTCTCCTCCAGACGCAAAGAATGCCCCCTTGTGCCCGTCACCTTCCTTGGTATAAACAGATCCTCAGCGAGATATTTGTATTGTCCCCTTATATACTTATACATGGTTATTAGATCGCCCCTCAGTCGTCTTTTTTCTAGACTAAATAATCCTAATTTCGCTAATCTATCTGGGTATTGTAGTTCTCCCATCCCCTTTATTAATTTTGTTGCCCTCCTTTGTACTCTCTCTAGTTCCATTATATCCTTCCTGAGCACCGGTGCCCAAAACTGGACACAGTACTCCATGTGCGGTCTAACTAGGGATTTGTACAGAGGCAGTATAATGCTCTCATCATGTGTATCCAGACCTCTTTTAATGCACCCCATGATCCTGTTTGCCTTGGCAGCTGCTGCCTGGCACTGGCTGCTCCAGGTAAGTTTATCATTAACTAGGATCCCCAAGTCCTTCTCCCTGTCAGATTTACCCAGTGGTTTCCCATTCAGTGTGTAATGGTGATATTGATTCCTTCTTCCCATGTGTATAACCTTACATTTATCATTGTTAAACCTCATCTGCCACCTTTCAGCCCAAGTTTCCAACTTATCCAGATCCATCTGTAGCAGAATACTATCTTCTCTTGTATTAACTGCTTTACATAGTTTTGTATCATCTGCAAATATCGATATTTTACTGTGTAAACCTTCTACCAGATCATTAATGAATATGTTGAAGAGAACAGGTCCCAATACTGACCCTTGCGGTACCCCACTGGTCACAGCGACCCAGTTAGAGACTATACCATTTATAACCACCCTCTGCTTTCTATCACTAAGCCAGTTACTAACCCATTTACACACAATTTCCCCCAGACCAAGCATTCTCATTTTGTGTACCAACCTCTTGTGCGGCACGGTATCAAACGCTTTGGAAAAATCGAGATATACCACGTCCAATGACTCACCGTGGTCCAGCCTATAGCTTACCTCTTCATAAAAACTGATTAGATTGGTTTGACAAGAGCGATTTCTCATAAACCCATGCTGATATGGAGTTAAACAGTTATTCTCATTGAGATAATCCAGAATAACATCCCTCAGAAACCCTTCAAATATTTTACCAACAATAGAGGTTAGACTTACTGGCCTATAATTTCCAGGTTCACTTTTAGAGCCCTTTTTGAATATTGGCACCATATTTGCTATGCGCCAATCCTGCGGAACAGACCCTGTCGCTATAGAGTCCCTAAAAATAAGAAATAATGGTTTATCTATTACATTACTTAGTTCTCTTAGTACTCGTGGGTGTATGCCATCCGGACCCGGAGATTTATCTATTTTAATCTTATTTAGCCGGTTTCGCACCTCTTCTTGGGTTAGATTGGTGACCCTTAATATAGGGTTTTCATTGTTTCTTGGGATTTCACCTAGCATTTCATTTTCCACCGTGAATACCGTGGAGAAGAAGGTGTTTAATATGTTAGCTTTTTCCTCGTCATCTACAACCATTCTTTCCTCACTATTTTTTAAGGGGCCTACATTTTCAGTTTTTATTCTTTTACTATTGATATAGTTGAAGAACAGTTTGGGATTAGTTTTACTCTCCTTAGCAATGTGCTTCTCTGTTTCCTTTTTGGCAGCTTTAATTAGTTTTTTAGATAAAGTATTTTTCTCCCTATAGTTTTTTAGAGCTTCAATGGTGCCATCCTGCTTTAGTAGTGCAAATGCTTTCTTTTTACTGTTAATTGCCTGTCTTACTTCTTTGTTTAGCCACATTGGGTTTTTCCTATTTCTAGTCCTTTTATTCCCACAAGGTATAAACCGCTTACACTGCCTATTTAGGATGTTCTTAAACATTTCCCATTTATTATCTGTATTATTAGTTCTGAGGATATTGTCCCAGTCTACCAGATTAAGGGCATCTCTAAGCTGGTCAAACTTTGCCTTCCTAAAGTTCAGTGTTTTTGTGACTCCCTGACAAGTCCCCCTAGTGAAAGACAGGTGAAACTGTACAATATTGTGGTCGCTATTTCCTAGATGCCTGACCACCTGCAGAATTGTTATTCTGTCAGGTCTATTAGATAGTATTAGGTCTAAAAGTGCTGCTCCTCTGGTTGGATTCTGCACCAATTGTGAAAGATAATTTTTCTTGGTTATTAGCAGAAACCTGTTGCCTTTATGGGTTTCACAGGTTTCTGTTTCCCAGTTAATATCCGGGTAGTTAAAGTCCCCCATAACCAGGACCTCATTATGGGTTGCAGCTTCATCTATCTGCTTTAGAAGTAGACTTTCCATGGTTTCTGTTATATTTGGGGGTTTGTAACAGACCCCAATGAGAATTTTGTTACCATTTTTCCCTCCATGAATTTCGACCCATATGGACTCGACATCCTCATTTCCTTCGCTAATATCCTCCCTTAAAGTGGACTTTAGACAAGACTTTAAATAGAGACAAACCCCTCCTCCTCTCCGATTTTTACGATCCTTTCTAAACAGATTGTAACCCTGTAAGTTAACTGCCCAGTCATAGCTTTCATCTAACCATGTCTCGGTTATTCCCACTATGTCAAAGTTACCTGTAGATATTTCTGCTTCTAGTTCTTCCATCTTGTTTGTCAGGCTTCTGGCGTTTGCAAGCATGCAGTTTAGAGGATTTTGTTTTGTTCCAATCTCCTCGCTGTGGATTGTTTTAGAAATGTTCTTACCTCCCTTCTGAGTATGTTTTCCTGGATCTTCTTTGTTCAAGTCTAATGTTTTTCTTCCCGTCCCCTCTTCTTCTAGTTTAACGCCCTCCTGATGAGTGTAGCGAGTCTTCTGGCGAATGTGTGTTTCCCAGGTTTGTTGAGGTGTAGTCCGTCTCTGGCGAGGAGTCCATCGTACAAGTAATTCACACCGTGGTCCAGGAATCCGAATCCTTGTTGTCTGCACCATCGTCTTAGCCAGTTGTTTGCATCAAGGATCCTGTTCCATCTCCTGGTGCCATGCCCGTCTACTGGAAGGATAGAAGAAAAAACTACCTGTGCATCCAGTTCCTTTACTTTCTTCCCCAACTCTTCAAAGTCTTTGCAGATTGTCGGTAGGTCCTTCCTTGCCGTGTCATTGGTGCCAACATGTATCAGAAGAAATGGGTGGACGTCCTTGGAGTTGAAGAGCTTTGGTATCCTATCGGTCACATCCTTGATCATCGCACCTGGAAGGCAGCATACTTCTCTTGCAGTTATGTCCGGTCTGCAGATGGCTGCTTCTGTACCTCTCAGTAGTGAGTCTCCCACCACCACCACTCTTCGTTGCTTCTTGGCTGTACTTTTTGCTGTCACTTGTTGCTGTGTGCCCTTTTCTTTTTTGCTTGCTGGTATTGCTTCATCCTTAGGTGTGCCATCTTCATCCTCTACAAAGATTTGATATCGGTTCTTCAGTTGTGTGGTTGGTGATTTCTCCATGGTCTTCTTGCTTCTTTTGGTCACATGCTTCCACTCATCTGCTTTTGGAGGTTCTCTGACACTTTTTTCACCTTCTGTGACCAGTAGAGATGCTTCTGTTCTGTCTAGAAAGTCTTCATTCTCTTTGATGAGTTTCAAGGTTGCTATTCTTTCTTCCAGACCCCGCACCTTTTCTTCTAAAAGGGCCACTAGTCTACACTTCTGACAGGTGAAATTTAATTCTTCTTCTGGTCGATCTGTGAACATGTAGCACATGCTGCAGCTCACCATGTAGGTTGTCACATCTGCCATGTTGCTCCTAGATCCTGCTGACTTGCTGTGTATTTTCCTTCTTGTGTAATCTACTCAGCCAAGCTCTCTTGCAATAATGTCCTACAGGCAAAAATTCGCGCGCCGTACGGCGCGCGGTTTGGTGATTCTTTCCAAGCAGCTGGTCCCGGCTGTACCCAACGATCTTCTAGCTTAGGGAGACTCTTCGCTTTCCCAGAAGGCACCTGGAATATGCAAATTAGCCTCCTCAAGCTTGAATCCCTGGTTGTAATGTAATTCGTTTGTAAATGTTTCCTGTGTGCATTTTACCTGTTTGAATGCTGAATGTCTTTGCAGTCAATTATATATTCTACTCATTATTATGTGCACCTGGCATGTCTTGTAACAAGTATAATTAACATTTGCATGATAGTTTCTGCACTAGTTTGCCTCACTATGAATTTACCAATAAAGAAGAGGAAAACATGTTCTTTACTTAAATAAAACAAATACATTAATATTTATGTCGCTATTGTACATTGTCTTAATTAGCTAATGACTCCATGCTTATGGCATGTGTATCTTAAAGGGATTTCACAATTCTTTCTTGTATTTTGTATATGCCCTGGGTGTGCGATTAACCCCTTAGTGACAGAGCCAATTTTGACCTTAATGGCCAAGCCAATTTTTACAATTCTGTCTACTGTCACTTTATGAGGTTAAAGCTGTGGAACGCTTCAGCAGATCCCACTGATTCTGCGATTGTTCATTTGAAATTTTCAAACTTTTAATTTTTGTACCCTTTAATAAGAGATTCATATCACAAAATACTAATAAATAACATTTCTCACATGTCTACTTTACATCAGCACAATTTTGGAAACACAATTATTTTCGGTTAGGACGTTATAATGGATAAAAGTTGACCAGCTATTTCTCATTTTTCCACCAAAATTTACGAAACCATTTTTTTAGGGACCACCTCACATTTGAAGTGAGTTTGGGGAGTCAATATAACAGAAAATACCCAAACGTGACACCATTATAAAAACTGCACCCTGCAAGGTGCGTAAAACCATATTCAAGAAGTCTATTAACCCTTCACAAAATCTAAAGCAATGTGGACGGAAAAAATGAACATTTTTCTTTTTTCACAAAAAAAATTACTTTGGAACCAAACTTTTTTTTATTTTCACAAAGATATCAGGAGAAAATGGACCTCAAACTTTGTTATGCAATTTCTCCTTAGTGCGCTGATACCCTGTATGTGAGGGAAAGCTACTGTTTGGGCACATCGCAGGGCACAGAAAGGAGCGAGCACCATTTGACTTTTTGAAAGCAAAATTGGCTGGAATCAAAGGAGGGCGTCATGTTGCGTTTCTCCTTGATGTACCTAAACAGTGGAAACCCACCAATTGTAACTCCAACCCTAACACAGCCCTAATCTGTGGTGGGTTGGTCCCTAGTAATGCCAGAACAGAATAAGAGGTGACCAGTGGGCCATGTGTAAAAGACAAAAACAGGAGTAGAGAATCCATTTAAAATAAAAACGGTCATCAAGATTGTTCTAACGTTGCAACTTGTTCTTACTTTCTCTGTACCACTGAAATAGTAGCACATCATGTGACGATCAACCACTCAGATAATACTGGAACTATCTTATATACATGTTTAATACACTTTTACTTTGTAAAACTGAACCATTAAATTTTTAACGCATATGCATGAAATAAGCTATCAAGATAAATTGGCATACAACTAGAATAAATGCCCATGATTCTGAAGTGATGCCATAACATACCCTACTCTTAATGCTTCTATAAGCTCTTAAGTAATGATATCAAGTTAAAGGTCAGTCTAAAAAGAAAGCAATCCAAGCCACTCCGTAAAGGCCAATAAGTTTAAATATACTTTCACTTCTTAGATACAGATCCACATGTCAGAGTAATTTTATGTGACAGGAAGGACTTCATAAACTACCTTTCTGTTGGTCAATAAAATGATTGTTCCCAGCATGGCGTTTTCCTATGAAATAGATGTATCTAGTAGAATTGAGCGAAACGGATCGGACAAATTCAAAAATCGCCGACTTTCGGCAAAGTCGGGTTTCATGAAACCCGACCCGATCCTAGTGTGGGATCGGCCATGAGGTCGGCGATCTTCGCGCCAAAGTTGCGTTTCGTATGATGCTTTCAGTGCCATTTTTCAGCCAATCAAGGAGGACGCAGAGTGTGGGCAGCGTGATGACATAGGTCTCGGTCCCCACCATCTTAGAGAAGGGCATGACAGTGATTGGCATGCTTTCTGCGGCGTCACAGGGGCTATAAAGGGGCATGCACGCCGACCGCCATCTTACTTCTGCCGATCGTAGCATAGGGAGAGGTTGCTGCAGCTTCATCAGAAGAAGGGATATAGTTAGGGAGGGAAGATTAAGCCCCGAAACTGCTTGTGCTGTAGCGATTTCCACTGTCCAACACCACCATTTGTTTGCGGGACAGTGGAGGCTATATTTTTGTGCATGCCGCTGTGCAAACCAACTGCTTTTTTAAAAGCAAAAATCCTGTTGCCCCTTTCTGCACAGTTTTCTTGTTTATTTGTCCACACTTTTGTTTGCAGCAGTCCTTTTTACTGCTGCCATACTTTTCCTGAGATCATTGTAGGGAGATTGAAATTGTACTACATTTCAAAAACCTGACCTGCACATCCAAACATAGACTGAGTGTGAACAGGTGCTGAACCCAGAGTCGCCAACTCGTATATAGTTAAATAAATAGGGCAGCACACTGCAGCGCCAAAACATGCAAACTTGAAAAAACGAAATTAGAACTGCATTACTGCACTAGAAATATGAAAAATGAGAGCTTTTAGCGCACAAAAATGGCCAATTTTATGTGTACCTCGTAGCCACGTTAAGGCATCTCTCTTATACGAGGTCCTACGTTTGACCTACCTCACTGAGAATAAACGTCTCCATCTGAATGGGTACATGTAAAAACCTCTTCTTGGACTCAAATTCTCTCTCTATGTGGAGGGGTATTGGACCTACTATAATTAAAACACCTGAAGCTAGGAGGCGGGGAGTGCACGATCAGAAGGCTAGAGAATACATTTCAAAAACCTGACCTGCACATCCAAACATAGACTGAGTGTGAACAGGTGCTGAACCCAGAGTCGCCAACTCGTATATAGTTAAATAAATAGGGCAGCACACTGCAGCGCCAAAACATGCAAACTTGAAAAAACGAAATTAGAACTGCATTACTGCACTAGAAATATGAAAAATGAGAGCTTTTAGCGCACAAAAATGGCCAATTTTATGTGTACCTCGTAGCCACGTTAAGGCATCTCTCTTATACGAGGTCCTACGTTTGACCTACCTCACTGAGAATAAACGTCTCCATCTGAATGGGTACATGTAAAAACCTCTTCTTGGACTCAAATTATCTCTCTATGTGGAGGGGTATTGGACCTACTATAATTAAAACACCTGAAGCTAGGAGGCGGGGAGTGCACGATCAGAAGGCTAGAGAATACATTTCAAAAACCTGACCTGCACATCCAAACATAGACTGAGTGTGAACAGGTGCTGAACCCAGAGTCGCCAACTCGTATATAGTTAAATAAATAGGGCAGCACACTGCAGCGCCAAAACATGCAAACTTGAAAAAACGAAATTAGAACAGGTTCAGCACCTGTTCACACTCAGTCTATGTTTGGATGTGCAGGTCAGGTTTTTGAAATGTATTCTCTAGCCTTCTGATCGTGCACTCCCCGCCTCCTAGCTTCAGGTGTTTTAATTATAGTAGGTCCAATACCCCTCCACATAGAGAGATAATTTGAGTCCAAGAAGAGGTTTTTACATGTACCCATTCAGATGGAGACGTTTATTCTCAGTGAGGTAGGTCAAACGTAGGACCTCGTATAAGAGAGATGCCTTAACGTGGCTATGAGGTACACATAAAATTGGCCATTTTTGTGCGCTAAAAGCTCTCATTTTTCATATTTCTAGTGCAGTAATGCAGTTCTAATTTCGTTTTTTCAAGTTTGCATGTTTTGGCGCTGCAGTGTGCTGCCCTATTTATTTAACTATATACGAGTTGGCGACTCTGGGTTCAGCACCTGTTCACACTCAGTCTATGTTTGGATGTGCAGGTCAGGTTTTTGAAATGTATTCTCTAGCCTTCTGATCGTGCACTCCCCGCCTCCTAGCTTCAGGTGTTTTAATTATAGTAGGTCCAATACCCCTCCACATAGAGAGAGAATTTGAGTCCAAGAAGAGGTTTTTACATGTACCCATTCAGATGGAGACGTTTATTCTCAGTGAGGTAGGTCAAACGTAGGACCTCGTATAAGAGAGATGCCTTAACGTGGCTACGAGGTACACATAAAATTCGCCATTTTTGTGCGCTAAAAGCTCTCATTTTTCATATTTCTAGTGCAGTAATGCAGTTCTAATTTCGTTTTTTCAAGTTTGCATGTTTTGGCGCTGCAGTGTGCTGCCCTATTTATTTAACTGAAATTGTACTACAGTCCTTGTATTTTTTCATATATCTTCCAGCCACTTTCTGCCACTTACATTGTGTTGCTTTATACATACACTGGGCCTGAGTTTTGGTTCAGTCTCCCCCCAAAAAAGGGTAGTTTCAAATTCTCACAAAGTGGATATACTTCTGTCCTGTTACTTTGTCGTATATCAGCCAGCCAATTTCTGCCACTTAGATAGCGTTGTTATATACACTGGGCCTAAGTTGTGGTTCAGTCTCCCCCCAAAAAAGGGAGATTCAAATAATCACAAAGTGGAAATACTTCTGTCCTGTTAGTTCGTCGTATATCAGCCAGCAACTTTCTGCCACTTAGATAGCGTTGTTATATACACTGGGCCTAAGTTCTGGTTCAGTCTCCCCCCAAAAAAATGGGAGATTCAAATTCTCACAAAGTGGATATACTTCTGCCCTGTTACTTTGTCATATATCAGCCAGCCAATTTCTGCCACTTAGATAGCGTTGTTATATACACTGGGCCTAAGTTGTGGTTCAGTCTCCCCCCCCCCAAAAAAAGGGAGATTCAAATTCTCACAAAGTAGATATACTTCTGTCCTGTTAGTTTGTCGTATATCAGCCAGCCACTTTCTGCCACTTAGATTGCGTTGTTATATACACTGGGCCTAAGTTGTGGTTCAGTCTCCCAAAAAAAAGAGGGAGATTCAAATTCTCACAAAGTGGATATACTTCTGTCCTGTTAGTTTGTCTTATATAAGCCAGCCACTTACTGCCACTTACATTGTGTTGTTTTTTGCACAGGGCCTGATTTTTTGTTCAGTCTCCCCCCAAAAAAGGGAGATTTAAAATCTCAACACGTTTATTTACACCTTTTACCTTGTTTTACAGTACAATATATTGGTTGTTATTTTGGTTAGATTTTCCAAAAAATGAGGAAGTCAGGTGGAAGAGGCCGTCGGCGGTGGTTGCGAGCTGGTACTGATGGTGGTGGTGGTGGTGGTGCATCTGGTGTTAGTGGCAAAAGCACAATAGCACCTAAGGCTGGAGGTGTTGAGCCAGCGTCATCATCTGGCTACACAAGGCTTCGAAGGCTCCCTTATCTGGGAGTAGGAAAACAGCTTTTAAAGCCGGAGCAGCAGGAAAAAGTTTTGGCTTTCCTTGCTGATTCAGCCTCTAGCTCTTTTGCCTCTTCTTCAGAAAGTTCCAAATATAAAAGCAGCGAGTCGTCAGTGGATGCTCCCGGTCAGGAACAAGACGTTTGCTTGTGTCCTTCACCCAAATCAAAAGTGAAGGATGCGTCAGGCGACACTACAGGTTACTCCATGGAGCTCTTTACACATACCGTGCCTGGGTTAGAACGGGAAATTGTTAACTGCCCATTACAAAATGAATCGGGGAGTGCACAGCCACTGCTAGATTATAATGCTGTTCCATTGACTCAGATCACTACATTGCCCTTGCAGTGTACTGAGCCAGAATCTGACCTTGATGAAACTATGGTGCCCCATTTCGAACGCTATAGCACCTTACACGGTGACACAGAGAAAGGTGCACATGACATTGAAGAGAAGGTGATAGATGACCCAGTTGTTGACCCAGATCGGCAGCCATTGGGTGAAGAGGGTGCCGCTGCCAGTAGCTCTGAAGCGGAGGAGGCTGATCCGCAGCAGCCATTTACATCGCAACAGCTGTCATCTGGTAGGCCTGTATCAGTCCAAAAAGTTTGTCAAAAACAGTTTTAGGACATCGTGGCCATCCAGTGAAAGTAGCACAGCGTGCAATGCCTGAAAAGGTATTCATAGTAGGAAGAGTGCAGAGTGGCAATTTTTTAACCAAGATCCGAATGATCAGTCAAAAGTAGGGTTGAGCGAAACGGATCGGTCATTTTCATAAGTTGCCGACTTTTGGCAAAGTCGGGTTTCATGAAACCCGACCCGATCCCTTTGTGCGGTCGGCCACGCGGTACGCGACATTCGCACCAAAGTCGCGTTTCAATGACGCGAAAAGCACCATTTCTCAGCCAATGAAGGTGGACGCAGAGTGTGGGCAGCGTGATGACATAGGTCTTAGTCCCCATCATCTTAGAGAAGGGCATTACAGTGATTGGCTTGCTTTCTGCGGCGTCACAGGGGCTATAAAGGGACGTTCCCGCCGACCTCCATCTTACTGCTGCTGATCTGAGCATAGGGAGAGGTTGCTGCCGCTTCGTCATGTGTTTTTTTGTTGTTGGATGAGGACTGCATAAAATAGACTAAATGCTACAAACAATTTCAAAGTGAGATCTCCTACTGTATGATGTTAGTAACCAAATAATTTTTGGGGGGCGTATGAATGAGGCCTTTTAGCATAAACAAGATTCTACAAACAATTTCAAAGTGAGATGTCCCCTACTCTATGACGTTAGTAGCAGAAGAAATTTTTGGGGGCCTGTGGATGAGACCTGTATAACATTGACTAGATGCTACAAAGAATTTCAAAGTGAGATCTACCCTGCTGTATGACGTTAGTAATAGAAGAAATTTTTTTGGCTTGTAGATGAGGCCTGTTTAACATAGACTAGATGCTACAAACAATTTTAAAGTGAGATCTCCAGTCATTTAGAACATTAGTAGCAGACAAAATGTTTTTTTTGCTGTTGGGTGAGGACTGCATAAACAACAATTTCAATGTAAGATCCCCCTACTGTATGACGTTAGTAACAGAAGACATTTTTGGGGGCCTGTGGATGAAGAATGTATAACACAAACTAGATGCTACAAACAATTTCAAAGTGAGATCTAGCCTATTCTATGATGTTAGTAACAGAAGAAATTTGTTTTGGCCTGTGGATGAGGCCTGTATAACATTGACTAGATGCTGCAAACAAATTCAAAGTGAGATCTCCTCTACTGTAGAACGTTAGTAACAGAAGAAACATATTTTGTTGGATTAGGACTGTATAACATAGACTGGACACTACAAATAATTTCAAAATTAGATCTCCCCTATTGAAGAACATTAGTAACAGAAGACATTTTTTTTCTATGGATAAGGTCTTTATAAAATAGACTAGATGCTACAAAGAATTTCAAAGTGAGATCCGCCGTACTGTATGACGTTAGTAACCTGAAGACATTTTTGACTGCCTGTGGATGAGACTTGTATAACATATAGTAGATGCTGCAAACAATTTCATAATGAGATCTCCCCGACTGTACAACGTTAGTAACGTAACACTGTTTTAGTGTGGATGGCACCTGCATAACCTGGAAGAGATGCTCCAAACAATTTCAAAGTCGGATTTAGCCTGCTGTATCACGTCTGTAAAGCAAAAAATATATATTTTTTATGGTCAACAGCTCTGCACACACAACAATTTCACCGCCACAGAATAACAACTTTGGATATGGGTTGCTATATCACGTTTAGCAACAGAGAAAAATATTTTTTGATATGCGTGAGGTCTGCAGACAGCTTAAGTTCAACCCCAAAATATTTCAGTGGGGGATGTAGTGGGCTGTATGACATTTAGCAACAGAATATTTTTTTTAATGTGCATGAGGTCTGCAGTAAGGATAATTTCATTGCCAAAAAATTACTATGGGGCATATGGTGGACTGTGTCACGTTAAGTAAAAGAAAAAGTTTTTATTTATCTGCATGAGCTATGCAGACAGAGAAATTTCACCGCCACTAAATAACAAGGTGAGATATGGCATGGTGAATCACGAAGCAACTGCCTCCAAAAATGTTTTTTCATGCACACCAGCTCAAATCACAGAACAATGTCACCACACCACTAATGACAAGGTGGGATATGCCTTGCTGTATCACATTTAGCAAGTGAAAAAATAAGATTTAGAATGGTTTAGGCTGGTTTCACATTTGCGGTTTTTTTTTGCGTTTTTTTGCGCTAAAAAACGCAAAAAAAGCATGCGTTTTTTTCCTATACTTAACATTAAAAACGCATGCGTTTTTTGCATGCATTTTGACGCGTTTTTGCAAAGCATGTGTTTTTTCTCTGCATGCGTTGTATTGCAGAAATGCAACATGTAGAATTTTTAGCGGCTTTTTTTGCCGCAAAAAAACGTATTGATGTCTATGTAAACACATGCGTTTTTAAGCACATGCGTTTGCATGTGTTTTTAAACGCACGCGTTTTTATAGAAAAACACAAGAATACACACTGATAAGCCACCCCCAAACCCTAACCCTAAGGGTTAGGGTTAGAGTTTGTGTTTTTGTGTTAGAGTTTGTGTTTTTGTGTTAGAGTTTGTGTTTTTGTGTTAGAGTTTGTGTGTTTGTGTTAGAGTTTGTGTTAGAGTTTGTGTTAGAGTTTGTGTTAGGGTTAGGGTTAGAGTTTGTGTTAGAGTTTGTGTTAGAGTTTGGGTTAGAGTTTGGGTTAGAGTTTGTGTTTTAGGGTTAGGGTTTGGGTTAGAGTTTGGGTTAGAGTTTGGGTTAGAGTTTGTGTTTTAGGGTTAGGGTTAGGGTTAGAGTTTGTGTTAGAGTTTGTGTTAGGGTTAGGGTTAGAGTTTGTGTTAGAGTTTGTGTTAGAGTTTGTGTTAGGGTTAGGGTTAGAGTTTGTGTTAGAGTTTGTGTTAGAGTTTGTGTTAGAGTTAGGGTTAGAGTTTGTGTTAGAGTTTGTGTTAGGGTTAGAGTTTGTGTTAGGGTTAGAGTTTGTGTTAGAGTTTGTGTTAGAGTTAGGGTTAGAGTTAGGGTTAGAGTTTGTGTTAGAGTTTGTGTTAGAGTTTGTGTTAGGGTTAGGGTTAGAGTTTGTGTTAGAGTTTGGGTTAGGGTTAGGGTTTGTGGGTTAGGGTTAGAGTTTGTGTTAGAGTTTGTGTTAGAGTTTGGGTTAGAGTTTGTGTTTTAGGGTTAGAGTTTGGGTTAGAGTTTGTGTTTTAGGGTTAGGGTTAGGGTTTGTGTTACAGTTTGTTAGAGTTTGTGTTAGGGTTAGGGTTAGAGTTTGGGTTAGGGTTAGAGTTTGGGTTAGGGTTAGAGTTTGTGTTTTAGGGTTAGGGTTAGAGTTTGTGTTTTAGGGTTAGGGTTAGGATCCCTAGGGTTACTAGGGATCCTAACCCTAACCCTAGGTATTTCTGTTTATAGTGGGTTTTCTAGTTGATTTTGATGATTGGCAGCTGTCACACACTTCTCATCATGCGTTTCAAAAACGCAAACGCAGAAAAAAACGCTTATAAACGCGTCAAAACGCCGCATTTGCGTTTAAATGCGTTTTTGCACCAAATGTGTTTGCGTTTAACCCCTTCATGACCCAGCCTATTTTGACCTTAAAGACCTTGCCGTTTTTTGCAATTCTGACCAGTGTCCCTTCATGAGGTAATAACTCAGGAACGCTTCAATGGATCCTAGCGGTTCTGAGATTGTTTTTTCGTGACATATTGGGCTTCATGTTAGTGGTAAATTTAGGTCAATAAATTCTGTGTTTATTTGTGATAAAAACGGAAATTTGGCGAAAATTTTGAAAATTTCGCAATTTTCACATTTTGAATTTTTATTCTGTTAAACCAGAGAGTTATGTGACACAAAATAGTTAATAAATAACATTTCCCACACGTCTACTTTACATCAGCACAATTTTGGAAACAAAATTTTTTTTTGCTAGGAAGTTATAAGGGTTAAAATTTGACCAGCGATTTCTCATTTTTACAACGAAATTTACAAAACCATTTTTTTTAGGGACCACCTCACATTTGAAGTCAGTTTGAGGGGTCTATATGGCTGAAAATACCCAAAAGTGACACCATTCTAAAAACTGCACCCCTCAAGGTGCACAAAACCACATTCAAGAAGTTTATTAACCCTTCAGGTGCTTCACAGCAGCAGAAGCAACATGGAAGGAAAAAATGAACATTTAACTTTTTAGTCACAAAAATGATTTTTCAGCAACAATTTTTTTATTTTCCCAATGGTAAAAGGAGAAACTGAACCACGTACGTTGTTGTCCAATTTGTCCTGAGTACGCCGATACCTCATATGTGGGGGTAAACCACTGTTCGGGCGCACGGCAGGGCTTGGAAGGGAAGGAGCGCCATTTGACTTTTTGAATGAAAAATTGGCTGCACTCTTTAGCGGACACCATGTCACATTTGGAGAGCCCCCGTGTGCCTAAAAATTGGAGCTCCCCCACAAGTGACCCCATTTTGGAAACTAGACGCCCCAAGGAACTTATCTAGATGCATAGTGAGCCCTTTAAACCCCCAGGTGCTTCACAAATTGATCCGTAAAAATGAAAAAGTACTTTTTTTTCACAAAAAAATTCTTTTAGCCTCAATTTTTTCATTTTCACATGGACAACAGGATAAAATGGATCCTAAAATTTGTTTGGCAATTTCTCCTGAGTACACCGATACTTCACATGTGGGGGTAAACCACTGTTTGGGCACATGGTAAGGCTCGGAAGGGAAGGAGCGCCATTTGACTTTTTGAATGAAAAATTATCTCCATCGATAGCGGACACCATGTCGCGTTTGGAGAGACCCTGTGTGCTTAAACATTGGAGCTCCCCCACAAGTGACCCCATTTTGGAAACTGGACCCCCCAAGGAACTTATCTAGATGCCTAGTGAGCACTTTAAACCCTCAGGTGCTTCACAAATTGATCCGTAAAAATGAAAAAGTACTTTTTTTTCACAAAAAATTTATTTTCGCCTCAATTTTTTCATTTTCACATGGGCAATAGGATAAAATGGATCCTAAAATTTGTTGAGCAATTTCTCCCGAGTACGCCGATACCTCATATGTGGGGGTAAACCACTGTTTGGGCACACGGCAGGGCTCGGAAGGGAAGGCGCGCCTTTTAACTTTTTGAATGGAAAATTAGCTCCAATTGTTAGCGGACACCATGTCGCATTTGGAGAGCCCCTGTGTGCCTATGCAATGGAGCTCCCCCACAAGTGACCCCATTTTGGAAACTAGACCCCCCAAGGAACTTATCTAGATGCATACTGAGCACTTTAAACCCCCAGGTGCTTCACAGAAGTTTATAATGCAGAGCCATGAAAATAAAAAATAATTTTTCTTTTCTCAAAAATGATTTTTTAGCCTGGAATTTCCTATTTTGCCAATGGTAATAGGAGAAATTGGACCACAAATGTTGTTGTCCAGTTTGTCCTGAGTATGCAGATACCCCATATGTGGGGGTAAACCACTGTTTGGGCGCACGGCAGGGCTCAGAAGGGAAGGCACGCCATTTGGCTTTTTAAATGGAAAATTAGCTCCAATCATTAGCGGACACCATGTCGCGTTTGGAGAGCCCCTGTGTGCCTAAACATTGGAGATCCCCCACAAATTACCCCATTTTGGAAACTAGACCCCCAAAGGAACTAATCTAGATGTGTAGTGAGCACTTTGAACCCTCAAGTGCTTCACAGAAGTTTATAACGCAGAGCCATGAAAATAAAAAAAAAAAATTATTTTCTCAAAAATGAATTTTAGCCCGCAATTTTTTATTTTCCCAAGGGTAACAGGAGAAATTTGACCCCAAAAGTTGTTGTCCAGTTTCTCCTGAGTACGCTGATACCCCATATGTGGGGGTAAACCACTGTTTAGGCACATGCTGGGGCTCGGAAGTGAAGTAGTGACGTTTTGAAATGCAGACTTTGATGGAATGCTCTGCGGGCGTCACGTTGCGTTTGCAGAGCCCCTGATGTGGCTAAACAGTAGAAACCCCCCACAAGTGACCCCATTTTGGAAACTAGACCCCGAAAGGAACTTATCTAGATGTGAGGTGAGCACTTTGAACCCCCAAGTGCTTCACAGAAGTTCATAACACAGAGCAGTGAAAATAATAAATACGTTTTCTTTCCTCAAAAATAATTTTTTAGCCCAGAATTTTTTATTTTCCCAAGGGTTACAGGAGAAATTGGACCACAAAAGTTGTTGTCCAGTTTCTCCTGAGTACGCTGATACCCCATGTGTGGGGGTAAACCACTGTTTGGGCACACGTGGGGGCTCAGAAGGGAAGTAGTGACTTTTGAAATGCAGACTTTGATGGAATGGTCTGCGGGCGTCACATTGCGTTTGCAGAGCCCCTGGTGTGCCTAAACAGTAGAAACCCCCCACAAGTGACCCCATTTTGGAAACTAGACCCCCAAAGGAACTTATCTAGATGTGTGGTGAGCACTTTCAACCCCCAAGTGCTTTACAGAAGTTTATAACGCAGAGCCGTGAAAATAATAAATACGTTTTCTTTCCTCAAAAATAATTTTTTAGCCCAGAATTTTTTATTTTCCTAAGGGTTACAGGAGAAATTGGACCACAAAAGTTGTTGTCCAGTTTCTCCTGAGTACGCTGATGCCCCATGTGTGGGGGTAAACCACTGTTTGGGCACACGTGGGGGCTCAGAAGGGAAGTAGTGACTTTTGAAATGCAGACTTTGATGGAATGGTCTGCGGGCGTCATGTTGCGTTTGCAGAGCCCCTGGTGTGCCTAAACAGTAGAAACCCCCCACAAGTGACCCCATTTTGGAAACTAGACCCCCCAAGGAACTTATCTAGATATGTGGTGAGCACTTTGAACCCCCAAGTGCTTCACAGACGTTTACAACGCAGAGCCGTGAAAATAAAAAATCATTTTTCTTTCCTCAAAAATGATGTTTTAGCAAGCAATTTTTTATTTTCTCAAGGGTAACAGGAGAAGTTGGACCCCAGTAATTGTTGCGCAGTTTGTCCTGAGTATGCTGGTACCCCATATGTGGGGGTAAACCACTGTTTGGGCACACGTCGGGGTTCGGAAGTGAGGGAGCACCATTTGAATTTTTGAATACAAGATTGGCTGGAATCAATGGTGGCGCCATGTTGCGTTTGGAGACCCCCTGAAGTGCCTAAACAGTGGAAACCCCTCAATTCTACCTCCAACACACCCCTAACCCTTATCCCAACTGTAGCCGTAACCCTAATCACAACCCTAACCCCAACACACCCCTAACCACAACCCTAACCCCAACACACCCCTAACCCTAACCACAACCCTAATTCCAACCCAACTCTAAGGCTATGTGCCAACGTTGCGGATTCGTATGAGATTTTTCAGCATCATTTTTGAAAAATCCGCGGGTAAAAGGCACTGCGTTTTACCTGTGGATTTACCGTGGATTTCCAGTGTTTTTTGTGCGGATTTCACCTGTGGATTCCTATTGAGGAACAGGTGTAAAACGCTGCGGAATCCGCACAAAGAATTGGCATGCTGCGGAAAATACAACGCAGCGTTCCCGCGCGGTATTTTCTGCACCATGGGCACAGCGGATTTGGTTTTCCACATGTTTACATGGTACTGTAAACCTGATGGAACACTGCTGCGAATCCGCAGCGGCCAATCCGCACCGTGTGCACATGGCCTAATTCTAAAGGTATGTGCACACGCTGCGGAAAACGCTGCGGATCCGCAGCAGTTTCCCATGAGTGTACAGTTCAATGTGAACCTATGGGAACCAAAAATCGCTGTACACATGCTGCGGAAAAACTGCACGGAAACGCAGCGGTTTACATTCCGCAGCATGTCACTTCTTTCTGCGGATTCCGCAGCGGTTTTAGAACTGCTCCAATAGAAAATCGCAGTTGTAAAACCGCAGTGAAATGCGCAGAAAAACCGCGGTAAATCCACGATAAATCGGCAGCGGTTTAGCACTGTGGATTTTTCAAATCCGCTGCGGAAAAATCCGCATAGGACCAGAATACGTGTGCACATACCGAAACCCTAACCCTAGCCCTAACCCTACCCTAACCCTAACCCTAACCCTAGCCCTAACCCTACCCCTACCCCTAACCCTAGCCCTAACCCTACCCCTACCCCTAACCCTACCCCTAACCCTACCCCTAACCCTACCCCTAACCCTACCCCTAACCCTAACCCTAGTTCTTACCCCAACCTTAGTGAAAAAAAAAAAAATTCTTTATTTTTTTTATTGTCCCTATCTATGGGGGTGACAAAGGGGGGGGTCATTTACTATTTTTTTTATTTTGATCACTGAGATAGGATATATCTCAGTGATCAAAATTCACTCTGGAACGAATCTGCCGGCCGGCAGATTCGGCGGGCGCACTGCACATGCGCCCGCCATTTTGGAAGATGGCGGCGCCCAGGAAAGAAGACGGACGGACCTCGGGCGGCCAGGTAAGTATAAGGGGGGGAGATCAGGGCACGGGGGGGGCGTCGGAGCACGGGGGGGTGGATCGGATCATGGGGGGGGGGTGGATCGGAACACGGGAGGGAGGATTGGAGCACGGGGAAGGATTGGAGCACGGGGTGAGGGATCGCTGTGCGGGGGGGGTGGATCGGAGCACGGGGGGGGGTCGCTGTGTGCGGGGGGGGGATCGGAGTGCGGGGGGGTTTGATTGCAGCACAGGGGGTGTGATTGGTGCACGGGGAAGCGGACAGGAGGACGGGGGAGCGGAGCACAGGACGGAGGGGAGCGGACCACAGATCGGGGGGGTGGGGGGGCGATCGGAGGGGTGGGGTGGGTGCACATAAGTGTTTCCAGCCATGGCCGATGATATTGCAGCATCGGCCATGGCTGGATTGTAATATTTCACCAGTTTTTTAGGTGAAATATTACAAATCGCTCTGATTGGCAGTTTCACTTTCAACAGCCAATCAGAGCGATCGTAGCCACGAGGGGGTGAAGCCACCCCCCCTGGGCTAAACTACCACTCCCCCTGTCCCTGCAGATCGGGTGAAATGGGAGTTAACCCTTTCACCCGGCCTGCAGGGACGCGATCTTTCCATGACGCATATGCTGCGTCATGGGTCGGAATGGCACCGACTTTCATGACGCAGCGTATGCGTCAAAGGTCGGGAAGGGGTTAAAACGTTGCAGATCAAAAAGCAAGTGTGAAACCAGCCTTACTCCTGCATGGAGCACAACAAAAGCAGTGAACAAAACACTTGTATGAAATGTGCCCTGGCACAAAAAAAATCTGCTGGAAGGTTGATTTCACAACCACACAGGATACTACCTAGCTAAACTATCTGACTAATAAACAACCGCCTAGCTTACTACCTAAAATCTAGCTGCTAACAATGTCAGGAGCAGCCTCTCTGCACTGTTACAGTGTCAACATGGAGCTAAAACAAGATGTCCGCTCTATATATGGAGAGGGACATGTGATTTATGCAGCCAATGACACAAGCCATTGTGTCAGGACACTGTGTATGTTTCCTGAGCCCTGATTGGCTAGATATAATGTGCACACAAAGTTATAAGAAAAAAATATTTGCTGTTTACAAGCACGCTGCTCCTCTGAGCTCTGCAATCCCCCTACCCTCATCAAACACGTGCCCCACACTCATCAAACACCACCATCATTGAAGCCAAAGTGCTGAAAATACTTTAGTGGCAACACAAACATTTTGAGGCACTTTTTACAGAATATTTCCGATTTTATTAAATTTTGTTCATGCTTCCGATCACGAATCGAAATGTGCTATATTGGGGCTGAATTTATGCTTGGCGACCGTTTTTCAAACAAACTCCCTTATCACTAGTTATCTCTGTATTACATCATTAATCAGACTTGCTAAAGATCAGCACTAGAAAAAACCTGGAAAATCTGAAAGATCCAAATGATCTTAAAGGGAAGGTACCGCGTTTGTAGATAATTAATTAATCAATGTAATGTAGCATAACATGCAGTTATAACCCAGATTTGAATGCATGTAAAACAGATTCCGTGTGTTATATGAGTAGAAAGAAGGAACTGGGGGCTGACACCTTGGTTTTGCAGCAGTAGCAGGGCACTATCAGTGTCAGATTACGGCACCCCATGGACATAGGAGATAATAGACCGGCTCGGACCCTATCTGTAACATTGTATGAATTCAGCAGGAAAAAAGAAAGAAACCAGAACGTATCGTTCCTAATCACGTCTGACCACTTTTAACTAACAACCCAGCATAGCCAGCCACTAGACTCTAAAACTTAACATTTAATATGTATACCTCTAAAATTATGTGTACTTTAAAAACAATTTGGTGCTCATGTTTAACCGTGCACTAGACAAGAAAAATGGCATGATCTCACCCAATTGCTGTCTCTCTTCTTGTTACAGATTCTTGTGCTTATTGAGAGCACGGCGTGGGACGGAGACCAATAGACCTTTTCCAATGGGGGGGAGAAAAAAAAAATATATAGGTAGGTGGGGGGGAAGGGTTTGAAGCTATCTTCCCTGTCGTGCCCCGTGTATAAGACTCCCGCCCTAACAAGGGCAGTCCCCAAGTTTGAGCCTACTTAGTGAAGCCCTTTAGTTAGTATAACCACCCTGGATGATATGTCCTCTTTCTCTTCCCAACGCGTTTCCCTCCCCGTTACGGGGGTTCATCAGGGGAATAAAATGTCCAGGTTAAATGTCCAGGTTAGTGGAGGTATTCTGCAGTGGCAGACATAACCTCATTCAGCGGCGTCCTCCATGTGAGGATAAGGCACTCCCTCCTATCTGTAACATTGCAGCAGCATTAGCAGTGAGCTGGGCACGCCTCTGTGGGCTGCACAACTCACTGCTGTAGGTGTGACTAGCTGCCATTGTATTATAGTCCAGTGCTATTTGTTGAGCTCCACTTGCTCTCTATCGCAGGACAGAAGCACTGACTGCTCCTCTGTACTCCAGGCACTGCAGGTTCTGGGCAGACATCTTCTGCTCTCACACTCTGCCCTGTGTGCTTCCCTCTGCTCTGTCTCTGCCTCCCCACTTGCACACAGTCCCAGTGATCTCCGGTAAACTGCACTCTCCCCCCAGTGTCGCTCTCCCTCTCTGTGCGGCGTGGGGGGTCTCTGTGCGGCGTGGGGGGGGGTCTCTGTGCGGCATGGGGGGGGTCTCTGTGCGGCATGGGGGGGGTCTCTGTGCGGCATGGGGGGGGTCTCTGTGCGGCGTGGGGGGGGTCTCTGTGCGGCATGGGGGGGGTCTTTGTGCGTGTGTGCAAGCATCGTCCGATGGGACTACAAGTCCCATCAGACGATGCCTGCTACAATGACAGTGATTGACACATTAGCCAATTATGGGACAGTAATAGTCCCATCATCCGGCTAATGTGTTGAATGAAAAAAAAACAAAACTCCATACATACTCCATATATACTCCATACATACGTGCTACATACATACATGCTACATACATGCATGCTACATGCATGCTACATACATGCTACATACATGCTACATACATGCTGCATATATACACGAGCTGTCACATACGAGCTGTGCCTCTGATGCAGTAACTGCTGGTGACAGCAGGTCACAGGGCAGTCACACACAAAATGGTGCTGCCCTGTGATGCTGCTCTTCATTCTTACTGTTGGAGCAGTAACTGCTGACATCACCATTTCCCTCCCCTTTTGGGTGGTCTAATATCCCTGGGGCAGAGCTGCTAAATCTTACTATAGCTGCTTGAGGTCTAAAACGGAAAATGCTCCCCCTAGTGGTAAATATGTATATTTGTAGAAAAATATATAATATTTTTCATATAGAAATGTTTGCAAACAGTGCAAACATTGCATTAATACATTTTAATTACTATTTTAAGCTTAATTTCACAAAAAAACAAAATACAAGAAAACTGGTGGCACCTTCCCTTTAAAGGAATATTAAGCCCATTGTAGTAATTTGTACAGATATATTAATACATATATAAATGCTGTTACATTATTGCATGTTGTGTATCACACTACACCTGAGAAAATGCAGATTATATAACTTTTAAAAATACTTTCCATAATGTATACTGAAGATAGTTACTGGAAATATGATTAACCAGATCAACACTGGTTTTGGCTCTTATTTTACTCTCACTGCTTTTCTAAGAATTCAGGTTTTTCATATGATTTTTAAATTGGCCATATGGTTCCAGAGAAAAGGGCTTTTTATGTAGTTTTAGTTTTTATGGTATGGGTAATTTTACAGACAGTGTAATAATGCAGAACGGACTAAAAACATGCCCCAGGAGAATCTTGTAAGCCACGCCCCTTAATAAAGACCATAAAAATTAATGCTAAATAAGAGACCACTGCAAAATGTTCAGTTCAGCCTGATTTTTCTCTTTATAGGTATACATTTGAGTAAAATGTAAATTGTTCTTTTATTCTATAAACTTCTGACATCATGTGTTAGGGTTGCTGGAACGCACCGAGTATATATATATATATATATGTATTAGGTACGTACGCAATCCGGGGCCCACCGTGCAGGAGAGGAACATACTGCTGGCAAATGGCGGTGCTATATGGTGGTATAAGTGAACTCTGTTAACTCTACATAGTCGCTAGGAACAAGATGCTGTGCCCTGTTAACCTCACAGAGGTACACAGCTACCAACCAGAGCAAACTGTGGTCATGCAGTTAGAGAAAACAGACAAACAACTCCTCACCGGAGGTGCCGGTATTCTAGCAGCTTATTTCAGCCAAGGCCCTGAATACACTCATACAAACTCCTCACCGGAGGTGCCGGTATTCTAGGGGCTTATTTCAGCCAAACCCTAACGCATCCAGACATGACCACACTGGCGCTGAGCTCATTGACATTGGTTTGATACTATCGCATGGCCGTGCGAACCTTTTATAATTGCAGCAACTTCAGGACCTTCCTAGAGGACCAATGAGAGCTGCTACAGGACCTGAGCAACTTCAGGACCTTACTAGAGGACCAATGAGAGCTGCTGCAGTATCTGAGCATGTGACCCCTGACCTCCAATGAGGTCTTACCCTGGGCATGCTCAGAAGGGGAAAAGCAGGACTTAGTCCCAGAGACGTCTGCTCCCCGCTGACCAGTACTGGCTACAAAGGCAGAGCCTGGAAGAACAGTAGTAACCAGTCGCCCAGTATCAGCCTGAGCCAGACGCTGGGACCGACGTCTCCGCTGAGCAGGCTCTACTGCTTCTGGAGATGAATGGGAGACCGCAGCGGAGGTGGTTCGAGATTCCCCCTGTGCAGAGGAGGGAACTCGACACCTAACAGCATGTCTCTGAATTTCCAAGCATTATTTTTTTTATTTTTTTCTGACAAAGAAAAATGGTCAAAATAAAACAAACAAGCAAACAAACAGTGCTTTCAGATCAGACTTCAAATAATGCAAAGAAAAGAAGTTTATAATCATTTAGAAACAAAAATTTTAATGTTTTAACTCAGGAAGAGTTCAGAAATCAATATTTTGTGGAATAACCATGATTTCTAATCACAGCTTTCATGCATCTTGGCATGCTTTCCACCAGTCTTTCACACTGCTTCTGGCGCAAAAAGTTAAGCAGTTCTTCTTTGTTTGATGGCTTGTGACTATCCATCATCCTCTTGATTACATTCCAAAGGTTTTCAATGGGATTCAGGTCTGGAGATTGGGATGTGGTGGTCTCTTAATGTTTACCAGTGCTGTATATAAAGATAACATCTTTGGAATCATATAGGAAATACTCATGGGAGCAGCAGAAATAAAATAAAATAGAAATCTGGCCTCTTTTAACCTGGTACGTAAACTTTAAAGGATATAATTGCCAATTCTAGATGTGTATTAGTTGCACCTTGTGAAGTGCATCCACTAAGCCCTAGGTCTATGTGGGCACAAGGCCCACGAGGCATTGGTGCAGCAGGCAGAAAGGTATGTGGTACTAAAAAAGCACCCTAAGAGCCAAATTAATTATACCACCAAGTTAAACAAAATCACTGACTGAGGGGGAATAAAATAATATAATATAACTTTTAATGATAACTAGTGATGAGCGAACATGCTCGCCCGAGTATGACTGCTCGGAGTACTTGGCAAGCACCGAACATTTCCGGGATTATTTGGCGGGAGCTCGAGTCTCCTCCTTTTAATTTTGGCACTTTTTAGAGCACCAATCTACATGGAGGGATTGTCTGCCATGCACTGTAATACCATAGCCATCTTTGTTGTGGTATTACAGTGATTGGCTGGCCGCACAGCATCATCAAGTCTGTAAGAGACCTGGCGCCGCCCTGCTTGCCGCATTCTGCTCCGGGCTCAGCTAGTGTAGGGAGACCTGCTGCTGAGATAGGGTCAGATTCTTACTTATTTTAGTTAGTGTGGGTCTACTTGTGTTAAATCTACAGATCCTGATAAACCAACAGTCCTTTTTAAGGCTAATTCGGGGGGTTCATAGATTGCAGCGCTAGGTAGGCAGGGATGTCTATGTACAAATATCCACATCAGTGCAAGGCATACAGGCACTCTATGTGAGTATAAAGATCTCACTGCATACATCAAAAGGCTCCATTACTGTCTGCTGTGTATTTCATATACGTAGCTGCAGGTATCCATGGCTAGGATTTTTTTTTACACCTTATACCTGCTAATTTTATTACAAAGCAATCCAAAGCCTCCTTTTTTCTACATTTATTTGCTTGGTCACACTGCATACTACAGCCAGGTCATTTCAATGCAAGAGCGTGAAAATCTAACGATTAAAAAAAAATATTTTGTGTGAGTGCACAGAAAATTCTGGCCTTTTTTTGGTACTATTGTATTTTTTGGAGTGTCTTACAACATTTTTGGACACCATTTTGCTGACCAAAAAATCAGTAGCTGGGCCAAAAATATTTAGCTACAGTTCTTATATTTATCACTGTGATTTGTACGCCACATGCATCGCATATCATTGCGCTAAATATTTTACAATTTTAGTGCTCCAATTTGTTTTTAGTGTCATAGCCTACTTATTGACACAATTTTGGTAGGCCAAAAAATAATCATGGCCACATTTTGATCAGTCTGTTATCTCCGTCCGACGCCTGGTCTAACTGTGGTCTCCAAATGCTTGCTCTTTAGTCACACATTCCAGTTTTTTGTCTGCTACCTTTGGTCTATACAGTATTTTGAGCTTAAAAAATGTAACAAAAAACCAGGCCACATATTGAAACAGTCTGTTTTCTCAGTCAAAGATAAAGCCATGTGCACTACATGACACTCAACTTAATGCTGAACACAAGCACAGCACCTATCAGCGTTAATAAGTCCAGTCTGTGTGCCTAAACCTATCTGCACAAATACCAGACGCAGACCATGCTGTGCCTTATATGACACTACAGTCATTCACTTTTTCATCATAGTACGTAACTGATGAAGGTCCAGATATAGGACCGAAACGTTTTTTGGCTACTACCATTAAAATCTCACGAGCATTAAGTTGAGTGCCAGGTTCTTTCTTTTGTTTTCTCAGTCAGACGCCTGGTCTATCTGTGGGGTCCAAATCCTTGCTTTTCAGGCATACATTCAAGTTTTTTGTCTGCTAACCTTAGTCTATACATTATTTTGTGGTTAAAAAATGTAACAAAAATCCAGGCCACATATTGAAACAGTCTGTTTTCTCAGTCAGACGCCTGGTCTATCTGTAATGTTCAAATCCTTGCTTTTCAGACATACATTTTTTTTTTTGTCTTCTACTCTTGGTCTGTACAGTATTTTGTGGTTCCAAAAATTTAAAGAAATCCAGGCCACATATTGAAACAGTCTGTCATCTCTGTCAGATGCCCGGTCTATCTGTGGTGTCCAAATCCTGCTTTTCAGGCATACAATCCAGTTTTTTGTCCTCTACCCTTGGTCATATTTTTGTCTGACACCACTGAACCTGCAGCTAGGCATGGTCGTGTGTGAAAATGTCCAGAACCTGGAGCAGCTCTGAGGCAACGTGAGCTCACACAGGTACCTTGCCTGGCCCATGTGCTTAACCTCGTGGTTCAATGTTTTCTCAAATGCTACCCAGAGCTGCTGGATCTGCTAGTGAAAGTATGCCGCCTGTCTGCCCATTTTAGAAAGTCAGCTACAGCTTCAGCCACCCTTGCTGTGCTTCAGCAGCATTTGCATCTCCCATCTCACCGACTGGTGTGTGATGTGTTGTGAATTCTGTTATCGAACTCCCTCCTGTCGTCATGAATGGTACTTCGGCGAGTTCTGTCCATGGACTCCCTCTGGTGGCTGTGAGTGGAGCTGCTGCTTCTGAGGTTCTTTCCAAAGGTGACGTAGTTTATGCTTTGGCTGGCTGCTCTATTTAACTCCACTCAGATCGTTACTCCATGCCAGCTGTCAATGTTCTTGTACTGGTTCAGTTCGCTCTTGGATCTTTCTAGTGACCTGTCTACTCCAGCAGAAGCTAAGTCCCTGCTAGTTAATTATTTGTTCATTGTTTCCTTGTCCAGTTGGTTATCATGATTTTGCCTTGCTTGCTGGAAGCTCTGGGATGCAGAGTGGCCCCTCCGCACCGTGAGTCGGTGCGGAGGTCTTTTTGCACACTCTGCGTGGTCTTTTGTAGTTTTTGTGCTGACCGCAAAGATACCTTTCCTATCCTCAGTCTGTTTAGTAAGTCTGGCCTCCCTTTGCTGAAACCTGTTTCATTTCTGTGTTTGTGACTTTCATCTTAACTCACAGTCAATATATGTGGGGGGCTGCCTTTTCCTTTGGGGAATTTCTCTGAGGCAAGGTAGGTTTTATTTTCTATCTTTAGGGCTAGTTAGCTCTTAGGCTGTGAAGAGGCGTCTAGGTCGTGTTAGGTACGCTCCACGGCTATTTCTAGTTGTGTGATAGGATTAGGGGTTGCGGTCAGCAGAGCTCCCACTTCCCAGAGCTTGTCCTGTGTGAGTTTAACCATCAGGTCGTTCCGGGTGCTCCTAACCACCAGGTCCATAACAGTACAGTTGGCCCAAAGTATTAATGCATCTCAATAGAGGGATAAGAGAAGTTCTGAGACCATTTTTTTTTCTCTGCAGTGTTTTTTGTCTTTCTTTTCCCCTTAACCTCTGGGTGGTTCAGGACACAGGTGTAGATAAGGACATTCAAGGTCTGTCCTCTTGTGTGGATCATCTCACTGCAAGGGTACAAAACATTCAAGATTTTGTGGTTCAGAATCCGATGTTAGAGCCTAGAATTCCAATTCCTGATTTGTTTTCTGGGGATAGATCTAAGTTCCTGAATTTCAAAAATAATTGTAAACTGTTTCTAGCTTTGAAACCCCGCTCCTCTGGTGACCCCGTTCAACAAGTAAAAATCATTATTTCTTTGTTGCGTGGTGACCCTCAAGACTGGGCATTTTCCCTTGCGCCAGGAGATCCTGCATTGCGTGATGTAGATGCATTTTTTCTGGCGCTTCGATTGCTTTATGATGAACCAAATTCAGTGGATCAGGCAGAGAAAATCTTGCTGGCTTTGTGTCAGGGTCAGGATGAAGCGGAGGTGTACTGTCAGAAGTTTAGAAAGTGGTCTGTGCTTACTCAGTGGAATGAGTGTGCCCTGGCGGCAATTTTCAGAAAGGGTCTTTCTGAAGCCCTTAAGGATGTCATGGTGGGATTTCCCACGCCTGCTGGTGTGAATGAGTCTATGTCCTTGGCCATTCAGATCGATCGGCGCTTGTGTGAGCGCAAAGCTGTGCACCATTTGGCGGTATTCTCTGAGCATAGGCTTGAGTCTATGCAATGTGAAAGGACTTTGACCAGAGCTGAACGGCAAGAACACAGACGTCGGAATGGGCTGTGTTTTTACTGTGGTGATTCCACTCATGTTATCTCCGATTGTCCTAAGCGCACTAAGCGGTTCGCTAGGTCTGCCACCATTGGTACGGTACAGTCTAAATTTTTTTGTCTGTTACTCTGATTTGCTCTCTGTCGTCCTATTCTGTTATGGCATTTGTGGATTCAGGCGCTGCCCTGAATTTGATGGACTTGGAGTTTGCCAGGCGCTGTGGTTTTTTCTTGGAGCCCTTGCAGTATCCTATTCCATTGAGAGGAATTGATGCTACGCCTTTGGCCAAGACTAAGCCTCAGTACTGGACTCAATTGACCATGTGCATGGCTCCTGCACATCAGGAGGATATTCGCTTTTTGGTGTTGCATAATCTGCATGATGTGGTCGTTTTGGGGTTGCCATGGCTACAGGTCCATAATCCAGTATTGGATTGGAAATCTATGTCTGTGGCCGGCTGGGGTTGTCAGGGGGTACATGGTGATGTTCCATTGCTGTCAATTTCGCCTTCCTCTCCTTCTGAAGTCCCTGAGTTTTTGTCAGATTGCCGGGATGTATTTGAAGAGCCCAAATCCGGTGCCTTACCTCCTCATAGGGATTGCGATTGTGCTATTAATTTGATTCCTGGTAGTAAGTTTCCTAAGGGCCGACTGTTTAATTTATCTGTGCCAGAGCACGCCGCTATGCGGAGTTATATAAAGGAATCCTTGGAAAAGGGTCATATTCGCCCGTCGTCGTCACCATTGGGAGCAGGGTTCTTTTTTGTGGCCAAGAAGGATGGCTCTTAGAGACCTTGTAGTGATTATCGCCTTCTTAATAAGATTACAGTCAAATTTCAGTACCCTTTGCCGCTGCTGTCTGATTTGTTTGCACGGATTAAGGGGGCTAGTTGGTTCACCAAGATAGATCTTCGAGGGGCGTATAATCTTGTGCGAATTAAACAGGGTGATGAATGGAAAACAGCATTTAATACACCCGAGGGCCATGTTGAGTACCTGGTTAAGCCATTCGGGCTTTCTAATGCTCCATCTGTGTTTCAGTCCTTTATGCATGACATCTTCCGAGAGTACCTGGATAGATTCATGATTGTATATTTGGATGATATTTTGGTCTTTTCGGATGATTGGGAGTCTCATGTGAAGCAGGTCAGAATGGTGTTCCAGGTCCTTCGTGCGAATTCCTTGTTTGTGAAGGGGTCGAAATGTCTCTTTGGGGTTCAGCAGGTTTCATTTTTGGGTTTCATTTTTTCCCCTTCTACTATCGAGATGGACCCTGTTAAAGTTCAGGCCATTTATGATTGGACTCAGCCGACATCTGTGAAGAGCCTGCAGAAGTTCCTGGGCTTTGCTAATTTTTACCGTCGCTTCATCGCTAATTTTTCTAGTGTTGCTAAACCGTTGACTGATTTGACCAAGAAAGGTGCTGATGTGGTCAATTGGTCCTCTGCGGCTGTAGAGGCTTTTCAGGAGTTGAAGTGTCCTTTTTCTTCTGCCCCTGTGTTGTGCCAGCCAGATGTTTCGCTCCCGTTTCAGGTTGAGGTTGATGCTTCTGAGATTGGAGCAGGGGCTGTTTTGTCGCAAATAAGTTCTGATGGCTCGGTGATGAAACCATGTGCCTTCTTTTCTAGAAAATTCTCGCCTGCTGAGCGCAATTATGATGTTGGCAATCAAGAGTTGTTGGCCATGAAGTGGGCATTCGAGGAGTGGCGACATTGACTTGAAGGAGCCAAGCATCACGTAGTGGTCTTGACGGATCACAAGAATTTGACTTATCTCGAGTCTGCCAAACGGTTGAATCCTAGACAGGCTCGATGGTCGCTGTTTTTCTCCCATTTTGATTTTGTGGTTTCGTACCTTCCGGGCTCTAAGAATGTGAAGGCTGATGCGCTGTCAAGGAGTTTTGTGCCTGACTCTCCGGGTGTTCCTGAGCCGGCGGGTATTCTCAAAGAGGGGGTAATTTTGTCTGCCATCTCCCCTGATTTGCGGCGCGTGCTGCAGAAGTTTCAGGCTGATAGACCTGACCGTTTTCCAGCGGAGAAACTGTTTGTCCCTGATAGATGGACTAGTAGAGTTATCTCTGAGGTTCATTGTTCGGTGTTGGCGGGTCATCCTGGAATCTTTGGTACCAGAGATTTGGTGGCTAGATCCTTTTGGTGGCCTTCTTTGTCATGGGATGTGCGTTCTTTTGTGCAGTCCTGTGGGACTTGTGCTCGGGCTAAGCCCTGCTGTTCTCGTGCCAGTGGGTTGCTTTTGCCCTTGCCGGTCCCGAAGAGGCCCTGGACACATATTTCCATGGATTTTATTTCAGATCTCCCTGTCTCTCAAAGGATGTCGGTCATTTGGGTGGTTTGTGATCGCTTCTCTAAGATGGTCCATTTGGTACCCTTGTCTAAATTGCCTTCCTCCTCTGATTTGATGCCATTGTTTTTCCAGCATGTGGTTCGTTTGCATGGCATTCCGGAGAACATCATCTCGGACAGAGGTTCCCAGTTTGTTTCGAGGTTTTGGCGGTCCTTTTGTGCTAAGATGGGCATTGATTTGTCTTTTTCTTCGGCTTTCCATCCTCAGACAAATGGCCAAACCGAACGAACTAATCAGACTTTGGAGACATATCTGAGATGCTTTGTTTCTGCTGATCAGGATGATTGGGTGTCCTTCTTGCCTTTGGCTGAGTTCGCCCTTAATAAATCGGGCCAGCTCGGCTACTTTGGTTTCGCCTTTTTTCTGTAATTCTGGTTTCCATCCTCGTTTCTCTTCAGGGCAGGTTGAGCCTTCGGACTGTCCTGGCGTGGATACGGTGGTGGACAGGTTGCAGCAAATTTGGACTCATGTGGTGGACAATTTGACATTGTCTCAGGAGAAGGCTCAACGTTTCGCTAACCGCCGGCTCTGTGTTGGTCCCCGACTTCGTGTTGGGAATTTGGCTTGGTTATCATCTCGTCATGTTCCTATGAAGGTTTCCTCTCCTAAGTTTAAGCCTCGTTTCATTGGCCCGTATAAGATTTCTGAAGTTCTCAATCCTGTGTTATTTCGTTTGGCCCTTCCAGCTTCTTTTGCCATCCATAATGTGTTCCATAGGTCGTTATTGCGGAGATACGTGGCACCTATGGTTCCCACCGTTGATCCTCCTGCCCCGGTGTTGGTCAAGGGGGAGTTGGAGTATGTGGTGGAGAAGATGTTGGATTCTCGTATTTCGAGACGGAAACTCCAGTACCTGGTCAAGTGGAAGGGTTATGGTCAGGAAGATAATTCCTGGGTTTTTGCCTCTGATGTTCATGCTGCCGATCTAGTTCGTGCCTTTCATTTGGCTTGTCCTGATCGGCCTGGGGGCTCTGGTGAGGGTTCGGTGACCCCTCCTCAAGAAGGGGGGTACTGTTGTGAATTCTGTTATCGAACTCCATCCTGTGGTCATGAATGGTACTTCGGCGAGTTCTGTCCATGGACTCCCTCTGGTGGCTGTGAGTGGAGCTGCTGCTTCTGAGGTTCTTTCCACAGGTGACGTAGTTTATGCTTTGGCTGGCTGCTCTATTTAACTCCACTCAGATCGTTACTCCATGCCAGCTGTCAATGTTCTTGTACTGGTTCAGTTCGCTCTTGGATCTTTCTGGTGACCTGTCTACTCCAGCAGAAGCTAAGTCCCTGCTAGTTAATTATTTGTTCATCGTTTCCTTGTCCAGATGGCTATCATGATTTTGCCTTGCTAGCTGGAAGCTCTGGGATGCAGAGTGGCCCCTCCGTGCCGTGAGTCAGTGCGGAGGTCTTTTTGCACACTCTGCGTGGTCTTTTGTAGTTTTTTGTGCTGACCGCAAAGATACCTTTCCTATCCTCAGTCTGTTTAGTAAGTCTGGCCTCCCTTTGCTGAAACCTGTTTCATTTCTGTGTTTGTGACTTTCATCTTAACTCACAGTCAATATATGTGGGGGGCTGCCTTTTCCTTTGGGGAATTTCTCTGAGGCAAGGTAGGTTTTATTTTCTATCTTTAGGGCTAGTTAGCTCTTAGGCTGTGAAGAGGCGTCTAGGTCATGTTAGGTACGCTCCACGGCTATTTCTAGTTGTGTGATAGGATTTGGGGTTGCTGTCAGCAGAGCTCCCACTTCCCAGAGCTTGTCCTGTGTGAGTTTAACCATCAGGTCGTTCCGGGTGCTCCTAACCACCAGATCCATAACAGTGATGTCCCCACACGTTAGAACTCTACACTGCATATGTTGGAAAGGATTTGTGAGAAGAGGGCAGTTGATGACTATCAGCATTAACAAGACCGTCGTTATTCAGTTCCGAATCCACACACAAGACCTCAAGTGTGGACATGCATGTTAGACATAACATAACAAAACTTTGAGGACTGCACCAAGGTGGTGAGCGCCAATGACGCCATAATTATTGTCACCATCCCGCTTCTCTGCATTCTGAAAACCTCTCTGCTCACAATTAAAGAAGATGCATTGCAGGTGGAGCACGAGGACATGGAGCAAGGAGCCATACAGGGTGATTACACTCAGCCCAGCCTCATGTCGTCCAAGCGTGGATTGGTAGACAATGAGGAAGAGGAGGAGGAGGAAGAACAGGAGCTAGAGATGGTACTACAAGCACAGCTGTCATAGCGTCTGTTCAGCATGGATGTCCTGAGGATAGGGAGGAGGATGAGGAGGACAACATGGTCAGTCGTAATGTTGGTGAGGACATGGAAGTCTTGCCTGTTAGCAGTCTGTCACGTATGGCTGACTTTATGTTGCACTGTGTTTCCCGTGACCCTCGCATTATTAACATTTTCAGTGACACTCTTTACTGGTTGGTGAAGCTTCTAGATCCATGCTACAAGTAGAACTTTCAATCTCTTCTTCCAGAGGCAGACAGGTGTACTAAAATGTTGCAGTACCAGTGGGCCATTGTAGTGTAATTACTTAAAAAATTCCCATCTGAGAACGCTGGCAGCAGACGTCAGAGTTTGTTGTACATCCAAGGAGTCCAAGTGAGAGAAGACAGAAGTACAATCCAACACAGGCAGGGGAACAATGGCAAAGTTCTGTGACAGTTTTCTCAGACCCTCCCATTGTGGCGGCACAGATGCAAGGGGTGCTGTCACAAGAAGTGCAGTGCTCCTTTAAATTGGTCCTAGTTTTTAATGAGGCCTTCCTCCACGTGTTAACATTCTCCGCCACTAGATCACCAGGTTTAACGTGTTCCGTTATGCTACAGCCAGTCAATTTTTTGGCAAGGGTGTCTATGATCCATAAAATAATTAAAAAAAATGTACCCCCTTGGGGAAATGTTAGTCAGCACATGCACTGAGTGTATGGGCATTACAAGTCTAGGAGACCCGCTCCTTTAAATTGGGCCTAGTTTTTAATGAGGCCTTCCCCACGTCTCATCATCCACCGCCACTAGATCACCAGGGTTAACGTGATCCATGCTGCTAAAAGCAGTCAATTTTTGTTGCAAGGGTGTCTATGAGCCCCATAAATTATTTTTTAAAAATGTACCCCCCCTTTGTAACGAGACTTTTTTTTTTTGAGGCCCTCCTCTATGATTCTTCCAAGGGGGGATTGGGGTGCATGCAAATTTGGGTCAAGGCAGCCCTTGCATTCAATGCATAAGGAAACAGTAGGGCAAGGCCAACTGAAGAATGTAAAGTGGGTTTTTCTGTGGCTATCAAGTACCTGGGTTCAAAGGCTTATTGGGGTACATATGATTCGGTAGCAGGGCAGGCCTTGCAATTGATACATAAGAAAACAGTATGGCAGGACCAACTGAATAATGTGAAGTGGATTTTCCTGTGGCCATCCAGTTACTGGGCTCAAAAGATTCTTGGGGTGCATATGACTTGACAGCAGGGCAGGCCTTGCATTCAATGCAACATTTTTTCAGGAAGCCCTCCTGTACCTCTCGTGAAAGGGGTATTGGGGTGCGTCATAATTCTTGGCAGCCAAGCCACTCACTGCATAGACAATAACAGCATAGAAGACCCACTGTTTAATAATGGTCCTTTAAGAATATTAATGCCACCTTATGCCCCTCTAAAAATAAGCTTTGTGACTTTAAGAGTCCCTCCTTCATAAATGAAACAAGATGCATCTGCTTATGTGTCACACACCACATGGCCAGCTAGGGTTATTAAGTGCTACAATGACATTTCCCAATGAATGCATTTGCATTGGTTGAAAGCAATGTTAAACTTGAAAAACGCTGCACGTGAACATAGCCCAAGTGCTGGAGGAACATTTTGGTCTGGAGTTAATTGTTTTGCCTTATATACAGTATAAGTTATTACCCTGGAAAGGATGTATGTTAACATATTTCCCAGCAAAATCCATTTTGGTTTAGTTTTTGTATGTTTTTTGGTGCACCTGTAAAAATGGCGTGAAACTCTGACAACATTGCTTACAGCTGTCATCTAGGAGTCAGAAATGCTTCCAGGGGTGATCCCCATGACGTTCCCATCTCATTTGAGCTGTGTTTTCATCATTTTCAGATGTTTTTAGACCTTAAAAGGACCCCTGGGGGGATGGCGGTAAAAATACTCGGGTTTCCCATAGACTTACATTGGGCTTGTTGCTCGGATCGAGTACCCAAGTATTCCAATTTGCTTGAACCGAGCAAAGAGCACCCGAGCATTTTAGTGCTCGCCCATCACTAATGATAACTAAATAAAATAAATAATTCTATCCAACGCGGCTCATCCCGTGTCCGGGAGTATAACGCTCCTAAGTTTTATTAGCACAAAGTGTAAAAAAATAGCCTCCTGATGAGCCCATTATCATAGTGAAGTGCAAAACGTGTTAAGGTAACATAATCGAGGTGCTAAGGGCTAAATAATCAGGGTCCAGCACCGATGTTAGGCTGCAACTTCATTAGTCCCGAAACAATTTAATGGGGCAGTGTGTACTTATAGGAAGTGGTTTGTTGTGAATGAATGAGAGCAGATGCAATCTCTTCAGACTTTGTGTATCACTTCTCCGCCTCGCTACAGTTTTTGGAAATAAATAAATAAATAAATAAATAAACGGAAAATGTGCATGATTTGAATGGAAACATGCATGAAAAAATGGATTCGGAGGCCGGATTGATCATTTCACATCTCAGTTTCATCCGTTTTTGCTGGATCCGTCACTGTGCATTTTTTCGCTGGACAGAAAAAACGTTCCTCTGTATGGGTTTTCCGTCCGGCGGAAGCAGCTTTTTTGACGGATCCTGCAAAAAGCAGATGAAACGTGTGGCCATCAGGCGCAATCTGGCGCTAATACAAGTCTATAAAAAAACGGATCTGGCGGAAAAAAACAGATCCGGTGGAATAAACGGATCAGGCGGGAAAAAAACAGATTTGGTGAAGAAAACGGATCCGGTGGAAAAAACGGATGCGGTGGAAAAAACGGATCCAGCAGAAAAAAATGGATCCGGCGGAAAAAACCGGATCCGGCGGAAAAAACAGATCCGGTGGAAAAAAACGGATTGGGTGGAAAAAAGGATCCATTTTTTTCAAAACTCGCCTGATTGTGCCTGACAGCAAAAACCTGATGTGTGAAAGCAGCGAGATATATGGATAGATACATCTATGTATCTATAGATATATCTATCTATAAATATATCTGTAGATAGATATATCCATAGATATATAATAGAAAGGCCGATGTTTCTAGGGCTACTTTAACACTTGCGTTTTTAGCAATCCATCGCAATCCGTCGTTTTGGGAAAAAAACGGATCCTGCAAATGTGCTCGCATGATGCGTTTTTTACCCATAAACTTGTATTAGCGATGGATCGCGATGGATGGCCACACGTCGCGTCCATCGTGCAACGGATCCGTCGTGTTTTGGCAGACCGTCGGCATGAAAAAACGTTCAAGTGAACGGTTTTTTGTCCGTCACGTCCGCCATTTTCTAGCGTGCGTGCGCTGCAGAAACTCCACCCCCTCCTCCCCGGACTTCAGAATGGGCAGCGGATGCGTTGAAAAACTGCATCCACTGCCCACGTCGTGCACAAATTTCACAATGTGCGTTGGTACGTCGGCCCGACGCATAGTGACAGACCAGTACCGACGCCAGTGTGAAAGAGGTCTTAATGCGCGTTTAATAAAAAAAAACGGAAAAAAATGGCGTGGGCTCCAGCGCAATTTTCTGCGCCAGAGGAGGAAAGCTGACGGCCGGGGGCCAATATTTGTAGCCTGCTATGAATATCAGCCTGCAGCTGTCTGCATAGCCTTTACTGGCTATTAAATAGGGGGACCCCCCAAAAAATGATGTGGGGTCCCCCTATATTTTATAGCCAGAAAGGTTACGCAGACAGCTGTGGGCTGATATTCATAGCCTAGAGAGGGGCCATGGATATTGCCCCCCCACCGGCTACAAATACCAGTCCGCAGTCGCTCCAGAAATGGCGCATCTGTAAGATGCACCAATTCCGGCACTTAGCCCCTCTCTTCCCACTCCCGTGTAGCGGTGGGATATGGGATAATAAGGGGTTAATGTCACCTTGCTATTGTAAGGTGACATTAAGCCGGGTTAATAACGGAGAGGCGTCAATAAGACACGTATCCATTATTAATCCAATAGTAAGAAAGGGTTAATAAAACACACACACATTAGGAAAAAATATTTTAATATTCTTCATTTAACCATACTTACCATACTTCAGCGCCTGCAAAAACGTAAAATAATAAACCGTATACTACCTGTCCGCCGTTGTCCAATTAATAACGAGTGTTCCATGACGATCTCCCCTATAGAACTGTGACATCGGGTGATGTCACTGCTCTATAGGACCCTCAGTGACACACTGACAGGAGACAATGGCTCCTGCAGTGCATCACTGAGGTTACTAAAGTTCAAAGTGTCACTTTATGGCAATTGCTGCGTGGGAAAATTTCTCACCCAATGCCATAAGTGAGACTAGGGACTATTTTTTTACAGCGGTGGAGGAATACAGTTAGGAAGGATACCTTCCTCCCATCATTGTGTTTCTGGAGCCCCTGGAGAGCAGTCGCATCAGCTGGTGCTGCTGCTCTCCACGGGAGATCGTCGTGGGACACTCGTAGATTTCTGCAGACAGGGAGTATATTGGTTGTTTGTTATTTTCATATTTTTTACATGTTTTCACCGGCTTCGGGGAACAAAATGACAAGTAATGGTGAGCATGAACTCTATGTTTAATGTACTGTATGTCTATATGTATGTATTGGATGTAATGTATGAATGTATTGTATGTCATGTATGGAGTATGTATGGAGTATGTATGTATGCAGTATGTATGTAGTATGTATGTATGTAGTATGTTGTGAATTCAGCTTTTGGGCTCCCTCCGGTGGTTGTAGAGGGTAATGCAGTTGTGCCTGGACTGCAGGAGTGGACAGGTGTGTCTACTAATTGCAAGACTGACAGGGGTATATAGCTTTGCTGGATCCTTTAGTCAGTGCCAGTTGTCCATTGTTCTTGAAGGATTCACTTCCCTGCTGGTCTCTCCAGTTTGCTGTGTTTTTCTACAAAGATAAGTCATGGCTTTGTTTTTGTTGTCCACCTGCAGTGGACCTTATAGTTCTGTGCTTTTTCATGTTTTTGTCTTGTCCAGCTTGGTCTGTGAAGGATTTTTTGCAGCCTAGCTATATCTCTGGAGATGCAGATATACCCCCCCATGTCTTTAGTCAGATGTGGTGATCCGTATTTTCTGCGGTGGATATTTTCTAGTGTTTTTATACTGACCGCATAGTACTCTGTTCTATTCTTTCTTTTTAGCTAGTACGGCCTCCTATGCTAAAATCTGATTTCATATCTGCGTATGTTATTTCCCTCTCCTCTCACAGTCAATATTTGTGGGGGGCTATCTATCCTTTGGGGATTTTCTCTGAGGCAAGATAGGTTTCCCGTTTCTGTCTTTAGGGGTAGTTAGATCTTAGGCTGTGTCGAGGGGTCTAGGGAGTGTTAGGTACCCCCCACGGCTACTTCTAGTTGCGCTGCTAGTTCAGGGTTTGCGGTCAGTACAGATACCACCTTCTCCAGAGTAAGTCTCATGCTGCTCCAAGGCCACCAGATCATAACAGTAGTATGTATGTATATAGTATGTATGTAGTATGTATGTAGTATGTATGCATGTATGTATGTATGCATGCATGTATGTATGTATGTATGTATGTATGTAGTATGCAGTATGTATGTATGTATGCATGTATGTAGTATGTATGTTTTTTTTCCATTCAACACATTAGCCGTATGATGGGACTACTACTGTCCCATCATTGGCTAATGTGTCAATCACTGTCAGTGTAGCAGGCATCGTCCGATGGGGCTTGTAGTCCCATCGAACGAAGCCTGCACACACACACAGAGCCCCGGCACACACGCACAGAGCCACGGCAGCCCGGAGCCCCAGCACACATGCACAGAGCCACGGCACACACGCACAGACCCCGCCCGCACACACAGAGCCCCGGCAGCCCACACAGAGCCCCGGCACACACGCACAGAGCCCCAGAACACACGCACAGAGCCCCAGAACACACGCACAGAGCCCTACAGTCACGCGCAGACACCGCCCGCACACACACACGCACTCTCCACCCACACACCGCCCACACTCCATTATAGTGCATCATTGTAGTATGGGAACTTCTGATTCCGGTATCCGATATCGCAAAAATATCGGAACTCGGTATCGGAATTCCGATACAGTGAATATCGGCCGATACCCGATATTTGCAGTATTGGAATGCTCAACACTACTCATAGTAGGTAAACTAACAATTACAGACTGATATAGAGGGGAGAGAACTCTGCCCTTGCGAGCTTACATTCTACAGGATTGTGGGGAAGGAGACAATAGGTTGAGGGTGGCAGCAGCTCCAGTGTTGGTGAGGCGGTCGCTCTGTACTGATGAGGAGGCAGCAGGGTCAGTGTAGGCTGTACGCTTTCCTGATGGGAGGGTTTTCAGGTTCCGTCTGCAGGATCCGAATGTGGTTGATAGTCGGGCGTGTTGGGGCAAAGAATTCAAGAGAATGGGGGATATTCAGGAAAAGTCTTTGAGGCAGTTGTGTGAGGATCGAATAAGTGTGGAGAAGAGAAGAAGGTCTAGGTCGGACCGGAGATTACATGAGGGAAGATATCGGGAGACTAGTTAAGAGATATATGGAGGAGACAGGTTATGGAAGGCTTTGCAGGTCAGTATTAGTAATTTGAACTGGATACACTGAGGGAATGGGAGACAGTGAAGAGATTTGCAGAGGGGGAAGCGGAGGAGTAGCGAGGAGAGAGATGAATTGGTCGGGCATCAGAGTTAAGGATGGATTGGAGAGGTGCAAGGGTGTTAGCAGGGAGGCCACAGAAAAGGATGTTGCAGTAGTCGAGGCAGAAGATGATGAGGGCATGTACAAGCATATTAGAAGATTGACGGTTGAGGAAAGGAAGGATTCTGGAAATATTTTTGAGCTGAAGACGACAGGAGGTGGAAAGAGCTTGGATGTACGGTTTGAAGGACAGGGCAGAATCAAGGGTTACTCCGAGGCATCGGACTTCCGGTACAGGGGAAAGCATGATGTCATTAATTGCGATAGATAGGTCAGGTAGAAGATCTGTGAGATGGAAGAAAGATGATGAGATTAGTTTTGTCCACATTAAGTTTTAGGAAGAGAGAGGAGAAGGAGGATATGGCCGATAGACACTCTGGGATCCTGGACAGTAGAGAGGTGACATCTGGGCCAGAGAGGGCCAGAGAGGTAGATTTGAGTGTCATCAGCATATAGATGGTACTGGAAGCCATAGGACTTTATGAGTTGTCCCAGGCCAAGTGTATAGATTGAGAAGAGTAAGGGTCCTAGAACAGAGCCTTGGGGGACTCCAACAGAAAGAGGGTGGGATGACGAGGTAGTGTGGGAGTGGGAGACGCTGAATGTGCAGTTGGATAGGTATGAGGAGATCCAGGATAGGACTAGGTCTTTGATGCCAAAGGAAGAGAGGATCTGTAGTAGGAGGCAGTGGTCAACTGTGTCGAAAGCAGAGGACAGGTCTAGGAGGAGGAGTATAGAGTATTGTCTGTTAGCTTTGGCTGAAAGTAGGTCGTTGGTAATTTTGGTCAGGGCAGTCTCAGTTGAGTGATGGGGTGGAAACTATATTGTCAATTGTCAAAGAGCAAGTTAGATGAGAGGTGGGAGGAAAGTTCAACGCAGATGTGCTGTTCCAGGAGTTTGGAAACAAATTGGAGCAGCGATATTGGGTGATAGCTGGACATAGCACTTGGTTCGAGGGTTGGCTTTTTAAGGATAGGCATGATTGAGGCATGTTTGAAAACAGAGGGAAAGGTACCAGAAGTTAGTGATAGGTTGAAGAGGTGGATTAGGGATGGGATAAGAGTGGTGGAGAGGTTGGGGAGGATGTGGGATGGAAGGGGTCGAGCGCACAGGTGGTGAGGTGCAATTTGGAGAGGAAACAATTGAGCTCCCCTTCAATGATGTTGGATAGGGAGATTATGGGGTCTGGGCATTGGTCTGGTATACAGAGGGGTTGCGGTGCTTGAACAATAAAGGCTTGCCTTTTTTGATCGATCATATTTTTAAAGTGTGTGGCAAAGTTCTCAGCAGAGATGTGGGAGGTTGGAGGGGCAGTGGTGGGGCGGAGGAGGGAGTTAAAAGTTTTAAATAACTGTTTGGAGTTGTAGGATAGGGAAGATACGAGGGTTGTGAAGTAGGCCTGTTTAGCAGAGGTGAGAGCAGATTTGAAAGTGTTGCCTGTTTGAATGCAGTGAAGTCATCTTGCAAATGTGTTTTCTTTCAACACCGCTCTGCAACACTGGACACTTGCCAGAGCTTTTTGGTGGTATCATTGTACCAGGGTTGTCTATTGATACGTCTCAATCTGCCATGAACGAGAGGGGCAACCGTGTCAATAGCTGATGCGAGAGTGGCATTGTACAAAGCAGTAGCACTGTTTGTGTTGTGGAGTGAGGATATGGATGCCAGTGGTAGGATAGAGTCAGAGAGTGTGTGGGTGTCTAGGTGTGCGATGTTTCTGCGGGGGTGTGCATGTTGCTGGACCTGGGTAACTGTGAGGAGGAAAGTGATGAGAAAGTGAGTAGATGGTGGTCGGATAGATAGAGAGGGGAGTTGGTGAAGTTAGATAGAGAACAGAGATGGGCGAAGACCAGGTCTATTGTATGTCCATTTGTGTGGGTGGCTGCGGAGGACCACTTTTTAAGTCCAAAAAATTAAGTAAGGGACAGAAGTTTGGAGACTGTTGACTGAAGGGTATCAGTGGGGATATTGAAGTCCATGATGAGAGTGGGAATGTCAGTGGAAAGAAAGTAAAGAAGCCAGGTAGAGAATTGGTCAAAAAAGGCAGTGGCCGGGCCCGGAGGTGGGTATGTGACTGCCACTTGGAGGTTGGAGGGAGAGTAGATGCGGACAGAGTGAACTTCAAAGGAGGGGAGAATAAGGGAGGGTAGAGGTGGAATTGGGTTAAAGGTGCAGTTAGAAGAAAGGAGAAGACCCACTCCTCCACCATGTCTGTTGCCAGGGAGAGGGGTGTGGGTGAAATGGAGGCCGCCGTAACACAGCGCAGCAGGGGAGGCAGTGTCAGAGGGTGATAGCCATATTTCTGTGAGGCCGAGGAAGGCAAGATTGTGAGAGAGAAAAAGGTCATGAATCACATGAAACTTATTGCAGATTGAGCGGGCATTCCAGAGTGCACCAGAGAGAAGGATCAGAGGGATGGGCGACAGGTGCACGGGTTTTATGTTGGAAAGATTGCGGTAGTTCATATTAGATGGGGAGTGGTAGTGGGGGATAGTAATGGGACGCACGAGCTGTAGGGGTCCAGGGTTGGGAGATATGTCGCCAGCAGTGAGGAGAAGCAGAGAAAGGGAGAGCAGGTGGGAAAAAGAGAGTGGTCGGTTTGATTTATGTTTTATTGAGACAGATTTGAGGTTGAGGAGCAGGTCAGCAGAGGAGGTCAGGTGGGGAGGAAAGAGGGAAGGGGAGATGATTATTTGTTTAGAGGGTTCTGGGGTTTGGGGATAGCAAAGTAGAGTGAGGATAAGTGGAGCAAACACTGTAAGGGCATACACTACCGTTCAAAAGTTTAGGGTCACTTAAACATTTCCTTATGTTTTAAAGAAAAGCACAGTTTTTTCCAATGAAGCTAACATTAACCCTTTAGTGACGGAGCCAAATTTTTGAAATCTGACTAGTGTCACTTTATGTGGTAATAACTCTGCAATGCTTCAATAAATCCCAGTGATTTTGAGATTTTTTTTTGTGACACATTATACTTTATGATAATGGTAAATTTAGGTCAATATGTTTTGTGTTTATTTAGAAAAAATATCAAACATTTGAGAAAAATGTAAAAAAAATTAGCAATTTTCAAAATTTTAATGATTATCCCTTTAATCCAGATGGTCATACCACAGCAAACCATTAATAAATAGCGTTTCCCACATGTCGGCTTTACATCAGCACCATTTGTAAAATGTTATTTTATTTTGATAGCATTTTAGGAGGTTTAAAAATGTAGCACCAATTTTTCATTTTTTCAAGGAAATTTACAAAAAAAATTTTTTTAGGGACTTATCCATGTTTGAAGTGACTTTAGGGGTCTCATATATTGGGAAACCTCCAAACATGATACCATTTTAAAAACAGCACCCCCTGACATATTAAAAACTGCTGTCAGGTAGTTTATTAACCCTTCAGGTGCTTTACAGGAATTAATGCAAAGTGGTATGACAGAAATGAAAATCTGTATTATTACCACCTAAATGCCACTAACTTCTGAACAGAATACTACAGCCGGCAGACTGTAAGGCCACTATTTGGTCGTGAATTGCCATCGCAAACATCCGGACCACAAAATCATGATCTGAGGGCACCAATTTGGATAAAGAGGAAGCCTCCACACTCTGTTAACCATTTATAATGATGTAGTTACTATTGACAGCAACATCTAAGGGGTTAAACAGATTTGGACGGGGCAAACGCTGATCGTGGCTGATACAGCAAGTTGTCAGCTATAGTGTACAGCCGACAGCTGCTGGATTATTATCTGTATGGGGAGGCTATTCTCTTATATCTCAGGTCAGTTAAAAGACGTATTGGCTGTCATTAAGGAGTTAAATTATTCAGAAATACACTCTATACATTGTTAATGTGGTAAATGACTATTCTAGCTGAAAATGTCCGGTTTGCAATGCAATACCTTCATAGGTGTATAGAGGCCCATTTCCAACAACCATCGCTCCAGTGTTCTTATGGTACTTTGTGTTTGCAACTGTGTAAAAAGGGTAATGGATGGTTAGAATACCCTTGAAAACCCTTGTTCAAGTATGTTAGCACAGCTGAAAACAGTTTGGCTGATTAGAGAACCTTTACACCTGACCTTCCTTTGAGCTAGTTGAGAATCAGGAGCATTACATTTGTTGGTTCCATTAAACTCTCAAAATGGCCAGAAAAATGAACTTTCATGTGAAACTCGACAGTCTATTCTTGTTCTTAGAAATGAAGGGTATTCCATGCAAGAAATTGCCAAGAAACTGAAGATTTCCTACAACGGTGTGTACTACTCCCTTCAGAGGATAGCACAAACAGGCTCTAACCAGAGTAGAAAGAGAAGTGGGAGGCCCCGCTGCACAACTGAGCAACTGTTAGGGGTCGAGATCCTGCCTCTGCACAGGGGGAGTCTCGAGCCATCTCCGCTGTGGTCTCCCATTCTTCTCCTGCCGCAGTGGAGCCTGCTCAGCGGAGGCGCTGGTCCCAGCGTCTTGCTCAGTCTGATACTGTGCAAAGGGTTACTGCTGCCTTTCCAGCTTCTGCCATTGTAGCCAGTACTGGTCAGCGGTGAGCAGACATCTTTGGGACTAAGTACTACTTTTCCCCTTCTGAGCATGCCCAGGGTAAGATCTCTGATTGGAGATCAAGGGTCACATGCTCAGGTATTGCAGCAACTCCCATTTGTCCTCTAGGAAGGTCCTGAAGTTGCTCAAGTTCTGTTGGCAGCCTCCCATTGGTCCCTCTGGGAAGGTCCTGAAGTTGTGCAGCTGTAAAAGATTCGCATGACCGCACGGCCATGCGCTAGTATCAATCTATGTTATGTGCTTTGCGCCAGTGTGGTCTTGTGCGTAGGTATTTAGGGCCCCGGCTGAAATAAGCCCCTAGAATACCAGCACCTCCGGTGAGGAGTTTGTGTGTGTGCAAGACCACTGACTGCTATCAGCTCAGCAGTTAGCTGTGTTCTCCTATGAGTCTAAAAGGGCACAGTGCTTTCTTTTGTTGGTGACTCTGTGAAGTAATAGAGTTCGCTTATACCACCATATAGTGCCATTTGCTAGCAGCAGGTTCCTCCTGCACGGTGGACACCGGGCTGCGAACACACCAATAGCTTAATCTATTTACTCGGTGCATTCCGCTAGTCCTAACAAAGGGTCGTTTATAATGTCAGGTAAAGACCTTTGATAACCACTACACCAGCTACAGAGGATGCAGAAAGGGAAATGCAGAGGACTCCTAATGCAGGTACAATGAGTCGAGGGTCAGAAGTCTATAGTAGGTCTATCAGCAGCCAGGAGCTGGGACCTGAGGAGAGTGGAGGTGCTCTGGAGTACTTTGCACCAACAAGACCTGCGGTCACGTAACCGCACTTCAGAGAAGGGGGTGGAGCTACTGCAAATCCCCACTGGGAGCCGACAGCAGCACAGGAAAGAAAAAGTGAAGAGGAGAAAACAGTAGTCAGGTCAGCAAAGTAATAACATCATACACTGAGAGGGCGGTGTGGTACAGCAGGAATAAATGGAGGGAGGTCAGGACATAGCCGAAGGTCATACACAAAGAGGACAGCAAAGTACAGAATCAGCAGACAGAAGACTTAAACAGGGAAGAGACCAGATCAAAAACCAAGCAGACATACAAGGATAGGCACGAAGCACAGGCAGAGCAGGGTCAGACACACTCAGCTTAGAGTATAAATGACAGAGAATAACCCCATAAAGAGGCTATAAAAACCCTCTCAAGATCCCAAAGAGAGGCCATCCACATTAACACTTAAACCACCTAACTACCAAACCCAGCGGACCATGACAGTATCGCTGTAATCGTACTGACCAATCAATTTTATCAAACGTGGAACGGTATAAACACCCCCCCCCAAAGAAATTCATGAATTGCTGGTTTTTGGTCATTTTGCCTCACAAAAATCGGAATAAAAAGTGATCAAAAAATATCACGTGCCTGAAAATGGTACCAATAATAATGTCAACTTGTCCCGCAAAAAACAAGACCTCACTTGACTCTGTGGACCAAAATAAGGATAAAATATAGCTCTCAAAATGTGAAGACGCAAAAACAATTTTTTGCAATATAAAGCATCTTTTAGTGTGTGACAGCTGCCAATCATAAAAATCCACTAAAAAACCCACTATAAATAGTAAATCAAACGCCCCTTCAACACTTCCTTAGTTAGGGAAAAACAATAAAATAAAATAAATTTATTTATTTCCATTTTCCCATTAGGTTTAGGGTTGGGGCTAAAGTTAGGGTTAGGGTTGGGCTAAAGCTAGGGTTGGGGTTAGGGTTAGGGTCGGGGCTAAAGTTAGGGTTAGGGTTGGGGCTAAAGTTAGGGAAGGGGCTAAAGTTAAGGATGGGGCTATAGTTAGGAATATGGTTTGGATTACATTTATGGTTGGGATTAGGGTTAGGGGTGTGTCAGGTTTAGGGGTGTGGTTAGGGTTGGAATTAGGGTTAGGAGTGTGTTGGGGTTAGTGGTATGGTTGGGATTAGGGTTAGTGGCGTGTTCGGATTAGAGGTATGGTTAGGGTTATGGTTAGGGTTGGAATTAGGGTTAGGGGTGTGTTTGGGTTAGGGTTTCAGTTAGAATTGGGGGGTTTCCAAAGTTTAGGCATATCAGGGGCTCTCCAAATGCGACATGACGTCCTATCTCAATTCCATTCAATTTTGCAATGAAAGATCAAACGGCGCTCCTTCCCTTCCGAGCTCTGCCATGCGCCCAAACAGTGGTTTACCCCCACATATGGGGTATCACCGTACTAAGGACAAATTTCACAACTACTTTTGAGGTCCAATTTCTCCTGTTACCCTTGGTAAAATAAAACAAATCAGAGCTGAAGTAAATTTTTTGTGAAGAAAAGTTAAATGTTCATTTTTGTTAAACATTCCAAATATTCCTGTGAAAAACCTGAAGGGTTAATAAACTTCTTGAATGTGGTTTTGAACACCTTGAGGGGTGCAGTTTTTAGAATGGTGTCACACTTGGGTATTTTTCTATCATATAGACCCCTCAAAGTGACTTCAAATGTGATGTGGTCCCTAAAAAAAATGGTGTTGTAAAAATGAGAATGAGTCAACTTTTAACCCTTATAACTCCCTAAGAAAAAAAATTTTGGTTCTAAAATCGTGCTGATGTAAAGTAGACATGTGAGAAATGTTACTTATTAAGTATTTTGTATGATATATCTCTGTGATTTAAGGGTATAAATACTCAAAGTTGGAAAATTGCAAAATTTTGGCCAAATTTCCATTTTTTTCAACAAATAAACGCATGTAATATCAAAGAAATTTTACCACTATCACGAAGTACTATATGTCACAAAAAAACAGTGTCAGAATCATCAGGATCCAATTAAATGTTCCAGAGTTATAACCTCATAAAGGGACATTGGTCAGAATTGTAAAAATTGGCCCTGACATTAACTTGCAAACCAACCTTGGGGGTAAAGGGGTTAAGGACACATACACTTAAATTCTAGAAATTTCTGGGCAGTATAAAATTAATAATTGCTTTTCACTGAAAGAAAGTTGTACAGGTCTAAAAGCAGCATAGTTAAAACAGTAAAAATCTTAAAATAATAATAATAATAATAAAACGTATTTAGCCAAAGATAATAATATTCACATTCTGCAAACCATGTTACACATTACGTAAAAAACAAACACAAAAATGTTAGAATAGCTTTTTACTACTCCACCTTAAAAATAATAAATTTCAGGTAATACAAAATTGTGGCAAAAGGTATAATTAGACCTTGAAAAAATAAGCTCCCATATTACTTTGTCAATGGATCGATCTTGAATTGAACAAGGCACTGAGAAGAGCCAGCATGTTTGTAGGCTTTATACTAAATAATTTGTGTGAATTTCATTCTAGTGCTTCTATTTGATGAAAATCTAGTGACCATGCAGGGCATTTAGTTCACTGCTCTCTTTATGACAAAAAGGGCAATGAACTCAATGCCCTGCATGGTCACAACATTTGTGCAACCAGCTTGAGGTCATTTGTAGTTTGAGAAGATGAATAGCTTGTGACCATAAAGACGTTACAATAATCCAGAGTATTAACCCCTTTCCGACATACATTCACCTTACAATCACGTAGCATTGCGTTGATGATGCGTGCTTGATCATATTTTAGCATTATTTAGCATAATGAATAATAACTACCTAAGTGGTTATGGGAGGTACATATTACGAGAAACATGTCTTAAAATACATGGATTCTCACAATATCAGTGACTTTTGGAATGAGAGATGTGAATGCGCAGATGAACTACAGAAAATCTAAATTTAGTTATGGAAAAACATTTCATCTATTAGAGTTTCCAACCTATTCACAGTACGGATCATCAACTGACAATGTCAAATCTAAGTTATAAGTAGTTGTTAAGGTTCAAAGTTTAAACTTCTTTAATGAAAAAACATAATACCTAACGCATGTACTATATTATGTCACAAGTTTGAAATTGGAAATTGAAAAAATTTAAATTAGCTATTTATGAACATTGATGACAGAGACAAAAACTTTAACTAAAAGAAAAAGTATGCTTTAAAACTAATCTGTCAGACAAGGATGACAGTATAAGCTAAGCATATAGCTTTGTAAGGGATAATACCTCTGTAAAAATTGCACTTTCAGTGTTTAAAATTGCTGCTTTCATTCAGCAGAAACTGAAGTTTATGAAATATGCAAATATGCTCAGAGCACCCATGACATTGCCAAAATGCATGCACTGTTCGCCTATGCCAGGCTATATTATTTCCCTACAAAAATATAATTTTGCATATATTGTACATTTTTGGGAATCATCAGTATAAATTGAAGCAAATATTACATATCCCTGGCAAAATTGGATGCTAATCCATACTCCAAATAAATAGTAACACCATATAAATAAAGTAGCATAAAAAATAGGATTATTCTAAAGAAGTTTTCTATGCAAAGAATGAAAGAACATACACAACAAACGGTGTATTTTGAACAATAAAACTTCAATATTTCATTATTATTACATTAAAATAATGACAGACATACATTGAAAAAGTGCCGTTGGTGCACGTTGATGAGCCCAAAAGAAAATAAGTGACATGATCTAGGGGCAGGCAGGAATACTATAAATCCATAAAAATTGTGAATACTACAAATAATAATTACAGACATGAGGTAATTATACAGTGACAACAAAAAATATATTATGCCACTCATAGGTTAGCTATAACATATATTAGACAATAAAGGTGAATCTTTGAGTCTGTACTAAACACCAAATGTAGTGCTAAATTATATCATGATTTCATGATTTCTAGCACTGCCCTGCCATAATGTAGAGTGAACATAAAAGGAGACCTACCAAAATCCACGTGATGGTGCCACTTTCCCTACCCGCATTTCGGCGGCGTGCCTACATCGGTGGAGTCAAAGGGCTGTAGTGCCACTGTTCATTTTGAGCCTAAGGGCTCTTTTCCATTTGCGAGAAACACGTCCGTGTCTCGCATGTGAAAACCAAGCTCTGGCGCCGGGACTTCAGAGCGGAGTGTGCAGCCGCATAGCAACACATGGAGCTGCACGCTCTGCTCCCAAGTGCCGGCGCCAGAGTTTGGTTTTCACATGCGAGACACAGACGTGTTTCTCGCAAATGGAAAAGAGCCCTAAGTCAGCACATTTGGAACTGACTGCTTCTGTGTCTGCTACATGTCTTGGAGTCTGATCTCATATTGGAGGCTTATGTGCCACAAGAAAAGGTTACAATTACCAAACAAGGACTAAGTACATCCCATATGTATAAAGTAATATACAAAATATGAAATTGTGGTTGAAATTGTACTAAAAAAATTTGCATATTTTAAAAATTTTTTATAGCATATTAATGCTGTTTGGAGTGAATTTTTTTCAATTTTCTACATTGTATGGATAGATACAGTTGAATCACCTAGGAACAATCTAAAACTATAAAAGATTTAAAAAAAAAATAAGATTAATATATATTAATTATAGTGATTGCCCTAGGTGTTAAAACAAGAATGAAAAGTGGAAACCACTCATGACCAGAAACAAACCCAAACACCAGTATTATGGATGCCAAAGGGAGACCAAACTGGATTATAAAATAATATCTTTATTAACTAACTAGCTGAAGAACCCGGCGTTGCCTGGGCATAATAAATATCTGTGGTTAGTTATAGCACCTCACTTCTCTTATTTTCCCATCACGCCTCTCATTTTCCCAATCACATCTTTCATTTTCCCCCTCACATCTCTCATTTTCTCCCTCACACCTCTCATTTTCTCCCTCACTCCTCTCATTCCCCCCTAACACTTGTCATTTCGACCTCACATCTGTCATTTTCCGATCACTCCCCTATTTTCCCTCACTCCTCTCATTTTGCACTCATACCTTTTCATTTTCACCTCAAACCTCTCATTTTCACCTCAGTATACAAATCTTTGTCATCTCCCTTATATACGAGGGGCGATCCAAAAGTAATGATAATCAATACTAAACACAATGAATATAGTCAAAAAATAAATTTATTTTTCTACATAGTCTCCTAACAAGTCTATACATTTAGTCCATCTCTTTTCTAAACTTAGAATTCCCTTCGAAAAAAATTCTTGATCTTGACCCTCAAAAAAATCCCCAACAGCGGTTATCACGTCGCTATTGTCGTCAAATTTCTTGCCCCGGAGGTGTTCCTTGAGCCGAGGAAAGAGAAAGAAGTCACTGGGGGCTAGATCTGGTGATTAGGGGGGGGGGTGTTCCACCAGTTCAAAGCCCGCTTCTTGAATGATAGCCATGGCAACAGCAGCTTTGTGAGCCGGCGCGTTATCTTGGTGAAACAACACTCCAGCCCGCAGTTTGCCGCGCCTTTTCTCCTTGATAGCCTCCCGCAATCTTCTTATTTGTTATGCGTAGTAGGAGCCCGTAATAGTGGCTCCCTTCTCCAAATAGTCCACCATAATAATTCTTTCAGCGTCCCAAAAAACGGACGCCATAACCTTCCCTGCTGAGCTTGACACTTTGAATTTCTTCAGCGTCGGTTCGTCGGCTCGTTTCCATGTCATCGATTGTTGTTTAGTTTCGGGATCAAAGTGGTGGATCCAGGTCTCGTCCATGGTCAAAAAACGTGACAAATTTTTCCTTGTCTGCTTGGAACTTTTCGAGATTTGCTATTGAAATGTCAACTCGTTTCTTCTTTTGTTCGTCGGTTAACATTTTTGGCACCCAACGCGTGGAGACCTTTCTCATATGCAATTCTTTTGCAAGGATTCTTTGAATACTGCCATATGAGATCCCTTTGACCTCAGCTACATGCCTGATAGTCACTCTTCGATCTGCGAATACAACTTCAACTTTTTTCACGTTTTCTTCATTGAGGGACGTGGATGGGCGTCCTTCACGATGTTCATTTTCCGTCGATGTTCTTCCCAGCTTAAATTCCTTGGCCCAGCGTGCAACTGTGGAATATGGAGAAGAGTCCCCCAATGTTTCCACCAAGTCGCTGTGTATGTCTTTGGTAGTCATTTTTTTCAAGCTGAGGTATTTGATGACAGCTCTGAGCTCGTTTTTTTCCATTTTGATATCACTCCTCGGCAGTTCATATTCAAAGGAATGTAGCTCACGGGAATCGTGGTCTATTTAAGTAATTTTTTTTTCCTGGACTAGTGGGTACCTAAGAGAGAAGAAAACATTTTATTTTAATTTCTGTGTGCAATAGAAATAACCGATTATCATTACTTTTGGATCGCCCCTCGTATAGTATACACCTGTATGTCATCTCCTGTATATAGTATATACCTGTATGTCATCTCCCCTGTATATAGTATATACCTGCTGTGTGTCATCTCCCCTGTAAATAGTATATACCTGTATGTCATCTCCTCCTATATATAGTATATACCTGTATGTCATCTCCTATATATAGTATATACCTGTATGTCATCTCCTTCTGTATATAGTATATACCTGTGTGTCATCTCCCCTGTATCTATATATATAATTGCCTGAGGGTTTTTCCGTCTGTCTGTCTGTCTTTCTGTCTGTCTGTCTGTCCTGGAAATCCCGGCTCTCTGATTGGCAATCAGCAATGGGCACAGCGACGATGATGTCATAAAGGACGTAAACATCCTGCGTCTCTGATTGGTCGAGGCCGCCAGGCCTCGACCAATCAGCAACGGCACAGCGACGATGATGTCATAATGGTTGCCATGGCGACGATGATGTCATAAAGGTTGCCTCGATCAATCAGCGACGGACACAGTCTGCCGCGAATTCTGGAATCATCATTGTCCATATATTACAGGGACATGCATATTCTAGAATACCCGATGCGTTAGAATCGGGCCACAGTCTAGTATAGTATATATCTGTGTGTCATCTCCTCCTGTGTATAGTATATACCTGTAGGTCATCTGCTCCTGCATATAGTATATACCTGTGTGTCATCTCCTCCTGTATATAGTATATACCTGTATGTCATCTCCTCCTGTATATAGTATATACCTGTAGGTCATCTGCTCCTGTATATAGTATATACCTGTGGGTCATCTCCTCCTGTACATAGTATATACCTGTATGTCATCTCCTCCTGTATATAGTATGTACCTGTATGTCATCTCCTCCTCTATATAGTATATACCTGTGTGTCATCTCTCTTGTATATAGTATATATCTGTGTCATCTCCCCTGTATATAGTATATACCTGTGTGTCATCTCCTCCTGTATTAGACCTCATTCACACGTTATTTGCCCAGTATTTTTACCTCAGTATTTGTAACCTAAATTGGCAGCCTGAAAAATCCCCAGCCAACAGGAAGCCCTCCCCCTGGCAGTATATATTAGCTCACACATACATATAATAGACAGGTCATGTGACTGACAGCTGCCGTATTTCCTATATGGTACATTTGTTGCTCTTGTAGTTTGTCTGCTTATTAATCAGATTAATATTTTTGAAGGATAATACCAGACTTGTGTGTGTTTTAGGGCGAGTTTCGTTTGTCAAGTTGTGTGTGTTGAGTTGCGTGTGGCGACATGCATGTAGCGACTTTTGTGAGATGAGTTTTGTGTGGCAACATGCGTGTAGCAACTTTTTGTGTGTCAAGTTGCATGTGACAGGTTAGTGTAGCAAGTTGTGTGCAGCAAGTTTTGCGCATGGCTAGTTTTGGGCATGGCGAGTTTTATGTGTGGTGCCTTTTGAGTATGTGCAAGTTTTGTGTGAGGCAACTTTTGCGTGTGTTGCAACTTTTGTGCATGTGGCAATTTTTCTGCGTGTGCAAGTTTTGCATGTGGCGAGTTTTCCATGAGGTGAGTTTTGCACTTGTGGCGAGTTTTGCGTGAGCCTAGTTTTAGCATGTGGCGAGTTTTGCGCGTGGCGAGTTTTGAGCGGCGACTTTTGTGTTTCGACTTTTATGTGGCGAGGTTGGTGTATGTGTGGTGAAATGTGTCCTGAGGGCGGTATATGTGTTCAAGCACGTGGTAGTTTGTGGCGCATTTTGTGTATGTGTTCATATCCCCGTGTGTGGTGAGTATCCCATGTCGGGGCTCCACCTTAGCAACTGTACGGTAAATACTCTTTGGCGCCATCGCTCACTCTTTAAGTCCCCCTTGTTCACATCTGGCAGCTGTCAATTTGCCTCCAACACTTTTCCTTTCACTTTTCCCCATTATGTAGATAGGGGCAAAATTGTTTGGTGAATTGGAAAGTGCGGGGTTAAAATTTCACCTCACAACATAGCGTATGACGCTCTCGGGATCCAGACGTGTGACTGTGCAAAATTTTGTGGCTGTAGCTGCGACGCCTCCAACACTTATCCTTTCACTTTTTCCCCATTATGTAGATAGGGGCAAAATTGTTTGGTGAATTGGAAAGCGTGGGGTTAAAATTTCACCTCACAACATAGTCTATGATGCTCTCAGGGTACAGACGTGTGACTGTGCAAAATTTTGTGGCTGTAGCTGCGACGCCTCCAACACTTTTCCTTTCACTTTTTTCCCCAGTATGTAGATAGGGGCAAAATTGTTTGGTGAATTGGAATGCGCGGGGTTAAAATTTCACCTCACAACATAGCCTATGACGCTCTCGAGGTCCAGACGTGTGTCTCTGCAAAATTTTGTGGCTGTAGCTGCGACGGTGCAGATGCCAATCCCGGACATACATACATACATACATACATACACACACACACATTCAGCTTTATATATATATATAGATAGTAGCAATACAGAAAAAAATAATTTTTAAAATAAAATACTGTTGTGCGAATCAGGACAGTATATATAATAAAAGTAAACCCATAAACACAATTCATATAAGTGCCACCAATGGGCATGTGCGAGGTAATGATTCCCCTATAAGGAATATAGGCAATTCCCTGAAATTCTTGTCATTGTGCCAGAAAAAAGTTAAAAAAATATATATAGCAAATATAAAAAATATACAAAAACAAACTATAAACAATGTAAATAGCAATGGGTGGAGGTCACACACAAAAAAGCCGTGCAAAATTGCAGCAAGTAATATAAAGTGCTTAAGTGTGGAAATAGATTCAGGGAGGAATCCTCACATGTGCATAGGGAAATCCCTGAGAGCTATGAGAAATCCCTGAGAGCTGTGCAAAGCTGCAGAATCACAAAGTGCAATGTGCTGATAAAGTGACTCAGGAAAAAAAAAAAAAAATTCAGGGGGAGATACTATTAGAGCATTACCTTAGGGTGCCTCATTGTCCTGTAAATGCATACACACCCGACGTGCGTTTCGGAAATCACTTCCTTCGGAAATCACTTCCCCTGACGAAGGAAGTGATTTCCGAAACGCGCGTCGGGTGTGTGTGCGTTTACAGGACAGTGAGGCACCCTAAGGTAATGCTCTAAAAGTATCTTCCCCTGAATTTTTTTTTTTCCTGAGTCACTTTTTCAGCACATTGCACTTTGTGATTCTGTAGCTTTGCACAGCTCTCAGGGATTTCTCATAGCTCTCAGGGATTTCCCTATGCACATGTGAGGATTCCTCCCTGAATCTATTTCCACACTAAAGCACTTTATATTACTTGCTGCAATTTTGCACGGCTTTCTTGTGTGTGACCTCCACCCATTGGTATTTACATTGTTTATATATTGTTTTTGTATATATTTTAATTTGTTATATATATTTTTTTAAACTTTTTTCTGGCAGAATGACACAAGAATTTCAGGGAATTACCTATATTCCTTAAAGGGGAATCATTACCTTGCACATGCCCATTGGTGGCACTTATATTGTGTTTATGGGTTTACTTTTATTATATATACTGTCCTGATTCGCACAACAGTCTGTTGTATTTTAAAAATTATTTTTTTCTGTATTGTTACTATTAGTTAATAAAGATATTATTTTATAATCCAGTTTGGTCTCCGTGGTGCATCCATAATACCTGTGTTTGGGTTTGATTTTATGGATAGGAAGAAGCCATGTGTGCACTCAAATACTTAACTCCAAAATAATTTGGCTTTGAACTCTTTGTTTTGTTTATGTGTGCAAGAGACACCAAGCTGATCGTATAATAATCTCAAAACAAAAAAAATTAATACATGAATACAGAACCAGATCTATGATCAGTACATAAATACAGTGTCAAAACTACTGTAAGATCTGGAATACAACATCAAAACAATAATCAGTATATGAATGCATTACCAATATCATAATCAGTACATATACACAGGTATAGAACCAGAATCAGTACATAAACACAGCTTCAGAACTAAAATCAGTACATTAACATATCATCACAGCCGTCATTGGTACATAAATACAGAACCAGAAGCACCATCAGTACATAAATACATCACCAGTACATCATTACATGAATACATCACCAAAACCACCATCAGTACATGAATACAGCATCAGAAACATCAATATTTGAATAAAACACCAAGCTTAGTACAGCATTAATTGTAATGTCAGATCAGTCCCTGCCAAATTAATTTGCATAGCATGAATTTTCTACTCCCAGTGTGTCTATATCAATGGAAAGAAGATGCTGGGAGTTTTTTGTACTAGACTTCGATAGAATGGGGATCATAAAGGAACCAGAGTACTGAATAGATGCTTGAAATAGAACTCTTAAACATTTAAAGAGTAAATTAACTTTTGAGGGATATCTTATAAGTTTTGTGCCTTTAATTCTGAAGAAATTGGTGTGGGTCTCAGACTCCTATGTATCATTCAAAATACTTATTAGAAGTGCACAGCTTCAGGAGACAGTAGTGCACAGAAAGTCTAAGACTTTGTACTGCATCTGTACTCTGCTGGGTG